>NC_141541.1:89700000-90008500 GCF_021556685.1 Rattus norvegicus
TAGATATTAGTGAGCATCTTTGTGGTTTCTGCACTTGATCTTAGCCAAAAGGCCGAGAAGCGATCTTTGTGGTTTCTGAAAGGCAGCCAGTTCTCTTTTTTTTTTTTCTTTTTTTTCTTTTTTTTTCGGAGCTGGGGACCGAACCCAGGGCCTTGTGCTTGCTAGGCAAGCGCTCTACCACTGAGCTAAATCCCCAACCCCCAGCAGCCAGTTCTCTTAACCATTAAGTCATCCCTTCAATCCCATGGTTTTTTTTGTTTGTTTTTTGTTTCTTTTACTTTATGGTTCTAGTTTAAGGATAATGATTTTCATCTAATCTTTAGTATTTTCTTCAAATCAAGGGTAAATTGAAATTGGACTTATTTATTTTTCTATTTGAATTTTTCTTTGTGAGTAGGAGTGAATCTTTTCTACCTATACATCTTATAGACCATATGTTTATAATTTTGCCTAAGTAACTCAATACACACACACACACACACACACACACACACACACACACACTCACACCACCACCACCGCCGCTGCCACCACCACCACCATCACCACCAAGAAAACCAAATACTCCCAATTAAAATGGGCTATAGACCTGAATGGAAAGTTTTCAAAAGAAGAGATGTCTATAAAGTATTCAATTATAATTATGTGAACCTAAATTGAACTTTTTTTGTGATTTCACCTTAATCCAGATAGAATGGATAAGATCCAGAGAACAATTAACTATCAGTGCTGGTGAGGATGGGGAGGCAGGAAAACCCTCATTCCCTTTGTAGGTGCTATACGAACTCCTGCAGCTACTTTGGAACCCAAAGTAGATGATCCCTATAAAACTAACAATGGATTTGGCTTCTGTCATAAGAATGTGATTGTCTACTGCAGAGACACTTGCCCAGCCATGTTGATTGCACCTTAGCAACTCTTATAAAGAAAAGTATTTAAGTGAGGATGACTCAAAGTTTCAAAGGTTTAGTTCACTGTCATCATGGTGGAAAGTGTGGAGACATACTGACAGATAGGATGTTGACAAACAACAGGAAGAGAGAATGGCTCTGGACATGGATTGAACTTCTGAAACTCCAAAGCCTACCCTCAGTGATACACTTCCTCCAAATAGGCCAACCCTACTCCTACAAAGTACATAGCCTAATCATTTCAGAAAATCTGGATTTTTCTTTATAAGAGTTGCTAGGGTCATACTGCTATTTTACTGCAAAGGAAGCCTGAGACATAATTATAACCTATATCCTTCATTTTTTCTATGTATAATGTCAGTGTATTTAGTATGTGACCATATGTATTAACATAAAGACAAACATTACAGATTAAAATGAATTAAAATGTTCTTTTTTTTCTTTTCTTCCATTTTTATTAAATTGGGTATTTCTTATTTACATTTCAAATGTTATTCCCTTTCCCAGTTTCCAGGCCAATATCCCCCTAGCCCCCCCTCCTCCCCTTCTATATGAGTGTTCCCCTCCCCATTCATCCCCCATTACTGCCCTCCCCTCAACAATCCCGTACTCTGGGGGTCCAACCTTGGCAGAACCAAGGGCTTCCCCTTCCACTGGTTCCCTTACTAGGCTACTCATTGCTACCTATGATTTTGGAGCCCAGGGTCAGTCCATGTATAGTCTTTGGGTAGTGGCTTAGTCCCTGGAAGCTCTGGTTCATTGACCTTGTTGTTCTTATGGGGTCTCAAGCCCCTTCAGCTCTTTCAGTCCTTTCTCTGATTCCTTCAAGGGAGTCCTGTTCTCAGTTCAGTAGTTTGTTGCTGTCATTTGCCTCTGTATTTGACATATTCTGGCTGTGTCTCTCAGGAGAGATCTTCATCCAGTTCCTGTCAGCCTGCACTTCTTAGCTTCATTCAAAGGGACTGAATTTAATTAGAATACTAGATAACTATTATCAAAGAGCAGTAGGCAAATAAGGGGTTGATTTGCATAAGAAAGTCACATGGCTAATATTGGGACCTGCAGAAACTTAGATGACTACATTATTATGAATGGAGAAATGTTATTGGGAGGGGACTGACTAGATCACTCTGGAGTGAACTCCAGGGAAGCAGTTAAATGCAAATGTCTTTATACTGCATTAAATATTCTGAAGACTATCTTTAGATAATGATGCAACATGAACCCTTTTGATATTATTAATAAATATTTTAATGAATATATAAAAATAAATTATATATTATATGGATTACACATAGCATTTCAGATACTATGTGATGTGATAATTCATGTGTGTTATATACTGTTGAGTTTAGTTATATATAGTGAATATACAAATGAACAATATTCCTTAAAATGTATCATTCCACCTAAAATCTCCCCAATACCCAGCACACAAAATTTTTAAGAACTATAAAAGACTCTTATGAGAAGATAGATAGCACTGTGTTGATCTCAATTATTTTGTTTGTTAATACATACAGTTAGTAACTGACATTATACTTCAAAAACTGTATCTCATAAAAATGGCCAAATGATTTCTTTTTTATTTTTGCAAAATAGTTTTACAATGTTCACATTCATATTTTTGGGGATCTCCTTAACATAAAATGCAAATCATGTCTTTTTTTTATTAACTTGAGTATTTCTTATATACATTTCGAGTGTTATTCCCTTTCCCGGTTTCCGGGCAAACATCACCCTCCCCCCTCACCTTCCTTATGGGTGTTCCCCTCCCCACCCTCCCGCCATTGCCGCCCTCCCCCCAACAGTCTAGTTCACTGGGGGTTCAGTCTTAGCAGGACCCAGGGCTTCCCCTTCCACTGGTGCTCTTACTAGGATATTCATTGCTACCTATGAGGTCAGAGTCCAGGGTCAGTCCATGTATAGTCTTTAGGTAGTGGCTTAGTCCCTGGAAGCTCTGGTTGCTTGGCATTGTTGTACATATGGGGTCTCGAGCCCCTTCAAGCTCTTCCAGTTCTTTTTCTGATTCCTTCAACGTGGGTCCTATTCTCAGTTCAGTGGTTTGCTGCTGGCATTCGCCTCTGTATTTGCTGTATTCTGGCTGTGTCTCTCAGGAGAGATCTACATCCAGCTCCTGTCTGCCTGCACTTCTTTGCTTCATCCATCTTGTCTATATGGGTGGCTGTATGTGTATGGGCCACATGTGGGGCAGGCTCTGAATGGGTGTTCCTTCAGTCTCTGTTTTAATCTTTGCCTCTCTATTCCCTGCCATGTGTCTTCTTGTTCCCCTTTTAAAGAAGGAGTGAAGAATTCACATTTTGATCATCCGTCTTGAGTTTCATTTGTTCTAGGGATCTAGGGTAATTCAAGCATTTGGGCTAATAGCCACTTATCAATGAGTGCATACCATGTATGTCTTTCTGTGATTGGGTTACCTCACTCAGGATGATATTTTCCAGTTCCAAACATTTGCCTACGAATTTCATAAAGTCATTGTTTTTGATAGCTGAGTAATATTCCATTGTGTAGATGTACCACATTTTCGGTATCCATTCCTCTGTTGAAGGGCATCTGGGTTCTTTCCAGCTTCTGGCTATTATAAATAAGGCTGCGATTAACATAGTGGAGCACGTGTCTTTTTTATATGTTGGGGCATCTTTTGGGTATATGCCCAAGAGAGGTATAGCTGGATCCTCAGGTAGTTCAATGTCCAATTTTCTGAGGAACCTCCAGACTGATTTCCAGAATGGTTGTACCAGTCTGCAATCCCACCAACAATGGAGGAGTGTTCCTCTTTCTGCGCATCCTTGCCAGCATTTGCTGTCACCTGAGTTTTTGATCTTAGCCATTCTCACTGGCGTGAGGTGAAATCTCAGGGTTGTTTTGATTTGCATTTCCCTTATGATTAAAGATGTTGAACATTTCTTTAGGTGTTTCTCAGCCATTCGGCATTCCTCAGCTGTGAATTCTTTGTTTAGCTCTGAACCCCATTTTTTAATAGGCTTATTTGTCTCCCTGCAGTCTAACTTCTTGAGCTCTTTGTATATTTTGGATATAAGGCCTCTATTTGTTGTAGGATTGGTAAAGATCTTTTCCCAATCTGTTTGTTGCCGTTTTGTCCTAACCACAGTGTCCTTTGCCTTACAGAAGCTTTGCAGTTTTATGACATCCCATTTGTCTATTCTTGATCTTAGAGCATAAGCCATTGGTGTTTTGTTCAGGAAATTATTTCCAGTGCCCATTTGTTCCAGATGCTTCCCTAGTTTTTCTTCTATTAGTTTGAGTGTGTCTGGTTTGATGTGGAGGTCCTTGATCCACTTGGACTTAAGCTTTGTACAGGGTGATAAGCATGGATCGATCTGCATTCTTCTACATGTTGCCCTCCAGTTGAACCAGCACCATTTGCTGAAAATGCTATCTTTTTTCCATTGGATGGTTTTGGCTCCTTTGTCAAAAATCAAGTGACCATAGGTGTGTGGGTTCATTTCTGGGTCTTCAATTCTATTCCATTGGTCTATCTGTCTGTCTCTGTACCAATAGCATGCAGTTTTTATCACTATTGCTCTGTAATACTGCTTGAGTTCAGGGATAGTGATTCCCCCTGAAGTCCTTTTATTGTTGAGGATAGCTTTAGCTATCCTGGGTTTTTTGTTATTCCAGATGAATTTGCAAATTGTTCTGTCTAACTCTTTGAAGAATTGGATTGGTATTTTGATGGGGATTGCATTGAATCTGTAGATTGCTTTTGGTAAAATGGCCATTTTTACTATATTAATCCTGCCAATCCATGAGCATGGGAGATCTTTCCATCTTCTGAGGTCTTCTTCAATTTCTTTCCTCAGTGTCTTGAAGTTCTTATTGTACAGATCTTTTACTTGCTTGGTTAAAGTCACACTGAGGTACTTTATATTATTTGGGTCTATTATGAAGGGTGTCGTTTCCCTAATTTCTTTCTTGGCTAGTTTCTCTTTGTGTAGAGGAAGGCTACTGATTTATTTGAGTTAATTTTATACCCAGCCACTTTGCTGAAGTTGTTTATCAGCTTTAGTAGTTCTCTGGTGGAACTTTTGGGATCACTTAAATATACTATCATATCATCTGCAAATAGTGATATTTTGACCTCTTCTTTTCTGATCTGTATCCCCTTGACCTTCTTTGTTGTCTGATTGCTCTGACTAGAACTTCAAGAACTATATTGAATAAGTAGGGAGAGAGTGGGCAGCCTTGTCTAGTCCCGGATTTTAGTGGGATTGCTTCAAGTTTCTCTCCATTTAGTTTAATGTTAGCAACTGGTTTGCTGTATATGGCTTTTACTATGTTTAGGTATGGGCCTTGAATTCCTATTCTTTCCAGGACTTTTATCATGACGGGGTGTTGAATTTTCTCAAATGCTTTCTCAGCATCCAATGAAATGATCATGTGGTATTGTTATTTCAGTTTGTTTATATAATGGATCACATTGATGCTTTTCCGTGTATTAAACCATCCCTGCATGCCTGGGATGAAGCCTACTTGATCATGGTGGATGATTGTTTTGATGTGCTCTTGGATTTGGTTTGCCAGAATTTTATTGAGCATTTTTGCATCGATATTCATAAGGGAAATTGGTCTGAAGTTCTCTTTCTTTGTTGGGTCTTTGTGTGGTTTAGGTATAAGAGTAATTGTGGCTTCATAGAAGGAATTTGGTAGTGCTCCATCAGTTTCAATTTTGTGGAATAGTTTGGATAATATTGGTAGGAAGTCCTCTATGAAGGTTTGATAGAATTCTGCACTAAACCCGTCTGGACCTGGGCTCTTTTTGGTTGGGAGACCTTTAATGACTGCTTCTATTTCCTTAGGAGTTATGGGGTTGTTTAACTGGTTTATCTGTTCCTGATTTAACTTCGATACCTGGTATCTGTCTAGGAAATTGTCCATTTCCTCCAGATTTTCAAGTTTTGTTGAATATAGGTTTTTATAGTAAGATCTGATGATTTTTTGAATTTCCTCTGAATCTGTAGTTATGTCTCCCTTTTCATTTCTGATTTTGTTAATTTGGACACACTCTCTGGGTCCTTTCGTTAGTCTGGCTAAGGGTTTATCTATCTTGTTGATTTTCTCAAAGAACCAACTTTTGGGTCTGTTGATTCTTTCTGTGGTCCTTTTTGTTTCTACTTGGTTGATTTCAGCTCTGAGCTTGATTATTTCCTGCCTTCTACTCCTCCTGGGTGTATTTGCTTCTTTTTGTTCTAGAGCTTTTAGGTGTGCTGTCAAGGTGCTGACATATGCTCTTTTCTGTTTCTTTCTGCAGGCACACAGCGCTATGAGTTTTCCTCTTAGCACAGCTTTCATTGTGTCCCATAAGTTTGGGTATGTTGTACCTTCATTTTCATTAAATTCTAAAAAGTTTTTAATTTCTTTCTTTATTTCTTCCTTGACCAGGTTATCGTTGAGTAGAGCATTGTTCAATTTCCACATATATGTGGGCATTCTTCCCTTATTGTTATTGCAGGCCAGTTTTAGGCCGTGGTGGTCCGATAGCACGCATGGGATTATTTCTATCTTTCTGTACCTGTTGAGGCCCGTTTTTTGACCAATTATATGGTCAATTTTGGAGAAAGTATCATGAGGAGCTGAGAAGAAGGTATATCCTTTTGCTTTAGGATAGAATGTTCTATAAATATCTGTTAAGTCCATTTGGCTCATGACTTCTCTTAGTCTGTCTACGTCTCTCTTTAATTTCTGTTTCCATGATCTGTCCATTGATGAGAGTGGGGTGTTGAAATCTCCTACTATTATTGTGTGAGGTGAAATGTGTGTTTTGAGATTTGGTAAGGTTCCTTTTACATATGTAGGTGCCCTTGTATTTGGGGCATAGATATTTAGGATTGAGAGTTCATTTTCAAATCAAAGGATTTTCCTTTGATGAATATGAAGTGTCCTTCCTTATCTTTTTTGATGACTTTTAGTTGAAAATTGATTTTATTTGATATTAGAATGGCTACTCCAGCTTGCTTCTTCCGACCATTTGCTTGGAAATTTGTTTTCCAGCCTTTCACTCTGAGGTGGTGTCCGTCTTTGTCTCTGAGGTGTGTTTCCTGTAGGCAGCAGAATGCAGGGTCCTCGTTGCGTAACCAGTTTGTTAATCTATGTCTTTTTATTGGGGAGTTGAGGCCATGGATGTTGAGAGATATTAAGGAATAGTGATTATTGCTTCCTGTTATATTCATATTTGGATGTGAGGTTATGTTTGTGTGCTTTTCTTCTCTTTGTTTTGTTGCCAAGACGATTAGTTTCTTGCTTCTTCTAGGGTATAGCTTGCCTCCTTATGTTTGGCTTTACCATTTATTATCCTTTGTAGTGCTGGATTTGTAGAAAGATATTGTGTAAATTTGGATTTGTCATGGAATATCTTGGTTTCTCCTTCTATGTTAATTGAGAGTTTTGCAGGATACAGTAACCTGGGTTGGCATTTTTTTTCTCTTAGGGTCTGTATGACATCAGTCCAGGATCTTCTGGCCTTCATACTTTCTGGAGAAATGTCTGGTGTGATTCTGATAGGTCTGCCTTTATATGTTACTTGACCTTTTTCCCTTACTACTTTTAATATTCTTTCTTTATTTTGTGCGTTTGGTGTTTTGACTATTATGTGACAGGAGGTGTTTCTTTTCTGGTCCAATCTATTTGGAGTTCTGTAGGCTTCTTGTATGCCTATGGGTATCTCATTTTTTAGGTTAGGGAAGTTTTCTTCTATGATTTTGTTGAGATATTTACTGGTACTCTGAGCCTGGAGTCTCCACTCTCTTCTATACCTATTATCCTTAGGTTTGATCTTCTCACTGAGTCCTGGATTTCCTGTATGTTTTGGACCAGTAGCTTTTTCCGCTTTACATTATCTTTGACAGTTGAGTCAATGATTTCTATGGAATCTTCTGCTCCTGAGATTCTCTCTTCCATCTCTTGTATTCTGTTGGTGAAGCTCGTATCTACAGCTCCTTGTCTCATCTTTTGGTTTTCTATATCCAGGGTTGTTTCCATGTGTTCTTTCTTGATTGCTTCTATTTCCATTTTTAATTCCTTCAGCTGTTTGATTGTGTTTTCCTGGAATTCTTTCAGGGATTTTTGTGACTCCTCTCTATGTGCTTCTACTTGTTTATTTATGATTTCCTGGAATTCTTTCAGGGATTTTTGTGACTCCTCTCTATGGGCTTCTACTTGTTTATTTATGATTTCCTGGAATTCTTTCAGGGATTTTTGTGACTCCTCTCTATGGGCTTCTACTGGTTTATTTATGATTTCCTGGAATTCTTCCAGGGATTTTTGCGATTCCTCTCTGTAGGCTTCTACTTGTTTTCTAAGGGAGTTCTTCACGTCTTTCTTGAAGTCCTCTAGCATCATGATCAAATATGATTTTGAAACTAGATCTTGCTTTTCTGGTGTGTTTGGATATTCCATGTTTTTTGTTTTTTGTTTTTTTTTTAGTTTTTTCCGGAGCTGGGGATCGAACCCAGGGCCTTGAGCCTGCTAGGCAAGCGCTCTACCGCTGAGCTAAATCCCCAACCCTTCCATGTTTGTTTTTATGGGAGAATTGGGCTCCGATGGTGCCATGTAGTCTCGGTTTCTGTTGCTTGGGTTCCTGTGCTTGCCTCTTGCCATCAGATTATCTCTAGTGTTGCTTTGTTCTGCTATTTCTGACAGTGGCTAGACTGTCCTATAAACCTGTGTGTCAGGAGTGCTATAGACCTGTTTTCCTGTTTTCTTTCAGCCTGTTATGGGGACAGAGTGTTCTGCTTTCGGGCGTGTAGTTTTTCCTCTCTACAGGTCTTCAGCTGTTCCTGTGGGCCTGTGTCTTGAGATCACCAGGCAGGTCACTTGCAGCAGAAATGTTGGTCTTACCTGTGGTCCCAAGGCTCAAGTTTGCTCGCAGGGTGCTGCCCACGAGCTCTCTGAGGCGGCAGCAACCAGGAAGATCTGCGCCGCCCTTTCTGGGAACTTCAGTGCACCAGAGTTCCAGATGGCGTTTGGTGTTTTCCTCTGGAATCAGTAATGTGTGCAGCGTGCAGTCTCTTCTGGTTTCCCAGGCATGTCTGCCTCTCTGAAGGTTTAGCTCTCCCTCCCACGGGATTTGGGTCAAAATGTTCTTTTATATCAATATACACACTCTCATATATAATACATCAAAATATATGCTTAACTTTCATAAAATTTATTCCAAGTTATACAACAAACCAAAAACCTAGGCTAAGAGAAGACATATTATTGCTTTTCTTTGACAATTTTATGCAAGATGACTCTATTTAGTGTCTACATCTTGCAATATATTCCTATAATAATAACCTTTTATCCTTTAACTAGTATTGTTATGTATATTTGGACATATTAGTGTAGCTCCTTAAAATATGTGCTTAGGTCTGATCATTTGTCATTGGATAATTAATTAGGGTACATATTACTGGAGTAGGCTGATTGCCCTGTCAACTGGTAATGTCATTGTTCAGTCCTCGTTTAGGCAGCCCTATTATTGTGCTTCCATGGGTGTAGCTTCCCTGTCATGTATAAAGATACTATCTCATAGCAATTCTCTTGCTTTGTTCTCTGAGTCCTACAATTTCTCTGCTTCCTATTCTGAGATGTTCCTGGAGACCTTGATATAGGACTTGTGTTATAGATGTATCAATTATGACTGGACATGTTCACTTGTTTTGTGCACTTTGACAAGATGTGGCTTTCTGCAAGGTCTCTATCTATTATAAAAAGAAACATCATTGAAGAGAGATGAGAACTACATTTCTGTGCATTTAATTATACTTAAAATAAAGTTACAGATTATACTAGTATCTCTGATACATAATACAACTTCAAATATGTGTAGTACAATAGCCATCCATGGATACAGCATATGTGTTAGATATACATACATCATAAAAGAATACATAAGAAAAATACCCCTTTCAAAATTTTTATTTACTCCACCACATTCTTTTATTTGCTGATGTCTCAGTTTTGAAACATTATATCTACTGTGTTTATGTGGCTTTGTGTTCTCTGGTTGCATATTTAGAATAAGCAGTATGTACATGCACATATATCTAGATAATGTGCAGGAGTGATGTCAGTTCATATATATTTGGAAACCCATTTGTATATAAAGCATTATTGTTGGTTGTTTTACCTTGTAGGCTGAATTCTTCTGAGATGAGGAGCAATGATGTTTGTGTTTAAGAGAGCTTGTGCTAAGACTTTTTCCTTTCCCATAAGATGAGAGAAGAAATATTTTGTGCAGGTCTTCTATCCTATAGTCATGGAACTGTTATCACTTTTTTTCACTTTTTAAAAAAATGCTCAGACAAGAAGAAAGACAGGAGGGTATTTGTATTGATAAGAAACATGAAGGCATTTAGGATTATGCTGTTGTATAATCAGAGGATTATTATCGAGATGAAAGCATACTTCAACTTAGGATAACTACTGTATAGAAGAAGAGTAAAAGAAAGAAGAAGGAGGATGAAGCAGAAGAGGAGGAAGATGTGGAGGAAGAGAGAAGGAGGAGGAGGAACAAACTTGCCAGGTTGTCTCACCCCTGACTGTGTGAAGTGATTCTAAGAGCACTATTTTGCAAAGTCATCCACAACCACATTTCTAATTACAGACATTGTAATTCAGCAGGAAAAAATTCCAAAAGACATTTTCTGTACTCTGAGGTCAGATGAAAATTTCCATTCTGTAGAAATATGTCTCTGTATCTAATGGATGCTATCTGCCTTTTGCCTTGAACACTGAAAAGCAGAGTTGTTGACTTAATTGAGGAATTCTAATAAAATATTTACAGTAATTTGAAGTAATTAAGTTATTATTATTTGCCTTGGCATTTGGTCTTTCCCATCTTAGATCTTTGGCTTGTTCTCCCCTCTTCCTTCTCGTATATTATCGGAAATACCTCATAATATCAAGATAAGAAAAAATCTCTCTTATTTCTCCAGAATAGGACTACCTAGAAACAACTTAGCAACAAGAGCTGGATGTTACTATATCAATGTGATAGTCTGTATATACTTGGCCCAAGGAGTGGCACTATTTAAGAGGCGTGGCCATGTTAGAGTAGGTGTGGACTAAGTGTGTCATCATGGGTGTGGACTTTAAGACCCTCATTCTAGATCTGTGGAAACCAGTCTTTTCCTAGCACCCTTCAGGCGAAGATGTAGAATTCTCAGCTCCTCTTGCACTATGCCTGTCTGGACACTGCCGTGCTCCAACCTTTATGACACTAGACTGAAGCTCTGAACCTGTAAGCCAGGCCAGTTAAATGTTGTTCTTAAAAGAGTTGCCTTGCTCATGATGTCTGTCCCCAGCAGTAAAATCCTAACTAAGACAATCAACAAATATTACACTTTAGAAAAAAATATCAAAAGGGTCACATGATTCAAGAACATGTCTATGTAATACAGATTTAAGCATATTCCATGGTGTAATTTTTCTCTAACATAGGGTGCTGCCATTTAGCCACTGCTGAGATTATATAAGCCATTGCTACTCTGGTGGAATGAAAATGACTTGTATATCGTCTACAGACATTTTCTCAGGAATATTACTCTAGAAACGTTTAGGGAGATTGTCTATCTTCATGTAGAGATTGTATTACATAGTATATATTGAAATCGTTGAAGCAAGAAATAAACCTAGCAGTTTGAAAAGTTAAGTGAAATAGTAATCAACTAGTCTTCATTTTACAATCAAGCTACTGCAAAATGGGACTCAATCATCAGTGACCCCCTAAGTTGGATTGCAAAGATATAATTATGAAATATTTTCACTGACAAAGAATGCTTACTAAGTAAAATGTTTAATAACTGTAATCAGAATAAAAATTATTATATAATTTCATATCTTTAATTCTCTGTGACAGGCAAGGATTTGCTTCCCATTTAAAGAACAGGCATTGGAATGAAGATTTAGCAGTGATAGAATATTTTCCGAGCAAAAGCAAGGCCTTTATTTGGGAAAACCATGACGTGCACTATATACATAAATAAACTTCCAATAGCTTTCAAGCAATGCAGACTCTTGACATTTTTCTTGCTTAGGCACCAACGAAAGTAGATAGTAAGATCAATCTAGCTGCTGAAGACACACTGTGTGTATGAGTCCATCCTGTAGAGCCAGCAGCTTTCTCCTTGCTAGCTCGCTTTCCGACTCCTGGAAGATGCTATGGAGTCACTTAGGTGTCATTGGTTTTTCCCAGATATAAGCCCTGTGGACTGTGACTGCATGCCAATGAGAGGGATATACAGGGCATCAATTGTTTTATTGCGATGGTGCTCTAACCAACTGCTCTCCAATTAGATTTTTACGTACTATTCCACAGGAAAAATCTATGCTGCATAGGCCCTAGGCCCTAGGAGGGATCCTACTATAGATGTTTTATTAAATTGTTATTCTGTCACGCTGCCTTTGAATAATTATGTTTTTTTTTAAAGAAAACTTATTCTTCAAGTGTGTTGAGCATGGAATATATATATATATATATATATATATATATATATATATATATATATATATATATATATATTCCCAGTATCCCCTCCACCAATCCCTCCACCCCCTTTTCCCTTTGCGTTTAAGAGGGAAACGCATCCCTCCATCCACTGACTCCTGCTTCACCCCTCTAGCATTCCCCTCTATGGGGGCAACAAGCTTCCACAGGACAAAGGGCCTCCCTTCCCATTGATGCCAGCTAAGGCAAGCTTCTGCTACATATGTAGCAGGAGCCATGGACCAGCCCATGTATACTCTTTGGTTGGTGGCTAGTCCCTGGGAGCTTTGGGGGAACTGGTTAGTTTATCTTGTTGTTTCCTTATTGGTTGTAATCTCCTTCAGCTCCTTTAGTCCCTCCCATAACTCTTCTATTGGGGTTGCCAGACTCAGTCTGATGCTTGGCTCTGAGTATCTGAATCTGTCTTAGTGAGATGCTGGCAGAGCCTCTCGGAGGACAGTCATACTAGGCTCCTGTCTGAGAGCACTTCTTGGCATTAGCAATAATGTTGAAGTTTGTTGTCTGCAGATGGAATGGATCTCAGTGTGGGGTGGTCTCTGATGACCTTTCCTTTAGTCTCTGCTTCATTTTGTCGTCCCTGCATTTCCATTAGACAGGAAAAATTCTGGGTTAAATTATTTGAAAAGGGTGGGTGGCAACATCCCTCAACTGGGGCCCATGCCTATCTACTAGAGGCAGTCTTCACTTTCTATCTCCCCTCTGTTGGGTATTTCTTCTAATATCATCCCCTTTATGTTCTGTGAACCTCCAGTTTTCTGGGACTTTCTAGTAGTTTTTACCCCAAACCATTGCTTATTTCCCCACCCAATAATACATATTTCTATTCCTTCTGACCTTCTGTATTTCTCTCTTGTCTCTTCCCAAACCTGATCCTATCCCCCCCTTTCCCCATCCCCTTCCTCTCTTCCTCCCCAGTCTCTCCCTCCCTCTACCTCCCTTGATTATTGTTTTCTCTCCTAAGAAGGATTGAAGCATCCATAATTTGGTCTTCCTTCATTTTAAGCTTCATATGGTCTGGGAGTTGTATCATGGGAATTCTGACCTTTTGGGCTCATAACTACTTATCAGTGATTAGATACCATGTGTGTCCTTTTGGGACTGGGTTACCTCACTCAGGATGATATTTTCTAGTTTCAACCATTTGCCTGAAAAATTCAGAAAGTCATTGTTTTTAATATCTGAGTAGTGCTTCATTGTGTAAATGTACCACATTTTCTGTATCCGTACCTCCATTGTGGGACATCTGTGTTGGTTCCAGTTTCTGGCTATTATAAATAAGGCTGCTATGAACATAGTAGAGCATATGTCCTTGTTATATGTTGGACCATCTTTTGGGTATATGCCCAGAAATGGTATAGCTGGGTTTCAGGTAGAACAACTTCCAATTTTCTGAGGAACTGACAGATAAGTTTCCAAAGTGGTTGTAACAGCTTGCAATCCCACCATCAATGGAGGAGTGTTCTTTTCCTTCCCCATACTTACTAGTATCTGCTATCATCCGAGGTTTTTTTTATTGATTATTTTATATTTTACATTTTAAATGTTATCCTGCCTCCCAATTTCTCTTCCACAAAATCCCCTCCCCTCACCCTCCCCCTGCCACTATGTGGGTGCTCCACCACTGGCCTACCCACTCCTGCCTCAGCGTCCTGGCATTCCTTTACCCTGGGTCATCAAGCTTCCACAGAACCAAGGGGCTTCCTTCCCAGTGATGCTTGCCAAGGCAATCCTCTGGTACGTATGGAGCTGGAGCCATGTGTACCCTTTGGTTGGTGGTTTAGTCCCTGGGAGCTTTGGAGGGTTTTGGTGGATGTTGTTGTTTTTCCTATGTGGTTGCAATCTCTTTCAGGTTCTTCAGTCTTTGCCTTAACTTCTCCATTGAGGTCCCCAGTCCGACAATTGGCTGTGTACATCCACATTTGTTTTGGTCTGGCTCTGGCAGAGCCTCTCAGGGGACAGCTATACGAGGCTCCTGCCTGCAAGAGCTTTTTGGACATCAGCAACAGTGTCTGGGTTTCATGTCTAAGGATGGGATGGGTCCTACATGCGGCAGTCTCTGGATGGCTTTCCTTCAGTCTCTGCTCAATTCTTTGTTCCTGAATTTCCTTTTGACAGGAGAAATTCTGGATTAATATTTTCTGAATAGATTGAGGTGGAATTTTAGGATCGTTTTGATTTGCATTTCCCTGATGACTAAGGAAGTTGAATACTTCTTTAGGTGTTTCTTGGCCATTTGAGATTTTTCAGTTGAGAATTCATTGCTTAACTCTGTACCCCATTTTTTAATAGGATCATTTAGTTCTCTGGAGTCTAATTTCTTGAATATTTGTATATACTTTGTATCTTCTTTGCATATTTTGGATATTGCCCTCTATCAGAAGTAGGGTTGGTAAAGATAATTTCCCAATAAGTAGGTTGCTATTTTCTCCTAATGACAGTGTCCTTTACCTTACAGAACCTTTCCAATTTTGTGAGGTCCTATTTGTTAACTGTTGACAAACATAACTGAGCCATTAGTGCTCTGTTCAGGAAATTTTCCCCTGTGCCTATCTGTTTGAGGTTCTTTCCAACATTTTCTTCTATTAGATTTAGTGTATCTAGATTTATGTGGAGTTCCTTTATCCACTTGCCCTTGAGTTTAGTACAAGGAGATAAGAATGGATTGATTTACATTTTTTAATGTTGATCTCCAGTTGAACCACTACCATTTGTTGAAAATGCTATCTTTTTCTGCTGGATGGTTTTAGCTCCTTTGTTAAAGATAGGTGTGTGAGTTCTTTTTTGAGTCCTCAATTATATTCCATTGATCTACCTGCCTGTATCTGTACCAATCCCATGCAGTTTTTACCACTATTGCTCTGTAATAGAACATGAGGTCAGGTCTGGTGATTCCTTCAGAAGTTCTTTTATTGTCATGAATTGTTTTTGCTACCTGTTTTTTCTTTTTGTTGTTGTTGTTGTTGTTGTTGTTGTTGATGTTGTTGTTGTTATTCCAGATGAATTTGAGAATTGCTCTTTCTATCTTTGTGAAAAGTTGAGTTGGAATTTTGATGGGGATTGAATTGAATCTGTAGATGGTTTTTGGTAAGATGGCCATTTTTACTGTTAATCCTGCAGATCCATGAGCATTAGATCTTTCTATTTTCTGGTGTCTTCTTCGATTTCTTTTTTCAGATACTTGAAGTTTTTGTCATACAGATCTCTCACTTCTTTGGTTAGAGTTACACTAAGATATTTTATATTATTTGTGGCTATTATGAAGGGTATTTTTTCCATAATTTCTTCCTCAGCCCATTTATCCTTTGTGTAGAGGAAGGCTACTGATTTGTTTAGTTAATTTTATATTCATCATCTTTGCTGAAATTATTAGCTATGGAAGTTCTCTGGCAATATTTGTGGGGTCACTTGTGCATGTATACTATCACACCAACAATTGACAATATCTTGACTTCTTCCTTTCCCTTTGATCTCTATTCATCTAATTGTTCTATCTAGAACTTCGAGTACTATGTTGAATAAATAGGGAAAGAGTAGGCAACCTTGTCTTGTCCCTGATTTTAGTGTGATTGCTTCACTATCTTTCCATTTAATTTGATGTTGGCTATTTGTTTGCTTTATATAACTTTTATTATGTTTAGGAATGTGCCTTGAATTCCTGGTCTTTCAAAGACTTTTAACCTGAAGGGGTGATGCATTTTGTCAAAGATATTTTCAGCATCTAATAAGATGATTGATCATGTGGGTTTTTTTCATTAGTTTGTTTATATAATGGATTACACTGATGAATTTCCATATATTAGGCCAACCCTTCATCAACTCTACTTGATCATGGTGAATGATCATTTTTGATATGTTTTTAATTCATTTCTTGAGAATTTTATTGAGTATTTTTGCATAGATTTTCATAAGGGAAAAATGGTCTGAAGTTCTCATTCTTTGTTGGGTCTTTGTGTGGTTTAGGTATCAGCACAATGGTGGCTTCATAGAATGGATTAGGTAGTGTTCATTCTGTTTCTTTCTTTTGGAATCGCTTGAGAAGCAATGGTATTATGTCTTCTTTGAAGGTCTGATAGAATTCTGCACTAAAACCATCTGGGCCTGTTTTTTTTTGTTTTTTGTTTGTTTGTTTTTGTTTTTTTTTTTGGTGGCTTCTATTTTCTTAGGGGTTATAGGACTGTTTGGATGGTTTATCTTATCCTGATTTAATATCAGTACCTGTTATCTGTCTAAACAATCATCAATTTCATGTAGATTTTCCAGCTTTGTTGAATATTAGCTTTTGTAGTAGGATATGATAATATTTTAAATTTCTTGTTTCTGTTGTTATGTCTCACTTCTCTTTCTGATTTTGTTAATTTCAACACTGGCTTGTTGCCTTCTAATTAGTATGGCTCAGGGTTTATCTATCCTGTTGATTTTCTCAAAGAATCAGCTCCTAGTTTTGTTCATTCTTTTTATAGTTCTTTTTCTTTGTACTTGGTTGAGTTCTGCCCTAAGTTTGATTATTTCCTGCTATCTACTCCTATTTGGTATATTTGCTTCTTTCTGTTCTAGACCTTTGTGATGTGTTGTTAATTAACTAGTGTAGAGTCTCTCCAATTACTTTATAAAGGCCTCAGAGCTATGAGTTTTCCTCAGCACTGCTTTCATTGTGGACCATAAGTTTGGATATGCTGTGCCTTCATTTTTGTTAAATTCTAAATCTTTATTTCTTCCTTGACCAAGTTATCATTGAGTATAGAGTTGTTCAGGTTCCAACAGTACATAGGCTTTCTATTGTTTTTGTTGTTATTTAGTACCAGCCTTAGTCCGAGGTGATCTGATAGGATGCATGGAATTATTTCAATTGTCTTGTATCTGTTGAGCTTTGTTTTTTGTCAGATGATATAGCCAGTTTTAGAGATGGTACCACGAGGTGTTGAGAAGAAGGTGTCTTCTTTTGTTTTGGAGTGAAATGTTCTATAGACATCTGTTAAATGCATTTGGTTCATAACTTTTGTTAGTTTCATTGTGTCTCTGAATAGTGATGCTGATTTTCAAATGTGGGGGCCTTCACATTTGGAGCTTAGATACTCAGAATTGAGAGTTAATCTGAGTGGATTTTTCTTTTGATGAGCATGAAGTATCATTTCCCATCTTTTTTGATTCATTTTGTTTGAAAGTCTCTTTTATCGAATATTAGAATGGCTACTCCAGCTTGTTTCTTGCCACCATTTGCTTGGAAAAATTTTTCCAGCCTTTTACTAAAGAGATAGTGTCTGTCTTTGCCTCTGAGGTGTGTTTCCCGAATTGAGCAAAATGCTGGGTCCTGTTTATGTATTTAGTCTCTTAGCCTGTGTCTTTTTAATGGGAAATTGAGTCTATCAATGTTGAGAGATATTAAAGACCAATGAATGTTGCTTCCTCTTATTTTTGTTGTTAGAGGCGAAATTGTTTCTGTAGTTCTCTTCTTTTGGGTCTGTTGTGAGAAAATTACTTTCTTGTTTTTTCTTGGGTGTAGTTTCCCTCTTTATGTTGGAGTTTTCCTTCTATTATCCTTTATAGGTCTGTTTAATGGGAAGATATTGTTTAAATTTGTTTGTTTCATGGAGAATTTGGCTTCTGTATCTATAGCAGTTGAGAATATTGTTGGGTATAGTAACCTGGACTGGCATTTGTTTTCTCTTAGGCTCTCTTGACATCTGTTCAAGACCACCTGGCATTTAGAGTCTCTATTGAGAAGTCGGGTGTAATTCTGATAGGTCTGCCTTTATATGTTTCTTGGCCCCTTTCCCTTACTGCTTTTAATATTTCTTTGTTTTATCATTTGTTGTTTTGATTATTATGTTATTGGAGGAATTTCTTTTCTAGTACAATCTATTTTGTGTTCTATGGGCTTCTTGTATGTTTATGGGCATCTTTTGCTTTAGGTTAGGGAAATTTTCTTCTATGATTATGTTGACAATGTTTTCTGGCTCTTTGAATTGGTAATCTTTACTCATTTCTATACCTATTATTCTTAGGATTGGTCTTTTCATTGTGTCTTGAGTTTCCTGCATGCTTTGGGCTTAGAGAATTTTGGACTTTGACCATTGTGTCAATATCTTTTACGGTTTCTTCTATTCCTGGGATTCCCTCTTCTACCTCTTGGACTTCATTGGTGATGCTTTCACCTGTGACTCCTGATCTTTTTCCTAGGTTTTTCATCTCCAGGTTTGTCTCCCTTTTTGTTTTCTTTAATGTTTTCATTTGCATATTAGATCCTGGATGGTTTTGTTCAATTCTTTCAATCATTTGATTGTGTTTTCCCGTATCTCTTTAAGAGATATATTTGTTTTCTCTTTTGGGCTTCAACTTGTTTACCCGTGTTCTCCTGTATTTCTTTAAGTGAATTATCTATGTCCTTCTTAAATTCCTCTCATCCTCATACTCATGAGATGGGATTTTAGATCTGAATCTTGGTTTTTAGCTGTGTTAGGGTATCCATGGCATGGTGTGGTGGAAGAACTGGGTTCTGATGTTTTCAAGTAGCATTGGTTTCTGTTGCTTATGTTCTCATGCTTGCCTCTTGCCATCTGGTTTTCTCTATTGCTAACTGCCCTTGCTGTCTCTGACTGGAGCCTGTCCCTCCTGTGAGCCTGGTTATGTTGTACCTCTTCTGGTCATGCTATCTCTGGGTATGGGAGAAATGTTGGAGCAGAGGATCTACCAAATATTTATGTTTATACCCATTGAAAATCCAACTCTCAGCTTTAATCAGAGAAACCTCCTGTTGTAGTGATTGGCAGTAAAATGCAGATTCATGGCTGTATAAGATTCTTAGAATTAAAAGAATTAATATTCACCCCTAAGCATTCTCCTATTGCTTAGGAAACATTGGGAAAGAGAGGTTTTTTAAAACCTAATTTTAAATAACTTTTCTCAAATGATACAATCCCAGTTCAAGCCCACTGTTCAAAGATAGGGGAGAAAAGATGATAAAGAGGACAAGAGTATTTGGATATGTTTAGAAGTAGTTCCTTGGGGTGATTCCAATCTCTGTCAGGATACCAGCAGTCTTGTTTATTCGTTCCAGGATTAGCAAACATGAATCAACAGTGGTGGCATGATCCAACAGAGACTTCTAGGCCTTCCCCAAATCAGCATGAGTCATTGGGAGCAACTAGGACCAGCCAAGGATCTATGTATGGAAGAGTTAGGGGAGTGACTAAAGGAGTTCAAGGGCATTTCAACCCCTAAGGAAGAACAACAATGTCAACTAACCAGAACTCCTCAGAGTTCCCAGGGATTAAGCCACTCACTAGAGAGTATACATGTGCTGGTCTGCACCCTCCTCCCCCCAAAATATGAAGCAGATGCCTGCCTTCTCTGGCCTCAGTGGAAGGGGATGCATTTTCTGCTGTGGAGGCTTGGTGCTCCAGAGAAGAGGGATGCTAGAGGGGTGAGGTAGAAGTGGGTGGGTGGGTGAGGCACCCTCTTAGTGATGAAGGGGAAGAGGGGTGGGGAAAGAAGCTCGTGGAGCAGTGAGAGGGGCAATATTTGAAATGTAAATGAAGAAAATTATTAATAAAAAAGAAAATGATATCTAACTGGAATGCAAAAAAAGGGTTGAATCAAAGAGGTATGATAGAATGAGTCAGAGATAGGATATGGCCAACTCTAGGGGAACACACAGGAAAGAAAAGCTACTTAAAAGAAGTGCAGGGAAAAAGTCAGTCAGTTCTGTCCAGTCAGTTAAGTGCAATGGAGTTGGGAGCTCAGTTGGTTGAGAGTGAGGGCAGTGAAAGCAATGCAGTGGAGTTTAATTCATTCTTGAGTTCATGCAGTTCAGTGCAGGTCAACAGAGGCAGTGTCTTAGGGTTTCTATTACTGCAGCGAAAACCATGACCAAAAAGCAAGTTGGAGAGGAAAGTTTGTTTGGCTCACACTTCCACATTACTGTTCATCATCTAAGTAAGTCAGGCTAAGAACTCAAGCAGGGCAGGAACTTGGAGGTACAGCTGATTTAGAGGCCATGGAGTGGTGCTGTTCATTGACTGGTTCCCATGGCTTTCTCAGCTTGCTTTCTAATAAAACCCAGAACCATCTGCCTAGGGATTGCACTGCCCACAATGGGCTGAGACTTCTCCCATCAATCATTAATTTTAAAATTTTTTATCAGCTTGCCTATAGCCTGATCTTATAGAGGCAACTTCTCAGTTGAGGTTCCCCTCATCTCTGGCTTGTGTCAAGTTGACATGATTAGCCACCTGCTACCCCCAGAAAGCATACAAACACAATTATTTTCTTCAAGGGAGAATGCCATTTATACAGTGTGAGACCATAATAGTGCAGTTCTTTATAATCCAATTTTAAGACATTTTTTCAGTTATATCTATGATCTGACATGGTTGTGCTTTGTACAGAGACCGTTCTGCATTAGTTACACCCTTGCCCTGCCATTTGCCCTTCTAACTCGGGGTGAGACATGTTGTTAGAATAACTTCTTTCCAACTAATTTGTTCTAAAACCTATTATCTGCCTTTAACACTCAATATGCTAAAATATCAGGAGGCTAATTTCTTTTCCAACTACTTATCATCACAATATCATTTCCTGAATAACTCCTAGCAAATTTTATGATATTCAGATTTTTTTCAGATTTTCACAGTAGATTATTTGATTCCTATTTCTTATTATTTCCTGAAGTCCATGTGCCTTATGTGTTCTAACCTGTTCTATTATATTTGTGATTTAATTATTTATTGTAGATTTTGCATAGCAGTATAGCTAAAACTTAAGCTTAATTACAAGATTTTTTTCTATGTATGCCCCAGTTTCCTCATCTGTAATGAAGGGAAGAAACTGTTTTATTCACAAATATTGTTTCAAGCCATTAAAATCTTCTGCTTGATGAATGGAAAATGCTGTTTTATGCATTTTCTTTCTTGACTCATTGATCTTACATTAGACAACCTTACATTACAGTTTTATTGTAATGGTTGCCCTTCATAATTAATGAGAGTTATTAAAATATTTTTTAAATTGAGGAGGCAGTTCCATTCTTTTCTGGCTAGCCTTGTACCTGCACATACTTACAATTATGTAGTTTTCCTTTTCTCTCATATGTAAAATCACAGAATGCCAACATTGGTTGAACATTTCAATGGAATCATTCTAGGAAGCCCCTTTAGCTTCATCAGATACATGTAGTAAAGAGTTTTATGAAAATTATACTTAAATACTTTTCTCCTAGCACAGTTAGATGCATAAGCTTTGTACTTATTTATAAGAGCAGAGCACTAAGTGGCCTTTTCATTCCACTGACGCTTCCTCTTCACTTTAATCTGTTGCTATTAATGCAGCCCTGATATCAGCTACTTTTAGAAACATAATGCTATCCTTTCTTTTTTGCATAAAAAATAATGCATGTTCATTCTCAAGACATCATAGTTTATTTTTAAAAACTGCTGTGATTATGATTTTTTAAGCTGCAAAATGGAGGGAATTTTTTTTCTCAAATGTTGGTTTTAGAGTTGATTTCTCAGTGTGCTTTTAGTGACTCATTTACTCTTTTCAATGGTTCTAAACAAAAACTTATTATAAAGTATTTCACCAATTTGGAATTTTATAAACTATTTTATTTCCATATACCAAAGCATCATCATACCAGTATGTTTTTAAGAACGTTTTTATATATTCTATCATTTGTTGTTAGCTTATTTTTGTTCCTTGTCACCTTAAAATGGATTCCATCTAAGTTTGCAGAAGAATAGAAAACACCCCAAAAAGAAATGTATAAACATTGACTGATATTTATGTCAATCCTCTTAAGTTATAATACAGTCCCTAAATGCAATTTGTGGTATGTGTGTGTGTGTGTCTGTTTGTCTGTCTGTACATGTGCCTATGTGCATTGTTTTAATTTTGCTTATCTGCTTTTGCTAACACTAAGGATGCACTTTGAGAGAAGCAGTCTCACTAAGAGTTCTAGACAGGTCTTGTCTTTTCCACTTCACTTAATGACTTTTTCTGGCAGAAACTTCTCTATAGGATACATATCACCAATAAAATGTATTTACCTGCATAGGTAGGTATAATTTTTGGCTTTTTAAATAAAAAATATCAACATGCTGAGAAAATGAAGGATTAGCACACATCCTTGGGACAGTTAAGCATCCTATACATTGCATTTATATAATAAGCAGCTATTTCTAATAAGTAGTAAAATGAAATAATAGTGATGCCTCTTTTAGAATATAAGGCAAACAATATTCAACAGAAATAGTTATTATCCAGAGTTAAGGCAAATTGTTCCACACTATTGGGCTGGTTAGTTTTATGTCAACTTAGCACAATTTATATAGAATCAGTTTGGAAGAAACTCAGTTGAGAAAATGCCTCCACAGGGTCATGTGGTCAAGACTGTGATTCATTTCCATGAATGATGGTTGATGTGAGAGAAACCAAGTTACTAAGTTCCACACCACCACAGGTAGTTGTGGGGGCTATAACAGAGCTATGATGAGCATGCCGGTAACCAGCGCTCTTCTAAGGCTTCAGCATCAGTTCTTGCCTCCAGATCTCTGAGTTTCTGCCCTCATTTCTTTCCAAGTTGTTTTTTGTCATGGTATTTTATCAAAACACAAAAACATCAACCAAGATAACTGCAAATGATTCATTCATCTGTAAAAATTGCTAATGAATAAAGGTAACTTCATATAACTTCAAATCACAAAGGGATTGATTATCTTGCCTATTCATTTATCACATTTATGAGATCTCAAACATTGTTCCTGACAATAATTAGAAACAGTACATGAACAAAGAGAAAAAGTGATTTTGGTGAAAACAGCGCACATATCACTCCTTGAATAAACATAACAGCTAAACTTATAATTAGGTAGGTGGTTCAGAAGCATTCCTATGCAGTATCACTAACACAGACTGGTCCTCTATGCTGATTAGCTCATTGTCTATTTATGAAAGCAAGATGTAACCTCTGAGGCTTATAATTAGTCATTAGAGTTGAATAATTAATTTTTCTGCAACAGAATCTTTCTGTGGAGAAAGGATAATGATGCTGCCCAATATGACTAAGAATAGAAGTTTAATCTAGTTTATGACATTTTGTCATTGAATTTGTGACTAACAGCACACTAAGACAGGAATCAAAGAAAAATATATATACATAAACAATAGTCACATATGTGTACATAATGAATTGATTTGAAAGATGAGAACTGTTGGGTTTTTTTGTTTGTTTTGTTTTGCATTTTTAGTATAGAATTGAGTTTATTCAGGGAATGCGGAGGGGGTCAGAGAAAGGCACAGAGAGGGAGAGAGAGAGGGGGGGGAAGGGAGGGGAGGAGAGGGGAAGGGAAGGGAAGGGAAGAGAGAGAAGAGAGGAGAGGAGAGGAGAGGAGAGGAGAAGAGAAGAGAAGAGGAGAGGAGAGAAGAGGAGAGGAGAGGAGAGAAGAGAAGAGAAGAGAAGAGGAGAGGAGAGGAGAGAAGAGAAGAGGAGAGGAGAGAAGAGAAGAGGAGAGGAGAGGAGAGGAGAGGAGAGGAGAGAAGAGGAGAGGAGAGAAGAGAAGAGAAGAGAAGAGAAGAGGAGAGGAGAGGAGAGGAGAGGAGAGAAGAGAAGAGAAGAGGAGAGAAGAGAAGAGAAGAGACGAGGAGAGAAGAGAAGAGAAGAGAAGAGAAGAGAAGAGAAGAGGAGAGAAGACTGGCCATGAGCACATAGAGGGAGGTGGGGGAAGGGAATGGGGAGAGAGCAGGAGCAGGAACCAAGTGCAAGAGCAAGAGAGGAGAAAACAAGCAAAAACTGTTGTTTCATTATGCTAGAATCTTCTTTTAAGGACACATTTATCTTATTGAAGGAACTGTTACCAGCATGGGGTAAATAAGATGGAGAAGTTCCTAAGTAGTACTTCTTTTATACTGATATAGTTTTGAAACTTTTGTGTATTTTATATTCTTAACTACTCCAGGTTTCACTGTGTCCCTGTGTGGTAGACACTATCATTAACTCTATCAACTGCCCAAAGAAAGGCATTGAGAGGCCATGTAACTTACCCAATCTAATCATGTTTCAGAGCAGTGAAGCCAAATTCCAGCCTGCAAGTTGTCTGGATCCAACGCAACTCTGTCTAGGAACATTGGAACTTTGCTTTGTCTTAGTCACCAGAATGTGTCCAGCTTATATTCTCATGCTGCCCATTGTGTTTCACTCAGGAACATTTTGATGGTGTCAGAATGTTTAAAATGAATTATAATATAAAAATGCAGAAATATGTGGATGATAAGATGCTAAAGATATACTTCCAAGCTATACTAACATATTTTTTGTGTTTTATGTATTTAATAACTCCTATGCATTTTTTAAAAGTCTTTATTTTCATCTTCCCAGATTCACACAGAAATTTCCTTTCTCAGAAACAAGCTATTGATTGTATCTTAACTTTTTTAAATATTTACTACACACATGACACATAGTGTTTGAAATTTTTACATATGCATTTGGCCCATTCTATTAATTCCTTTGTATTTTACTTTACATTTACTTATTCATTTGAGGTCCTAGGGATCGGATAAAGGGCCTCAGGCATGCTAGCCAAGGTAAGTCTCTAAGGGTAGCACAACCCTCACATCCCTTTTAGAATTTGAAACCAATTCTCACTAAGTTATTGGGACTGGACTTTAACTTACTCTGTAGACTCTAGTGTTGCTTTTCTTACCAGTTTTATATCACTGGTGAGATTAAAACTTAGCATAACAAACTTAAAAGCCACTAAAAGATGTATGGCAACAAATACTGTCTTCTATATAACCAATTTCAATTTTAGGCAATTACCCAATAGAAAGGTACTTACACAAATACATGTAAGAAATATATATGACATATGATAATTTTGATATGTTGAGATTTTTATTATCCAGGAACTCAAATTTTACTATCTGTCATCAATCAGCTATCAGTCTATCTATCTATCTATCTATCTATCTATCTATCTATCTATCTATCTACTTATCATCTGTCACCTCTATTATCTACATATCTACATACCTATTTATATGATATAATGATACAGATGATATAGATAAATATGTAGAGATAGAATAGATATAAATTAGATATAAATATATAGAGACATAGACATAAATATAGATATATGGTAGGTTATATAATGCAATTCATTTATGGTATACTTATCACATAATTTCAAGTTCATTGTTTTTTGAATGCCAAGAAGATCTTATGTATTCTATGTTCAAATCCTATGCCTGATCAGTTTATTGTTAAGTGTTACCCAATAATACCTTGCAATAGTTTATGAAGTCATTAATAAAACAGAAAAGCTTCTACATGGTAACAATATATTTAACCCACTGGAATCAGATATATAGAAACAAACTATAATCACACATATGGAAATAAGCTACACTGTATTGGTCTGCCTCTATAGCAAAGATGTTCCTGACAATAGCACTAGAGTTAAGAATCCTCAAGCTCACTCAAGCATACCACTATCTCTGCAGAAAGCTCCTAGTTTCCCCATGTTTATCAAAGTAAATTGGGATCCATGCAACTAACTATAAGATGCCACCCTGTCCTGTGTCTATCAGTCTCCAGACTCCTGTCCAGTTTGACTCTGCTTTCCCCAGTGTTAATTTTTTCTTTTTTCCTTTCTTTTTAGTGGATATTTTCTTTACTTATATTTCAAATATCATCCCCTGTTCTGATTTCCCCTCTGGAGTCCCCCTATCACTTCCTCCCTCCCTCTGTCTCTATGGGAGTGTTCCTCTACCCACAAACCCACACCCTCCCATCCCCCAGCTGTGGCTACACAGCTACACAAGGGCATTGAGCCTTCAGCTCCTTCAGTCCTTTCTCTAACTCCTCCATTAGGGTTCCAGTTCTTAGTTCAATGATTGGCTGCAAGCACTTGCCTCTGTATTTGTCAGGCTCTGGCAGAGACAGGAGACAGCTGTATCAGGGTCCTGACAGCATGAACTTCTTGGCATCCACAATATTGTCCGGGTTTGGTCCCAGTATATGGGATGGATACCCAGGTGGGGCCATATCTGGATGACATTTCCCTCAGTCTCTTTTCCACACTTTGTCTGTGTATTTTGTCCTGTGAATATTTTGTTCTCCCTTCTAAGAAGGAATGAAGCATCTACTCATATGAGCCACCTTCCAACTTCTTCAGCCTCATTTTGTCTGCCTATTGAACTATCGAACTTTTGGGCTAATTTTCATTTATCAGTAAATGCATACCATGTGTGGGTTTTTTGTGATTGGGTTACATCTCTCAGGATGATATATTCTAGTTCAATCCATTTGCCAAAGAATTTCATGAAGTCATTGTTTTTAATAGCTGAGTAGTACTCCATTGTGTAAATGTACCATATTTTCTGTATCCATTCCTCAGTTGAAGGACATCTGGGTTCTTTCTGCTTCTGGCTATTAAAAATAAGGCTACTATGAACATAGTAGAGCATGTGTCCTTGTTATATGTTGGGGCATCTTTTGGGTATATGCCCAGGAGTGGTATAACTGAGTCCTCAGGTAGTACCATGTCCAATTTTCTGAGGAACCTCCAGACTGGTTTCCAGAGTGGTTGTACCAGCTTGCAATCCCACCAACAATGGAGGAGTGTACCTCTTTCTCTACATCCTTGCCAGCATCTGTTGTCACCTGAGTTTTTGATCTTAGACATTCTAACTGGTGTGAGGTAGAATCTCAGGATTGTTTTGATTTGCATTTCCAAGATGACTAAGGATGTCAAACATTTTATTAGATGATTCTCAGCCATTCTATATTCTTCAGTTGATAATTCTTTGTTTAGCTATGTACTCCATTTTTAATAGTGTTATTTGATTCTCTGGAGTCTAACTTCTTCAGTTCCTTGGATATTAGTCCTCTGTCAGATGTAGGATTGGTAGATATTTTCCAATTTTTTGGCTGCCATTTTGTTCTATTAACAATGTCCTTCACCTTTCAGAAGCTTTGCAATTTTATAAGGTCCTATTTGACAATTCTTGATCTTTGAGCATATGCCATATTGAAGTTCTGTTCAGGAAAATTTACCCTGTGCCTATGTATTTGAGGCTCTTCCATATTTTCTCTTCCATTAGTTTCAGTGTATCTGGTTTTAAGTGGGGGTCCTTGATCCACTTGAACTAGAGCTTTGTACCAGGTGATAAGAATGGATCAATTTGCATTCTGACACATGCTGACCTTCAGTTGAACCAGTATCATTTGTTGAAAATGCTGTCTTTTCCCCCACTGGATGGTTTTAGCTTCTTGGTCAAAGATCAAGTGACCATAGGTGTATGGGTTTATTTCTGCATCTTCATTTCTAGTCCTTTGATCTACCTGCCTGTCTCTGTACCATTCTATACAGTTTTTATCACAGTTGCTCTGTAATACATCTTAAGGTTGGGGATTGTGATTCCCCCAGCAGTTCTTTTATTGTTGAGAATAGTTTTCGCTATCCTGGTTTATCGCTATTTGAAATGAATTTGCAAATTGTTTTTTCCAATTCCATGAAATATTGAGTTCAAATTTTGATTGTGATTGCATTGAATCTGTAGATAATTTTTTGCAAAATGGCCATTTTTACTATATTAATCCTGCCAATCCATGCACGTGGAATAGCTTTCTGAGATCTTCTTCAATTTGTTTCTCTAGAGACTTGAAGTTCTTGTCATAGAAATCTTTCATTTGCCTGGATAGAGTCATGCAAAGGTATTAAATAATGATTGTGACTATCATGAAAGATGTCGTTTCCCTAATTTCTTTCTCAGCCTACTTATCCTTTGAGTAGAGGAAGGCTACTGATTTGTTTGAGTTAACTTTATATGCAGCCACTTTGCTGAAGGTGTTTATCAGGTTTTGGAGTTCTCTGGTGGAATTTTTGGGGTCACTTAATTATACTATCATATCATCTGCAAATAGTGATATTGTGACTTCTTCCTTTCAAATTTGTATCCCTTTGATCTCTTTTTGTTGTCTGATTGCTCTGGCTAGGACTTCAAGTACTATATTGAATAGGTAAAAAGAGTGTGGGCAGACTTATCTAGTCTCTGATTTTAGTGGGATTGCTTCAAGTTTATCTCCATTAGGTTTGATGTTGGCTACTGGTTTACCATATATTGCTTTTACCATGTTTCGGTATGTGCCTTGAATTTCTGATGTTTGCAAGACTTTTAATATGAAGAAGTATTGAGTTTTGTCAAATGCTTTCTCAGCATCTAATGGGATGATCATGTGGGGTTTTTTGTTTACACAGTAGATTATGCTGATGGATTTCTGTATATTGAACTATCCTTGCATCCCTGGAATGAAACCTACTTGATGATGATAGATGATCTTTTGATGTGTTATTGGATTCGGTTTGCATAAATTTTATTGAGTATTTTCGCATCGATGTACATAAGAGAGATTAGTCTGAAGTCTCTTTCTTTTCTGGCCTTTGTTTGGTGTAGGTTTAACATAATTGTGGCTTCATAGGATGGATTGAGCAATGTTCTTCTGTTTCTATTTTGGGGAATATTTTGAAGAGTATTGGCATTAGACCTTCTTTGAAGGTCTGATAGAATTCTTCAGTAAATCCATCTGGTCCTGGGGTTTTTACGGGTGGGATACTTTTAGTGACTGCTTCTATTTCTTTCGGGGTTATGGTACTTTTTAGATGGTTTATCTGATACTGAATTAACTTTGGTATCTGGTATCTGTCTAGAAAATTGTCCATTTCCTCTATATTTTCCAGTTTTGTTGAATATAGGATTTTTAATAGGATCTCATAATCTTTGAATTTCCTTATTTTCTGTTGTTATGTCTCCATTTCATTCATGATTTTGTTAATTTGGATACTCCTCTGTGTCCTTTGACATCTGTCCATCATCTTCTAGCTTTCATGGTCTCTGTTGAAAAGTCTGGTGAAATTCTGATAGGTCTGCCTTTATATGTTACTTGACATTTTTATCTTACTGCTTTTAATATTCTTTCTTTGTTTTATACATGTGGTGTTTTGACTATTATGTGATGGGAGGCGTTTCTTTTCTGGTCCAGTCTATCTGGAGTTCTGTAGGCTTCTTGTATGTTCAAGGACATCGCTTTCTTCAGGTTGAGGAAGTTTTCTTCTATAATTTTATTGAAGATACTTACTGGCCCTTTAAGTTGTGAATCTTCACTCTCCTCTATATCTATTATTCTTAGGTTTGGTCTTTTCATTGTGTCCTGGATTTCCTGGATGTTTTAGGTTTGGAGATTTTTCTGGTTTGCATTTTCTTTGACTACTGTGTCAATGTTTTTTAAGGTATCTTCTGCCCCTGAGATTCTCTCTTCTATCTCTTGTATTCTGTTTGTGATGCTTGTGTTTATAACTCCTGATCTCTTTCCTAGGTTTTCTATCTTCTGGGTTGTCTTTCTTTGTTATTTCTTTATTGTTTCTATTTCCATCTTTAGACTGTGGATGGTTTTGTTCAATTCCTTTACCTGTTCAGTTGTGTTTTCCTGTATTGATTTAAAGGAGTTATTTATGTCCTTTTAAAGTCCTCTATTATGATCATGAGATGTGATTTTAACTCTGAATCTTGTTTTTCAGGTGTGAAGGGATATCCAGGAATTGCTGTAGTGGGATAACTGGGTTCTAATGATGCCATTAGCCTTGGTTTCTGTTGCTTATGTTTTTGTGCTTGTTTCTTGCCATCTGGTTATCTCTAGTGCCTGCCCTAGCTGTCTCTGACTGGAGCTTGTCCTTCTTTTCATCCTGGTTGTGTCAGAACTCCAGAGTCCAGAGTCTTTGTGATTCTGGGATCCTGTGATATGGGATCCTGGGATCCTGAGTGTGTCAAAGCTCCTGGGAGTCAAGCTGCCTCTGAGATTCTGAAGTTCTGGTGTGACCAAACTCCTGAGGTCTTGTTGAGGCAGATCTCCTAGGAGTCAAACTTTCTCTTGGTGTTGCAGGAGTAGTTGGGGGGAGTTTGCTCAGAACAGAGAGAAAAACTAAAAGGAACTGGAGCCTCTGGGTGGGTGGGGGGTTGTGTTTTCCTGGTTCCTATCTGGGTCCCAATTATGCTGTGTGTTGGGGAAGAAGTTGTGGCCTCAACTGTGACCGTGAGTGTTTCAGAGCTCCAGTGCTCTTGGGTTTGTCAGATCTGGTGTTGTGCTTCCTCTGTGCTTTTGTGTTGCTGTTATCTTGTGTTTCTGTCATCCTGTGTTCCTGTCATCCTGTGATCCTGGGTGTGTTAGAGCCTGGGTGATGGGTTTATACTAGGTGTTGTGGAATAAGTGTGGGACCATCACCCAAGGTCTGCTCATTGCACAAGTTCAGACTGGAAGGGAACTGTGCTGCTGGCTGGGCAGGGGTTTTGGTGTCCCTGGTGATACACTTTTGATCTTCCTGCCTCAGATTCCCAAGTAGGCTTATGGTTCTTTGATATGTATGTCTCTGTAAGCATACATACACAAACTTGCACACACAATATTTATATTACTTTATATTATTTAACATAATATTTTTATTAGTTATTTGTAAATTTCACATAATATATCCCAATCTGCCTTATTTCACAGTCTTCCTATGTCTGCCCACTACCCTAGTATCCTCTTCTCCCACTCCCCCCAAAAAAAGGTTTAAAAAAGAGAACAATTTGCATCTTTCATATAATCAGTCACTGAAGCATGGTCAAACTCCTGGGGCCAGCCTCTTAAAGAAAGTGAGTCCTTCCCTACTTCCACCCCTGCTAGTAGCCATCTATTGTAGAGAGCAAAAATCCAATGTCCTTATTACAATTTTTAAGACTTTTCTTTGATGTCTTCCTGTCTAGGTCATTAATTAGGTGAGGGGATATGAGGCTTGTCACAGAAGACTTCTATGTCCTTTTTTCCTATTGTGAGTCTGTTTTCATTGTTACTACTGCAGAAGAAGATTCTTTGCCCTTTACAGTCAGCAGAAGCATAGGGCATGAATTTCCACATGATATATAATAAGAGCATAGACCTTGGACATCCTCCTGCATTGGGGTTCATCAGGGACCATAGACATCAGCATGGTCTCCAGTGACAGTACTGGTCACAGACAAAATATGTCTCCGGTAATAGACCAGCCCACATATATCAATATGGCTTCAGTCAGCAGCACAGACCACAGACCTATGTATGGATTTTGGTGTCAATATGGGCCACAAACATCAACTCAACTCCAACTATAGCAGGACCACAAATGTCAACACGACATTTGGCTTCAGCACAGGCTGCTTACTTCTGTATGGCCCCAGAAGGGATCGCGGCCCACAGACATCATCAGGCCAAACAAAACAAAATAACACCCCCCAATTTATATTTATATACAAACATATTTATAAATATACCAATTTATAAAACACAAAATTGCCAAATAATGAGATTGTTAGAAACATTATTTGTTTGTAATTTTTATTTCTTTCTGAGATGCAGTAACACTTCTGTAATAGGAGAAACAAATGAATGATAATTCAATAATAATATCTCAAAATACATTATATAATTTTAAATATTATAGTCAATATGAAGGTTAGATCTAACAACCTTCAAATTGCCTCAAGGAAACTTGGGAATTTCTTCCAAGAAACTATTTCCAAATCAGTGGAATAATTATTCCTGTTGCCACAGTCATTCTGCTTTTCTGTTGTTGCTTTCCTGGAATTATATATAAGTACTTGTCAGGATATATTTCATAACATTAATACAATTCATATTTAGAACAACAAATAACACATGTTTTTCTTTACATAATTTAATATGTCAGTAAAGATGTTTAGTACTTCAGAAGCCGTTTAAAGAAAATTTTAGAAAACTATTTGATTTTTATCAAGCAAATTATTTTAACAGAAAATACTGGGGATAATTTTATGTGTTTGCTGAAGAGATTCTTAATTTTCACAGCATATATATCCCTACCTAGCCAACAAAAAACAAACAAACAACAAAACTATTAAGGGGACATTAATATCCAGGAGACAAAACGGAGCAAAGGCAAAATGTTCAGGATAGTTAAGTGACTTTTCCAGAATGACACTTGCACAAACTGAAGGCATCAGAAACAGTAAGTTTCAAGCTTGTTTTGGAATTGCAGACAGGTGATGTTAATGTCCTGGGGTTTTCCTTGGTTAACTATGTGCCATGAAAGTGCCTTTCCTCCTGTTTGGGTTAGTGTTGTTATTGCTCTCCCCTTATCAAAAAGAAGAAAGGCTTATTTCAAAGATAATACAGCCACCAGTATCACAGTTCTTGATGAGTACCTAACTGGAAGTTGAAGAAGCCTCATTTGAATTTTGGAAATATCCTCTCAGTCATCTTGTCTGTAGTCTGCATGCATGATGGGAAGGAAAGAGGAGATAAAAGTGAGAAAGGATGCAAGGAATTCAAGTGTGCAGGGCATGGTACTATACAGCCACTCTTCTCAGAGCCTTTCCTAGTCTCAGGATATCAGTCTTTTTTCAGCTACTCTCATTTGTTATGGGAAGTGAAAATATTTTTTCCTTTTGGCATATTTATCTGCAAGACGAATAAACAGGCAAGTAACATCCACCTGTTAATCCTTCACATAAAATCATTTTGTCTGTGTTTTGCAAAGTTTAATTCTTTCATGTTTGGCGTAAATCATCTTCATGGAGCTCAACTTTCCGAGGGCCCAAGAACTGTTTTTGAAAATGTAAAATGCCCTTAGAAAGCTAGTGTAGTTTTGTCATGATTTCATGGTGACATTGAAGGCCAAAGTCATTGATCTTCCCTTGGGTGTTTTCTTAAACTTGAAAATCTACATCAAGCTTCCAGAAGTGGAGAAAATGCTTCTTATCATACACTGCTCACAATAAATTTCAAAAAAAAAAAAAAAAACCAAAAACAAAAAAACCCGTATCTATAGTTGGCCCTGGAAATCTTCCCACTATTTCTTCCAGATTCCAGGGAGATGGATGCAATTGTGATATGATACAAAGACATAAGACTCAAAGAGAAAAAATAGGCTGAATTCTCACGGTTTGGCAATGTAGAGTGAAAAGACTAAATATGTCCTCTGCTTTACAGAGAGGAATTTAGATGAGGGATCTATTGTTTGTTTTGTTCTTGCTGCATAGTTTCTGTCCCGATCATTTATTACAACATTTTTTTCTTGCTACTTTTTTATTGATTGTTTTATTTACTTACATTCCAAATGTTATATTTCCCTTCCCACTTTTTCCTCCACAAAGTTCCTATCTTCTCCCTTCCCCCTGCTTCTATGAGGGTGCTCCCCAACTCACCCACTCTTGCCTCAAAGCCCTACCCTTCCCCTACACTGGGTCATCAAGCTTCCATAGGAGCAAGTAGCCCCTCTCCCATGGATGCCAGATAAGGCAATCCTTTGCTATATATACAGCTAGAGCCATGGGTCCTCCCATATGTACTCTGATTGGTAGGTTAGTTCCTGTGAGCTTTGGGGGGGGGGTCTGGTTGGTTAATGTTGTTCTTTCTATGGGATTGCAAGTCCCTTCAGCCTCTACAGTCCTTTCCCTAACTCCTCCACTGGGAACCCACCCCTATGGTTGACTGTATGTATCCTCATCTATATTGGCCAGGCTTTGGCAGAGCCTCTCAGGGGACAGCTTTATCAGACTACTGTCAGCAAGTACTTCTTGGCACCAGCAATAGTGTCTGGGTTTGTTGTTTGCAGATGGAATGGATCCCTTAGGTGTAGAAGCCTCTGCATAGCCTTTCCTTCAGTCTCTGCTCAACTCTTTGTCATTGCATTTCTTTTTGGCAGGAACAATTCTGAATTAATAGTTTTGAGATGGGTAGGTGGACCCATTCCTCAACTGGGAGCCATGCCTATCCACTGAATATGGTCTCTACAGTTTGAATCTCCCCTTTGTTGCAAATTTTGGCTAATGTCATCCCTGTTGAGTCCTGGGAACCTCTTAGGTCCCTGGCATCTGGGACTTTATAGTGACTACCCCCAGTTCCCTAGCCCCTACTGCTACATATCTCCATTCAATTTCCTGACCCTCTGTACTTCTTCCTGTCTCCTCTGGCATCTCTGCTCCTGCCCTCCCCCCTTTCCCCTCCCCTTCCTCCTTCCCTTCCAGATCTCTCCTCCCTCTATCTCCTGTGGTTATTTTCTTCTTCCTTCTAAATAGACCTGAAGCATCCACACTTTGGTCTTTCTTCTTCTTGGGTTTCATAGGGTCTGTGAGTTGTATCATTGGCATTCCTAGCATTTTTTAGCTAATATCCAGTTATCAGTGAGTATATACCATGTGTGTTCATTTGTGACTGGGTTACCTCATTCAGGATGATACTTTCTTTTTTTGTTGTTTTTTTAAAGATATTATTTATTTAATATATGTGAGTACACTGCAGCTGTTTTCAAACACACTAGAATAGGGCATCAGATCCCATTATAGATGGTTGTGAGCCACGATGTGGTTGCTAGGAATTGAACTCAGGTTCTCTGGAAGAGCCCAGTCAGAGCTCTTAACCACTGAGCCATCTTTTCTGCCCAAGGATGATATTTTCTAGTTCCATTCATTTTCTTGCTAATTTCCTGAAGTCATTGTTTTTAATAGTTGAGTAGTACTCCATTGTATAAATATACCACATTTTCTGTATCCATTCCTCTACTGAGGGACATCTGGGTTCTTTCTAGCTTCTGGCTATTATAAATAAAGATGCTATTAACATACTGGAGCATGTTTCCTTGCTATTTGTTGGAACATCTTTTGGGTATATGCCCAGAAGTGATATAGCTGGATCTTCAGGTAGAACAATTTCCAAATTTTTGAGGGACCTGACTGATTTGCAATGTCTTTGTACCAACTTGCAATCCTACTAACAATGGAGGACTCTTTCTCCATGCCCTTGCCAGAATCTTCTGTCCCCTGAGTTTTTGGTCTTAACCATTCTGACTGATGTGAGGTGGAATCTCAGGGTCATTTTGATTTGCATTACCCTGATAAGTACAGATGTTGAACATTTCGTTAAATACTTCTAGGTCATTCAAGATTTCTCATTTGAGAATTCTTTTAGCTCTGTACCCCATTTTTAGTAGGGTTATTTGGTTCTCTGGTGTCTAACTTCTTGAGTTCTTTGCATATTTTTTGATATTAGCCCTCTATTGGATGTAAGGTTGGTAAAGAAGTCTCTGAAGAAAGACACTGAAGAAGACCTCAGGAGATGGAAAGATATCTCATGCGCATGGATCAGCAGGATTAACATAGTAAAAATGGCCATTGTACCAAAAGCAACTACAGGTTTGATGCAATTCCCATCGAAATCCCAACTCAATTATGCACAGAGATAGAATGAACAGGTCTCAAATTCATCTGGAATAACAAAAATCTCAGGATAGCAAAAACCATTCAGCAGTAAAAGAACTTCTGGGGGAATCACCATACTTGAGCTCAAGCTATAGTATAGAGAAATAGTGATCAAAACCACACAGGTTTGGTACAGAGACAGGCAGGTAGATCAATGGAATAGAACTGAAGACCTAGAAATTAGCCCACACACCAATGGTCACTTGATCTTTGACAAAGGAGCTAAAACCATCCAGTGGCCGAAAGATAGCATTTTTAACAAATGGTACTGGTTCAACTTGAGGTCAGAGTGCAGAAGAATGCAAATTGATTCATTCCTAAAAGCTCAAGTCCAAGTGGATCAAGGACTGCCACATAAAACCAGATATGCTGAATCTAATAGAAGAGAAAGTGGGAAAGAACCTTGAACAGAACACGAGTGGCTCATGCTCAAAGATCAATAATTGACCAAGGGGACCTTATAAAATTGAAAAGCTTCTGTAAGGCACAAGACACTGATTTCAATGTCTTAAATACAATATATATCTTAGATTTAAAATATTAAAAATATATTACTTATTCATTTATGGAATGAATACTTGTTGAGTAATTACAACTAGGCAATATAGGATAATGTAAGAACTAAAAAATAATAGGTTCTATCTTCATGAAAATCTCTCCCATAGATGACTGCATAGCTGATGCCATCTATTCCATGAGGCATTCTGTGATTGTGAGAAGAGGTATTTCCTGAGAATCAAAGTCAGGTCTTATAAGAGTAGAAAGCATTTAAAACCCAAATTGGCTTTAGTCAGCACTCTCGTCTGTTTCACATTGGTTAAGAGTTAATTGAGTTTAGTATGTGATTATTAGCTGTCTGGAAACTTAGGCTAGGTGTTAGCTGATAAAGACTCCTCTGGATTACCAGAGGTCCCATCATATTATAAGGGGAGTATGAATGGCATAAAGACATCCTTCCTGATTTTCATGTGCCTTGAAATTGAGTTTGAGTGGAGAAGAGAAAAATCTGGATAATTTTATACACAATATAGTGATAATGATCTCAGCTTTACAAAACCCATTTCTCCTCAAGGTCTGAGTGTGCAGTATGAATTCTTGAACTATTGCTAGTTGATGGTCACTCTGTTCACCATCAAGCATTCTGTTGGCCCATGCAGTAGCTTCCATGTGAGCCTTTCACCCCATTTTCTCCCAATAGAATGGGGTTTTGAAGCACTACATCTCCAAAGAAGGCCGTAAAGGGAAGGCAGTTTGACATTTTTAAATGTGTTTTGACAGATCAGATAGTGCTTTTCAAGTGAACTTGAGAAAGTTATGAATTTTTTATAGTTAAACTGCACACAGCATGCTCTGACTACCAATGATAAACATACTTAGAGAAAAACTACTAACGAAATGGGAGAAAGCCCCACTATACAATGCAAGCACTTTATATTACCCTCATTATCACCACAGTAGGTCACCCATATAATAAAGATGCATTGAAATGCAGATCTTGGGGATAATAAAAATGTCAATAATCTAATATGGCCCTCCAATTAGTACTAACAATAAAATGAATAAATCAATAGCCATGCATAAGTACAGCAGATGTGATGGATCTACAGCCAGTCATATAATGTTTCACTCAACTTCTCTGACTCCATTTCCCTGCCCATGCTGGTATGCTTTGGAGGACGGCTAGTACACATGTTTTAAAATCATTTTTAGTTACACAGTCTTTTTTCTGACACTTCATCCCTTTGCCTCCTTCCATTAGCCACCTGCAACAGATCTCCCTCAAAATATTGTCAACTTTTAGACAAGGCTTGCTTTATTTTATATAGAAAAGCAAAGACCCGAAGTCAACTATTTGAGGCCAGTAATAATAGCTATTTTCAAAAAGAATACCAGACAGAAACAAAAGAAAACAGAACCATCAATTTTTATAGCCTTATCTTCAGGTTTAGGGGAATAAAAGCTTTTCCTTATTTTATTTATTTATTTATTTATTTATTTATTTATTTATTTATTTATTTATTATTTACAGGCAAAGCTCATTTTATTCAATGCTATACTCTCGTGGTTTGGCAGACTTTATTTCTGAATACTATCTTCATAATGTTAAATGAATAGACAAGGTATGGGTGTATGGATGTAAAAATAGATGGGTGGACTAATGGTTAGAAAAAGAAATGGATAGATAGATGGTTGGACGGATCCACATACATCATGTTAACCTAACTGGTTTTGAGTACATAACTTGAGTACATATGGCATAATAGTAAGCTCACCATATCTAACCTTACCCAAAACATTCCTTTTCTGTTTTTTTCATATTTATATGTTATTCATTAGTAAACATGAAATAAAAAGGTCATCCCCATTTTTATTAATTCAATACGATGTAACAAACCACTGAAGCCAACTGGTCTACCTTAACAGTTTATTGTGAATATTTCATATATCAGGACTGGCTTTGAGATGGGTCATTTGTAATCTGCTCTAAGATATCACTCTCCTTTGACATCATCTTGAGGAGTAATGCTTGGGGCATGAGTGGTCTGAAGGTTGGTATGCTCGCATCAGTTTTTTCTCATGATCAACAGTGCCCTACACAGCTTAAATGTTTATGTATGATGCTCAGTGTCTCAGTGTGCAACATGTGGCTTTTCAATGGAAAGAAGAAGCAGATGACACTTTTGCTGTGGTCTGTTCCTAGAGAAGGACCCCCCCCCTCAACTCACCTATTTTCAAAGAAGTAGTCACATACTTCAGTTATTGCTTAAATCTGACACCTATAAGAACATATTATTTCAGTCCTTCTGATTTATCAGTGCTCTAAAGCTAAACTATTGAGTGTCAGGTGTGTAATGCGTAATACTAATTATTGAATCAATATGTTATAATGTTTACTAAGCTAATGATGGATAGTGGATGTTATAATAGATGGGTTACTATGATTTTCTTTTTATATATCCTCTTTTATACCTCATGGTAGCTTTTGGAGAATGACTAAAATTTGTGATAAATAAGGCAGTTTAAAATATTTTTTTTATTAACTTGAGTATTTCTTATATATATTTCAAGTGTTATTCCCTTTCCCGGTTTCCGGGCAAACATCCCCCTCCCCCCTCCCTTTCCTTATGGGTGTTCCCCTCCCAACCCTCCCCCCATTGCTGCCCTCCCCCCATAGTCTAGTTCACTGGGGGTTCAGTCTTAGCAGGACCCAGGGCTTCCCCTTCCACTGGTGCTCTTACTAGGATATTCATTGCTACCTATGGGGTCAGAGTCCAGGGTCAGTCCATGTATAGTCTTTAGGTGGTGGCTTAGTCCCTGGAACTCTGGTTGCTTGACATTGTTGTACTTTTGGGGTCTCGAGCCCCTTCAAGCTCTTCCAGTTCTTTCTCTGATTCCTTCAACGTGGGTCCTATTCTCAGTTCAGTGGTTTGCTGCTGGCATTCGCCTCTGTATTTGCTGTATTCTGGCTGTGTCTCTCAGGAGCGATCTACATCCGGTTCCTGTAGGCCTGCACTTCTTTGCTTCGTCCATCTTCTCTAATTGGGTGGCTGTATATGTATGGGTCATATGTGGGGAAGGCTGTGAATGGGTGTTCCTTCAGTCTCTGTTTTAATCTTTGCCTCTCCCTTCCCTGCCAAGGGTATTCTTTTTCCTCATTTAAAGAAGGAGTGAAGCATTCACATTTTGATCATCCGTCTTGAGTTTCGTTTGTTCTAGGGATCTAGGGTAATTCAAGCATTTGGGCTAATAGCCACTTATCAATGAGTGCATACCATGTATGTCTTTCTGTGAATGGGTTAGCTCACTCAGGATGATATTTTCCAGTTCCAACCATTTGCCTATGAATTTCATAAACTCATTGTTTTTGATAGCTGAGTAATATTCCATTGTGTAGATGTACCACATTTTTTGAATCCATTCCTCTGTTGAAGGGCATATGGGTTCTTTCCAGTTTCTGGCTATTATAAGTAAGGCTGCGATGAACATAATGGAGCATGTGTTACTTTTGTATGTTGAGGAATCTTTTGGGTATATGCCCAAGAGAGGTATAGCTGGATCCTCAGGCAGTTCAATGTCCAATTTTCTGAGGAACCTCCAGACTGATTTCCAGAATGGTTGTACCAGTCTGCAATCCCACCAACAATGGAGGAGTGTTCCTCTTTCTCCACATCCTCGCCAGCATCTGCTGTCACCTGAGTTTTTGATCTTAGCCATTCTCACTGGTGTGAGGTGAAATCTCAGGGTTGTTTTGATTTGCATTTCCCTTATGACTAAAGATGTTGAACATTTCTTTAGGTGTTTCTCAGCCATTTGGCATTCCTCAGCTGTGAATTCTTTGTTTAGCTCTGAACCCCATTTTTTAATAGGGTTATTTGTTTCCCTGCGGTCTAACTTCTTGAGTTCTTTGTATATTTTGGATATAAGGCCTCTATCTGTTGTAGGATTGGTAAAGATCTTTTCCCAATCTGTTGGTTGCCGTTTTGTCCTAACCACAGTGTCCTTTGCCTTACAGAAGCTTTGCAGTTTTATGAGATCCCATTTGTCGATTCTTGATCTTAGCGTAAGCCATTGGTGTTTTGTTCAGGAAATTTTTTCCAGTGCCCATGTGTTCCAGGTGCTTCCCTAGTTTTTCTTCTATTAGTTTGAGTGTGTCTGGTTTGGTGTGGAGGTCCTTGATCCACTTGGACTTAAGCTTTGTACAGGGTGATAAGGATGGATCGATCTGCGTTCTTCTACATGTTGCCCTCCAGTTGAACCAGCACCATTTGCTGAAAATGCTATCTTTTTTCCATTGGATGGTTTTGGCTCCTTTGTCAAAAATCAAGTGACCATAGGTGTGTGCGTTCATTTCTGGGTCTTCAATTCTATTCCATTGGTCTATCTGTCTGTCTCTGTACCAATACCATGCAGTTTTTATCACTATTGCTCTGTAATACTGCTTGAGTTCAGGGATAGTGATTCCCCCTAAAGTCCTTTTATTGTTGAGGATAGTTTTAGCTATCCTGGGTTTTTTGTTATTCCAGATGAATTTGCAAATTGTTCTGTCTAACTCTTTGAAGAATTGGATTGGTAATTTGATGGGGATTGCATTGAATCTGTAGATTGCTTTTGGTAAAATGGCCATTTTTACTATATTAATCCTGCCAACCCATGAGCATGGGAGATCTTTCCATCTTCTGAAGTCTTCTTCAATTTCTTTCCTCAGTGTCTTGAAGTTCTTATTGTACAGATCTTTTACTTGCTTGGTTAAAGTCACACCGAGGTACTTTATATTATTTGGGTCTATTATGAAGGGTGTTGTTTCCCTAATTTCTTTCTCGGCTTGTTTCTCTTTTGTATAGAGGAAGGCAACTGATTTATTTGTGTTAATTTTATACCAAGCCACTTTGCGGAAGTTGTTTATCAGCTTTAGTAGTTCTCTGGTGGAACTTTTGGGATCACTTAAATATACTATCATGTCATCTGCATATAGTGATATTTTGACCTCTTCTTTTCCGATCAGTATCCCCTTGATCTCCTTTTGTTGTCTGATTGCTCTGGCTAGAACTTCAAGAACTATATTGAATAAGTAGGGAGAGAGTGGGCAGCCTTGTCTAGTCCCGGATTTTAGTGTGATTGCTTCAAGTTTCTCTCCATTTAGTTTAATGTTAGCAACTGGTTTGCTGTATATGGCTTTTACTATGTTTAGGTATGGGCCTTGAATTCCTATTCTTTCCAGGACTTTTATCATGAAGGGGTGTTGAATTTTGTCAAATGCTTTCTCAGCCTCTAATGAAATGATCATGTGGTTCTGTTCTTTCAGTTTGTTTATATAATGGATCACGTTGATGGTTTTCCGTATATTAAACCATCCCTGCATGCCTGGGATGAAGCCTACTTGATCATGATGGATGATTGTTTTGATGTGCTCTTGAATTCGGTTTGCCAGATTTTATTGAGTATTTTTGCGTCGATATTCATAAGGGAAATTGGTCTGAAGTTCTCTTTCTTTGTTGTGTCTTTGTGTGGTTTAGGTATAAGAGTAATTGTGGCTTCGTAGAAGGAATTCGGTAGTGCTCCATCTGTTTCAATTTTGTGGAATAGTTTGGATAATATTGGTATGAGGTCTTCTATGAAGGTTTGATAGAATTCTGCACTAAACCCGTCTGGACCTGGGCTCTTTTTGGTTGGGAGACCTTTAATGACTGCTTCTATTTCCTTAGGAGTTATGGGGTTGTTTAACTGGTTTATCTGTTCCTGATTTAACTTCGATACCTGGTATCTGTCTAGGAATTTTCCATTTCCTGAAGATTTTCAAGTTTTGTTGAATATAGGTTTTTATAGTAAGATCTGATGATTTTTTGAATTTCCTCTGAATCTGTAGTTATGTCTCCCTTTTCATTTCTGATTTTGTTAATTTGGACGCACTCTCTGTGTCCTCTTGTTAGTCTGGCTAAGGGTTTATCTATCTTGTTGATTTTCTCAAAGAACCAGCTTTTGGTTCTGTTGATTCTTTCTATGGTCCTTTTTGTTTCTACTTGGTTGATTTCAGCTCTGAGTTTGATTATTTCCTGCCTTCTACTCCTCCTGGGTGTATTTGCTTCTTTTTGTTCTAGAGCTTTTAGGTGTGCTGTCAAGCTGCTGACATATGCTCTTTCCTGTTTCTTTCTGCAGGCACTCAGCGCTATGAGTTTTCCTCTTAGCACAGCTTTCATTGTGTCCCATAAGTTTGGGTATGTTGTACCTTCATTTTCATTAAATTCTAAAAAGTTTTTAATTTCTTTCTTTATTTCTTCCTTGACCAGGTTATCATTGAGTAGAGCATTGTTCAATTTCCACGTATATGTGGGCATTCTTCCCTTATTGTTATTGAAGACCAGTTTTAGGCCGTGGTGGTCCGATAGCACGCATGGGATTATTTCTATCTTTCTGTACCTGTTGAGGCCCGTTTTTTGACCAATTATATGGTCAATTTTGGAGAAAGTGCCATGAGGAGCTGAGAAGAAGGTATATCCTTTTGCTTTAGGATAGAATGTTCTATAAATATCTGTTAAGTCCATTTGGCTCATGACTTCTCTTAGTCTGTCGACATCACTGTTTAATTTCTGTTTCCATGATCTGTCCATTGATGAGAGTGGGGTGTTGAAATCTCCCACTATTATTATGTGAGGTGCAATGTGTGTTTTGAGCTTTAGTAAGGTTTCTTTTACGTATGTAGGTGCCCTTGTATTTGGGGCATAGATATTTAGGATTGAGAGTTCATCTTGGTGGATTTTTCCTTTGATGAATATGAAGTGTCCTTCCTTATCTTTTTTGATGACTTTTAGTTGGAAATTGATTTTATTTGATATTAGAATGGCTACTCCAGCTTGCTTCTTCCGACCATTTGCTTGGAAAGTTGTTTCCCAGCCTTTCACTCTGAGGTAGTGTCTGTCTTTGTCTCTGAGGTGTGTTTCCTGTAGGCAGCAGAATGCAGGGTCCTTGTTGCGTTCCAGTTTGTTAATCTATGTCTTTTTATTGGGGAGTTGAGGCTATTGATGTTGAGAGATATTAAGGAATAGTGATTATTGCTTCCTGTTATATTCATATTTGGATGTAAGGTTATGTTTGTGTGCTTTCATTCTCTTTGTTTTGTTGCCAAGACGATTAGTTTCTTGCTTCTTCTAGGGTATAGCTTGCCTCCTTATGTTGGGCTTTACCATTTATTATCCTTTGTAGTGCTGGATTTGTAGAAAGATATTGTGTAAATTTGGTTTTGTCATGGAATATCTTGGTTTCTCCATCAATGTTAATTGAGAGTTTTGCTGGATACAGTAACCTGGGCTGGCATTTATGTTCTCTTAGGGTCTGTATGACATCAGTCCAGGATCTTCTGGCCTTCATAGTTTCTGGCGAGAAGTCTGGTGTGATTCTGATAGGTCTGCCTTTATATGTTACTTGACCTTTTTCCCTTACTGCTTTTAATATTCTTTCTTTATTTTGTGTGTTTGGTGTTTTGACAATTATGTGACAGGAGGTGTTTCTTTTCTGATCCATCTATTTGGAGTTCTGTAGGCTTCTTGTATGTCTATGGGTATCTCTTTTTTTAGGTTAGGGAAGTTTTCTTCTATGATTTTGTTGAAGATATTTACTGGTCCTTTTGAGCTGGGAGTCTTCACTCTCTTCTATACCTATTATCCTTAGGTTTTATCTTCTCATTGAGTCCTGGATTTCCTGTATGTTTTGGACCAGTAGCTTTTTCCGCTTTACATTATCCTTGACAGTTGAGTCAATGATCTCTATGGAATCTTCTGCTCCTGAGATTCTCTCTTCCATCTCTTGTATTCTGTTGGTGAAGCTTTTATCTACAGCTCCTTGTCTCTTCTTTTGGTTTTCTATATCCAGGGCTGTTTCCCTGTGTTCTTTCTTGATTGCTTCTATTTCCATCCTCAATTCCTTCAACTGTTTGATTGTGTTTTCCTGGAATTCTTTCAGGGATTTTTGTGTCTCCTCTCTATGGGCTTCTGCTTGTTTATTTATGTTTTCCTGGAATTCTTTCAGGCATTTTTGCGATTCCTCTCTGTAGGCTTCTACTTGTTCTCTAAGGGAGTTCTTCACGTCTTTCTTGAAGTCCTCCAGCATCATGATCAAAAATGATTTTGAAACTAGATCTTGCTTTTCTGGTGTGTTTGGATATTCCATGTTTGTTTTGATGGGAGAATTGGGCTCAGATGGTGCCATGTAGTCTTGGTTTCTGTTGCTTGGGTTCCTGCGCTTGCCTCTCGCCATCAGATTATCTCTAGTGTTACTTTGTTCTGCTATTTCTGACAGTGGCTAGACTGTCCTATAAGCCTGTGTGTCAGGAGTGCTGTAGACCTGTTTTCCTCTCTTTCAGTCAGTTATGGGGACAGAGTGTTCTGCTTTCGGGCGTGTAGTTTTTCCTCTCTACAGGTCTTCAGCTGTTCCTGTGGGCCTGTTTCTTGAGTTCACCAGGCAGCTTTCTTGCATCAGAAAATTTGGTCTTACCTGTGGTCCTGAGGCTCAAGTTCGCTCGTGGGGTGCTGCCCACGGGCTCTCTGCAGCGGCAGCAACCAGGAAGACCTGTGCCGCCCCTTCCGGGAGCTTCAGTGCACCAGGGTTCCAGATGGTCTTTGCCTTTTTCCTCTGGCGTCCGAGATGTGTGTGCAGGGAGCAGTCTCTTCTGGTTTCCCAGGCTTGTCTGCCTCTCTGAAGGTTTAGCTCTCCCTCCCACGGGATTTGGGTGCAGAGAACTGTTTATCCGGTCTGTTTCTTTCAGGTTCAGGTGGTGTCTCAGGCAGGGGTCCTGCCGCTCCTGGGCCCTCCCCCACGGGAGCCCAGAGGCCTTATACAGTTTCCTCTTGGGCCAGGGATGTGGGCAGGGGTGAGCAGTCTTGGTGGTCTCTTCCGCTCTGCAGCCTCAGGAGTGCCCACCTGACCTGGCGGTTGGGTCTCTCTCTCACCGGGTCTGGGAGCAGAGAGCTGCTGTGGGCCGGGATCCGCGGGTGTGGGACTTCCGGTAAACACAGAACGTGCCCGGTCCTAGAGGAATTCTGCTTCCGTGTGTCCCAAGCTCACCAGGCAGCTTTCTTGCAGCAGAGAAGTTGGTCTTACCTGTGGTCCCGAGGCTCAGGTTCGCTCGTGGGGTGCTGCCCAGGGGCTCTCTGCAGCGGCAGCAACCAGGAAGCTAAAATGTAAAAGCCTGTCTTCTGCAAGAATCGGCCCAATACTGTGAAACAAAATGGCAGTATCCCAATAAATGTAGAATATAGAAATGCTTAAAATAAAATACTAAGGCTAATATAATTACAGACTAACAGGAGAGGCATACCATGGTAGAAAACTTTCTTTAAGAAGTTTTTTTTAAGCTGAAAGAAAAATCAGAGGAAGAAGGCTACTGATGTAGTTTGGACTGAAATGTCCCCAAATGGCTCGGTTCCCAGCAACATACTGTTGTGAATTGAAAAGACGTCTAGGAGATAAGATTTAATTGAAGTTTTTCATGTCACTGGAGGTGTCTTCTTGAAGTTGAAACAGACCATAGTTTCTTCCTCTTCATCCCTTCTATTGCCTGGCCATAGGCTGTTCATTGCTATCCTATGTACATGCTGCGTCACAACAGACCCAAGCGATAAAACTAAACAGTTATTAACCCAAACTTCTGAATCACTGAGCCAAAATCTGCCAATTTTGTCAGGTGTGTGTTATAGCTACTCAAAGCTTATCAATACTCTAATCATGCTAAAGGGCCAAAAGCATTTGCATTTATCTCAAAGAATCTTAGAAGAAGCAAATACATGATGGATGATTGCAAGAAATGAAAGAAACCAGTGAAGCTGAGAAAATATTTGTTAAGATACAAGAAGCTAGAGCGAGAACAGTCTGTAATCAGATCATGGGTTTAGTAGTATGTTTGAACTATAAGCAGCCAGAGGCCTATCAACTGAAACCTTTAAGTGAGAATGAACTTATTTCAAAAGTATCACTCCAGATGCTTTGTGGAGAATGGGTTGAGGAAGAATGGGTTGAGGAAGTAAGAAATGAAGGAATGAGAAGAGTTAGAACACTGTCATGCTTGCTGAGAAAGGGAAATAGGTATGAGTTGCATGTATGTATGGAAATAGAGAGGTAAGCCAAATAATTAGAAAAGTTTGATAATAAAAGAAGGATAAATAGTATGCTTCTGTCTCTGTGCCTGTCTCTGTCTCTCTTTCCATGTATGTGCATGTGTGTGTGCATGTGTGTGTGAATGTATGTAGGTAATTAATTAGATTCAGTTTTAGGTGTCATTCCTTAGATGAAGTTCACCTTGTTTTGTTTTGGGGTATTTCACTGGCCTAGAACTGATCGATTAGCCAGATATCTGCCAACGATCACTTGGGATCTGCTTGTCTCTTTACAAAGCTAGCTTTTATAATATTGAACAGTTTCGTGTAAGCCTTCTGCCAAGGGAGAAGAGTAATCATTGGACCTAGCAAACTATTAAACTTGTGAACCCTAACAATTACCATCCTTGTAGGAAATTTCAAAGTTGCAGCAATGGTACTTATATCTTAGGGTAATGATACTTGTCTAATTGATGTTTTTGTGTGACAAACTTTTCCAAAACAACACCCCTACTAACTGCAAGTAGAGAGCCCATGACAGACCAAACTATGAATACATCAAAGTCTAGCATAGTGAACCAATGAATTTTATTGAGGTTACTTGCAGGAATATGTGTGAGGAGTTATTTACAGGAACAGAAATAGTTCAGATTGCTGATTCAGAAGCCAAGACAACATGGATGAAAGTTCATAAGCCCTGGGAACCAGGAACATGTTACAGATCTCATAGGCAGCTCAAGAGGTTGTAGAATGTCCTTTCCTGGTAACCGTGTTGACTTGAGCTTCTTCAGACAGCCCCTCTGATCTTTATTGAGGCAGTTAGACAAGTCTCTGCTAGTTTTACGTTGTTTTGCTCGTCCCTGCTTCCTTCAGGCTGATTGGCCGGTCTCTGCTTCTTCATTGTAGCATGGCTGAGAGTGTCTTTCTCAACTACGTATATACTGTTGAGGAGAGACAGGCCTAGTGATTCTAGTCAGCTCCAGGGATTTCTTTAAGCTATTTTGAGCTGCTTGTATGTTGTCTGGCTGTCAAAATAGAGATCCTCTGCAGAGTGTTTCACCCACCTCCAGCTGTCCTGTCCTAAAATACTGTGTTGTTTCACTTTACATTTATAACTTGGCTTAGGATGTAATGTTTTAACCTCAGAGGAAACTGCTACATGACAGACCTTAAGTTCCAGCCTACTCAATGGTAGAGGATTCATGCCTTACATTGTAAACCTAGACAACTATCCATGGCTGGAAAGGTCATAGACTATGGAAGAGGAACTACTACTACCATTTTATGAATAAATACAGCTTCTAACTATAAACTTCAAAATACATTATTTAATAACAGCAGTTATTAGTATATAGATATTGATAAGTTCTTCTCTTTCTAGCTCTAAAATTCTCTAGGTGAATATTTCCACTCTCTTCTCATTTAGAAATTATCAAGGTTATAAACTACTAAACTATTATGGCAAGAGATAGTAAAATTGTTAAGGGAATGTTTTTCAAAAGAGTCAGCTTTGGTCATCTGCCAAGACATGAAGAGAAAAGCAGAGAAGAAAGGGAAGGGAAAGATCAAAATCATTATATGGGCTGAGATTTCAAGGCAGTGTGAGTTTAGAGAAGTCAAGGGACCAAGAAATTACAAAAAATAAAACAAAACAAAGTTGTAGTAAAAGATAAAATATCTACAAAGCAATATGTGAGCCTATAAATAAGACTTTAGTTTAGTTTAGTTTAGTTTTTGTTTTTAATATATTCCTACTATAGTTTCTCTCTATCTATTCCTCCCAGACCACTCTCAAATTCATCTCTCCCCCATTTCTCTGCAGAAAAGAATAGGCCTAACAGGGATAGCCACTGGACAGAGCATAACAAGTTAAAATAAAATTGAGTGCATACCTTCATATCAAGGAAGGGTGAAGTAACCCATTAAGAGGAAAGGGGTCCTAAGACCAGACAAAAGAATCAGATATATCTCACTGCTAGGAGTCCCATAAAAACACCAGGAAGACATTCCTAGCATATATGCTGAGAACATTGCAGACACCCGTGCAGGATCTTGATTGCTGCTTCTGTCCCTGTGAGCCTTTATGGCTCTACTAATTTTATGTCTCTGGGCCATGTTCTCCTGGTGTCCTCAATCCCTCGGGCTCCCACAAATCTTTCTCAACTTCTTTCTCTCAATTCTCAGAGCTCTGAAAGATCAGATAGAGATCTCCAATTTGAGCAGTCTGCCTATTGTTTTGCTGTGAAATATGCATCTAATCCCAATGACTATATGCAGAGCCTCTTTGATGACAATTGGGCTATTCACTCATCAATATATAAGAATATCATCATTAGGGATCATACTATTGATTTTTTTCTATCATATGCCTCTGAGTTATCAGCTTATGATTCATGGTCATCTAGGCAACATGAACTCCTTCTCCTGCGACAGATCTCAAATAATACTAGTAATTTGTTGGCTGTCTCACAAGTTCTATTGCCCAAGCAAATCTTGCAGATGGGATAGATTATAAGACATTTGATTTTTCATAAAGAAGCCAAAATCATATAATGGGGAAAAACATCTTCAACAAATGGTGCTGGTCTAACTGGATATCTGCATGGAGAAGAATGCAAGTATATCCACATTTATTATCCTACACATAACTCAAGTCCAAGTGGACCAAGGAATTCAACACAAAACCAGATACACTGAATATAATAGAAGAGAAATTGGAGGACAGCCTTGTACACATTGGCATAGGAGGAAATTTCCTGAACAGAACATAAATGGCTCAAGAACTAAGGTCAAGAATTAATAAATAGAACCTCATAAAACTGGAAAACTTTTATAAGACAAAAAATATTGTCAATAGGACAAAATGTCAGCCTCCAGCTTGGGAAAAGTCCTTACTAACTCTAGATACAATAGAGGGCTAATATCCACAATATATAAAGTGCCCAAAAAGTTAGACTTCAACAAACCAAATAGCCCAATTAAGAGTGGGTTACAGAGCTAAATTGGGCCAGAGACCTGGGATTAGGAGGATTCCAAGAGTCAATGCTGGTGACCTCAGCTGAAAGGCTACTCAGTGGGAATACAGAACCTGAAATTTTCACCTACTGTAGCCAGGCTGGATCCCCAGAGGAGAGACAAGGACACCAACCCACCTACAAAACTTTCAACCCAAAGTTTGTCCTGTCTAAAAGAAATGCAAGGACAAAGATGGAGCAGAGACCAAGAGAATGGCCTACCAATATCTGGTCCAATTTGAGATGCATCTTATGGACAAGCAGAAATCCCTGACACTATTAATGATGCTCTGTTATGCTTGCAGACAGGAGTCTAGCATGGCTGTCCTCCAAGAGGCTCCACCCACCAGCTGTCTGAAACAGGTTCAGATACCCACAGCTAAACACTGAACAGAACTCTTATGAAAGAGTTATCAGAAGGATTGAAGCTCCTGAAGTGGATAGGAACCACACAGAAAGACTGGCAGTGTCAAATAAACTGTATCCTTGGGGACACTCAGAGACTGAGCCACCAACCAAAGAGCATGCACAGGCTGAACCAAGGCCCCCAACACCTCTGTAGTACATGAATAGCTCAGTCTTCGTGTGGGTAAACTCCAACAACTGAAGTGGGGGTGAATCTGTTTCTAAAGCTACTGACTGTGGAATCCTTTCCCCTAACTGGGCTGCTTTGTCTGCCTTCAGTGAGGGAGCCAAGGTAGGGGGACACCTATGGGGTGCTCCTACTCTTCAGAGGAGAAGAGGAGGGAGATAGGGAGAGGTATTATGTGAGGGTGGGAAGGGGATGGGCAGTGATCAGTATGTAAAATGAAAAAATAAATTAATGGAAAATAAAGAGAAAGTAGACTATGAACAGTGCTATGACATTTATATCATTATGTTTTTACTTTTCTATCTTCGATGGATAAACTGAACATGCAATATTGCAATGAAATTGTGGTAGATGACTAAGAAGTCTGAAATATGTTTACTAACTCCAGTTGGAGAACCAAGAATATTCACAACTTGGGGTTCAGTTAAATCTTTTTTTTTACATTATGAAAATTATTGAAGGGTGAAATTGCAGTTTTATCCTAAATATTAGTATCTATTACTTCATTTTTGCTATTTTCTAAAACACTGGGTGCTTCTCTGTTATGTCTGCATGAAAAATAGTAGAGGAAGTGAAAAGACTTTGTAGGGAGTCAAGGTAGTCAGGAACACAAAGTCCCTGGACTCAAAAATCATGCTATGAGGCAACTTATTTCAAAAGTAATAAAGAAAATTGTTTGTTTTTAAAGGATTTGCTGTTTTAATATTACCAATTTCCCATCATTATGTTTCATTTTCTCCTATGACTATAATAGCAAAATAGTACAGCACAAAATAAAACATTGTAATTTAAATATTTTTCAATTTGTCATTTGCCTTAGTCCTTTACTTACCTAATTTTTGTTCTCTATGTGTATGTGTGTTTAAAATTGCAGTTTAAAAATCAAGCTATCATGTTGAAAGAACTGAGCACAAACTCCCAACTCTATGCCAGCAAAAGCCGACTTATCAATGTGAAATTCTTCCTCAAAACTTTCTTGCCCTTCAGATTCAATTTCAAAAATATTTACTCTTTTGCTTACTTCTAACAGGTAAAATCAAATGAGATCATGTTTGTCTATTAGAGTGCACATTAATCCAGCCTATCTAAATAGCCAATTGTGCCTGCTTTGTTTTTTGTGCTATTTTCTCTCATCCCTTTCTTATGAAAAAACGCTGCTTTAAATTATTTTTCCAATTCATATGGGTATGTTTGCTGCCAATGTTTCCAGGCCTATAACTAGTAATCATTCATCAAAGACACAATCAAGACTAGCAAGCCAGGCTATTTACAGTGTTAAAAACAGCTGCCCTTACAGTCTAGGCTCCAGGTAAGCAGCATCAATAGACAATGCCTTTAACTCTTGTCACTGAATCCAGATGTGGCATATGCACAATTGGAGAATTTAGTAGGTCTGTTCTAGGTAAACTCAGCATGAGAGTTCTCTGAAGGCCAGCTCATTCATGTACCTTCTTCTCCCTTTTTAAAGTAATATTTAGTGATATTTATTTATATCACTATATATATTTTTTCCATCTTCAATGGATAAACTGAACATGCAAGATTGCAATGAAATTTTGCTGGCATAGAGTTGGGAGTTTGCTCTCAGTCCTTTCAACTTGCTAGCTTGACTTTTAAACTACAATCTTAAACACACATACACGTAGAGAGCAACAATTAGACCAGTAAAGGAATAAGGCAAATGACAAATTGAAAAATATTTAAATTTCAATGTTTTATTTTGTATACTAGTATACTTAGTATACTAGTGTACTTGGCAATGTAGTGAAAGTGTAACATTTCTATCTGTTACTCTTACAGCAACAGAAATCATTATAAACACTAAAAGTTTAATAAAGAATTAAAAGAGAAATGATAAAAATTAAATAGTCAAATTGTAGAATTTGTAGCAGGTTTTTTTTTACTTAGTTCAAGAAAATTATGAGCAAGTATAACCTTCATGTAGAGTAACTCACTAACTGGAAATCTGTAAAAATCTGTAAAGCATTAATTTTGCTTGTGTTTCTTGAAAACTGAATCACGCTATGAGTTTGACATTGGCCTCAAGCTTAGGATCCTCCAGCAAGCAGCTTCTGAGATATAGAATTTAAGATACACGCCATTCTGCCCAGATTGAACATCAATCTTAAGGAGGGAGAGGACATTCTCCAAGAAATAAGCAAGGCATATTGTTGCCAAAAAGGAAGATGCCTTCTCAGAAGAGAGAACAATCTTAGGTTCACTAATTGGAAGATTGCAGCCAAGCATATCTTCAGGGAAGCAGCATTAGCAGCATGAAAAACGCCATGCGGGCTTTCTCAGAGTATTTATTATTCACAATGTAGTGTAAGAACCTGACATTCAAATAATCTACATAATTTTCTTATTCTACATTAACAAAACCAACAAAAATATACCAGATTATTATTTAGAATGGTGAAATATTTGTTACCCTGTTGATTGCCTTTTGTAATTCAATTCAAATAATGTCTTTGGTGTGACACTATATTCCGAGACTACATCCCCCAAATTAGCGATGCTCACTAAAGATGTATTTAGCACTATTATAATAGTTGCCTTTTGTCTTAAAAATATTTGGAAGAGACAATTTTTTCATATTTATTTATTTACTTACTTTTTTTAACTTATTTACTTTACATCCACTTCACTTCCCCTCTAAGTGGTCGCTCCCCTCCCATAATCCTTCCCTTATCTGTCCTCCTCTACTTCTCTGAGCAGGTAGGGGTCCCCTTGGAAGTCTCTCTGTCCTAGCATATCACATCTCTGTGAGGCTAGGTTCATCCTCACCCACTGAGGCTAGACAGGGCAGCCGTGCTAGCAGAACATATCCCACGAACCTGCAACAGCTTCTTGGATAGTACCCACGGAGCAGACATTTTTGTGATGGCAGAAAGATTTTAATAAATTTATTTTTCATACTCTGAGATAACTAAAAATAAAAAATAAGGCTTTGAAGACTACTGATATAACAAAGAAAGTGCAAAAACAAAGACAAAAACAAAAACAGAAAAAACCCTGCTGTTGTTTCAGAGGACCCAAGTTCAGTTCCTGATACTGACAAAGGGAGATACACAACTGCTTAGAACTCCAGTTCTAGTGGTTCTGGCCTCAGTAGGTACCGGTACATGCATGCATACACCCACAGTAATTAGTCACACAGACCCACATGTATTTATATAAATGAAATAATATTTTAAAAATTGTCGTCCAAAAATAGTTTTACTTGCACTAGATTTATATTCACTAAGCAATAAATAATTTTTCCCAAAACAAGAATTAATTTTCAACTGATTATGATATCATTTCCAAAAACCGTACCTAAATTCACTGAAATATAATTCGATACTATATACTTTGCCCCAATATTTAATGATTTATTTGATTGTGTTTAAGTAATTTTTTATACCTGATGCCAACACAAGGGTTTGTGTTACTTAGCGTGGTATACTACTCAACTGCTCTCTTGAACTACTCACTCTTCCGGGTTCAGCTCCTGAGTACTGAGATTATAGATTATATGCATGTACCATACTCATTATTTTAACAAGAACTATCAACTTTGGATGCAAGTAGCTGAAGAATTGTGTACTTATTGGCATCCAATATTTGTGTCTGTAGGAAAACAAAATAATTTTGAATGTAATATAATTTTCACAACGCAGAGTACTAACCACTATAAATTGAATATATCTTCTTGATGAAAATCTTGAGTCATTGATCGAATTTTAAGAGATCATTAATTTTAAAGGTACTCTATACTCAGTGACATTTATAACATTCCTGAAAGGGTGATATAATTTTAGATAATTACATGTAAATTTAAAAAACATTTAATATCTGAATTTTCTTTCTGAACACACTAGGGTGTAGTGTGCAGTATATCAACAATGACATGTTATTTTTAAATTTTAACCAGACTAGGGAATTAAAAAGTTAGTAAAACTTATCACCATGAAAATACTCAGGCTCTATATTCCTATATTTTATTAGTTGCCATGCACAGCACATCAGATAGGCATGCTCTATTCCTTTGGAATTTACTATACAAGGCTAACAATGCTGACACAAATTCTGTGAGCAATTCATCTTGAAAAATACAAGCATTAAACAGACTAATACCCAGGTGAACGTTAAAAAGCAAATTATTCTAACACTGTAAGTTATCCTCTGATTGTTCCAATATTGACTTTCAGAAAATGGTCTCAGACGATCTGTCTTAGGTTATATTTAAAGACATGGGAGCACAACAAAGACTGAAGTGGCATGGTTGGCTAGATGGGGTGTAGGAAATCCCAAGGAAGCAAAGGAAAGGACTCAGTGACTTAGTGGGGAAACTGGATAAGGTCTGAGAATGCCTCTTCAGATTCAGAGTATGTAAGTGTAAAGTCATTATTATCTATTCTCAGTTCCTACTGAATCTTATTTTTCTTGAAGAATAAACTAAAGTGCTAAAAAAAGAAAAATACAATTCTAATTCACATGAAGATAATAGCTACTTGATCTGTAATTCTGTCTTTCTACACAAATCAGAAAATAACTAGGATATCGATGATTGAAAATGGTATATTACATTTTATTATAGGTTGAAGACGGTTATGATAAAAATACAATAAACAGCAAACATTTGCTTGTTTTATATGTCTTTTATTCTTGCAGTGTGCTTCCTAAACAATATATTTCTAAATTGTTCAGGAGAAAATGAACATGCTCATACAAAAAATATGTGTGTCAGATAAATAGGTAGATAGATAAATGATGAATATATAACAGATGATAGTTGATAAATAGTAATAGCTAAATGATAGATCAATCAATATATCTTGTTCATTGATTGATTTATCTTTCTTGTATGAAACAACACATTAAACAAGCCAGGAGGAGCAAGTCAGCAAGCAGCATCACTTCATGGCCTTCTATTAAGTTTCTTCCTCCAGGTTCTTGCTTGAGTTTTAAGCCCTGAATTCCCTTCATGAAGGACTGAAATATGGTGAAATAAACCCTTTCCCTTTACTGGTTGCTTTGATCACAGCAAAAAAGAAGCAATGTAAGGCAACCAGGCAAATACTGAAAGAGTTAAAAACATACATGAGAAACAGGATTATATTCTGGATGTCAGTTGGTAGAGGCTTACTGCTCACTTTGCTGTGAATGAGATTGCTTATGTCCTTAGAAGGTACACAACAAAGCATAAGGAGATGAAATTATGAGAAGGCTGAAATATGTAACCAGAAAGAAATGGAAAATCAGAAAATTAATAAAATAAAACATTAGAGTTTATTTTGCTTCACCCATTATTTATGCATAATATCTCTTGTTTCTCACTATTTTTGCATATTTTAAAGTTCTTCTTAAGAAAACAATTTAAGATGATTTTTTTCTCCTGCCCTAGAATTTTCAACACCCAAATCTAGAAGTCAAGTCTTACTTTGCATGTTTTAGAGTGTGGAGCAAGGGGAACACTCCATCATTGCACGTGGGATTACAAACTTGTACAACAATTTTGGAAATTAACTTTGCACATTCTCAGCAAACTGGTTGTAGATTTACCTCCTGACCCAGCTATACCACTCCTGGGATATACCCAAAAGATGTTTTACCATCTGACAAAAATATTTGCTCAACTGTGTTCATAGCAGCTTTATTTGTGATAACCAAAAACTGGAAAAAACTTAGATATCCCTCAACTAAAGAATGGTTAAAGAGATGTGGTACATCCACACAATAGAATACTATTAAGCTATTAAAATCAAGGACATCATGAATTTAGCAAGCAAATGGGTGGATCTTGAGAATATTATCCTCAGTGAGGTAACCATAAGGGCACACATATTATGTACTCACTTATCAATGAATATTAGCCATAAAGTACAGGATAGCCATGCTACACTACATAGACTCAAAGATAAACATAAGGAATGCACAGATGAGATGCTTGAATCTCACGTAAAAGGGGGAGTAAAACTGTCATAAAAGGCAGATGGAGGGAGGGAAAGGGGATGAGGAGAGGAATAGATGAGGGTTCAGGATAAGGTGTGGGGATAGAAGGGATGACCTAATGACCATGAGAATGAATAGAAATATGCAACTGAATAGGGTGGGGAGTTGGGGTTATCTCCAGGACTAGACAGAGACTTGGGATAAGGAAGGCACCCAAGAATCAATGGGGGTGATCTTAGCTGTGACTCACAGAATTAGGGACATAGAACCTGAAGAGGCCCTTCCGTTGCCAGGCAGGAACCCCTGCCTGGAGTAATAGAGACTTAAACCCAAACAAAACTTTCAACCCAAAATTCATCCAGTCTACAAGAAATGCAGGCAAGGAGATGAAATATAGACTGAGGGAATGGCCAACCATCCCATGAGCAAGCACCGATCACTGAGACTATTAACGATACTTTGTTATGCTTGCTTACAGGAGAATGTTGTCCTCTGAGTCCACCCAACAGTTGACTCAGACAGATATAGACACCCACAGTGGATGGAACTTGGGAACTCTTATGGAAAAATAGGAGGAAGAATTGCAGGTTCATATGGGGATAGGAACTCCACAGGAAGACCAACAGAATCACCTAACCTGGACCCTTGGAGCTCTCAAAGACTGAGTCATCAACCAAAGAACATACATGGGCTAGATTAAGGCCTCCCTGCATATATGTAGCAGATGTACAGCTTAGTCTTCATGTGGGTCCCGAACCACTGAAGCAGGTGTTATACCAAAAGCTGTTTTCTGCACATGGAATATGTTCTAGGTGGGCTGCCTTGTCTGGCCTCAGTGGAAAAAGAAGTGCCTGACCCTGCAGTCTTAAAGTGCCAGGGTTGGAGGGATACCCAGAGGGTGCCCACCTGTCCAGAGGAGAAGGAAAAAAGGAGATGGGGGAAGGATTGTGGGAGTGTGGAGGGGTACATTGATTGGGATATAGATTAATAAGTAAAAAAATTAAGTTAAAAATATAATGGGCTTCTGGCTTTGATTTGTTGATTGACTGCGAATGGTCATTTCTGGTTTATGGAAGAAACATCAATAAAATAAAATACAATAAAAGTTCACGTTGTGATAGAAAACAGAAAGAACATTAAGTTAGAGACCCCTGAATGGACCTGAGAGATTCATGTTCATGATCCTGTTATTTGCCTGACAGAATGGATGAGGTTGATTGAGTATTTGCCAGTACTGCCCCAACATGTTTACCTACTTAATAATCGGTCAGGAACCAAGGAAAGACTAATGCTTAATAGAACTACACACAAATAAACTTCTTTCTCTCTGGGAAAAGTCCTTCTCTGTCCAAATCAAAATCAGGAAGAGTAATGTCTACTCTACTAGAAAATTCTGTTTTCAAAACCTCAATCCCCTTGTAGGTCTTCAGCATTAACATTTTTATTCCATCTTCTCTTGTTCCTGTGTTGATAGCATTTCATTATATCTGTATTTCAGCATTGCAAGTAATCTTTAATTTTATTGATATTTTGCATCCTGTTTTGAGTAATGAGTCCTCTCTCTTACCTCCTAATGTTTTTACATACTAATCCATATAACACATCTTCATGTAAATTATTTAAAAATTTGGTCCTCTAACTCCTCCATTGTGTACCCCTGTGCTCAGTTCAATGGTTGGCTGCAAGCACCTGCCTCCGTATTTTTCATGCTCTGACGGAGCCTCTCAGGAGACAGCTGTATCAGGCTCCTGTCAGTAAGCATTTCTTTCCGTTGGAAATAGCACTGCTAGTTTATAACTTGGCAAATAGAGAATGAGATAAAGTTTAACAATCCTTACTAAGCGCCTGGGATTTTAATAAAATAAGGAAAAAACAAAACAAAATTACTCATCACACAAAACAGGCATGCTAAAAGAAAATAAAACAAAACTAACCCACTCAAATTACCTTCATAAGAAACCTTTAAATTTACAGAACAGTCTTCTATATAAATCATAGAAGAATTTATATTAGCTAAGACAAAAATCATTTATTTAGCTGCTTGCTAAATTGACCATTGGATGATGTTTGATGATGCTCTTTTTCTAGAAAATGTATTTACCTTAAGTATGAACACTACTTCAGCAGTCACAGGACAAGTGAGAGTAGGAGGTAAGTGAGATGAGTCCCTGAGCTTACCACTCTATCCTCAGTGATTATGAATGAACCAGACACAAGAATTATATTTAAAGTGAGGACTAGTCTTCCACAATAATAATAAGTCCACTTAAACAAGGAAATAAGAGGTTCTCAAGTTTGTTTTAGAAACCCTTAAGGAAAAGATTATTTAGCGCCCACATTTAAGGTTAGGAGAATACACTTTGAAGTCTAAGATACCTTTTTAAACCAGAGGAGTTGTTTAGAAATGGATATTTTATTTATTTCCATTTCATTCATTCATTCATTCATTCATTCATTCCCCTTTCCCGATTTCCCCTCTGGAAACCCCCTATCCCATCCTCCCTCCCTCTGCTTCTATGAGAGTGCTCCCCAACCCAACTATCCACTCCCTGGTATTCTCCTACACTAGGGTATCAACCCTTCCCAGGACCAAGGGACTCTCCTCCCATGGATGTCAGACAAGGTCATTCTCTGCTCCATATGTGGCTGGAGCCATGGGTCCCGCCATATGTACTCTTCAGTTCGTGGTTTAATCCCTGGGTGGTCTGTTTGGTTGATATTGTTGTTCTTCCTGTGTGTTACAAGTTCCTTTAGCCCCTTCAGTCCTTTCTCTAACTCCTCCATTGGAGACCTCATGTTCAGTTCAATGGTTGGCTGCAAGCATTCACCTCTGTATTTGTCAGGCTCTAGGAACAAATGTGTTTTGGTCACCTTTAGTGGAGTAACCTTTAAAAGGGTTTGCAACAAATACTTTATTTTAAGTATACCGTATTTGCTAAACTCTACACCTCAATAAGATATCTAATTCATTTGTAGTTTAAGAGTTAAGCTTCATCAGTAATTCAAGCAATTAACTAAAATTCATGGTGTTTCTGTTTGTTAGTGTTAATGTTGATGCAAGATGGTCTCTTGTTTTCTAGGTCCATTCATACTGTAATTGGTCACTTATCCAGTAGTTTTGATTGAGATTTTACCATGATAAAATGCTATTATGTGAATCTACCCACAATACACAGATAACACAATGATGCCAGTGCCTAGTGGAGTAAGCTACTTTCACAGTTCTAGATTTACATAATTATGGCAAGAGAATCATCTATGCGATCAAGTATTTTGTTTATATTACAAAATGTCATGAACTTAATTTTGGCTTACAGTGTACTTATAGTATAGTTCTTCTAAGTTCTTGTCATGGAAATGTCAAAGCCATACCAGGTTTTGGTAGAAACTTTATAGCTTTATGTCTATTTCTTAATTAATTCCTTTGCTTCTCTTCCCTTTATAGAATTTCTGTGTCTATCACTAACAGCATAGAATGGAGAGAATTCATTCCTCATTTGGTAGTAGCAAACTTGAGCCCTCTAATCAATACTCATGTCGATTTTTCCAATTCAGCTTTAACCATCTATTTACTTAAAATCCCCAGAGATTTAATTAGAAGTGTACTATGTGGGGGAACATGCAATTTGATAATTACTCCAACCTTATTTTGTAAACGATTGGATGGCTTCTATACTGTATGGTCAAGATATCTAGACGAAAGTTTTCTAGGCTGGAAGAATGTGTAATCCCTTCTCTCTGGTTTTTAACTTCCTCTCACCTTACTAAGTCCTTTGCTTCTCAGCCTTGTTGGTCTTCCAGTTAAAAGTTAACACCATGGATACCAGATATTGCAGGGAAAATAACTAAACACATCATAAGCTCTAGGAAGCTGGTCATCTTTTGTTTTCTAAGTAATAATATTTATTTCTAGTTAAACCAAACACACATTTAAGGAAATCTAATGACTTGTTAAAGCACCATGGTATAAATATCATTAGCATTAGCCTAAAAGGCTATTGTCTTTTTTCATATTGTTTCCTGCTTTAAAAATAGTAATATCAAGTAGTGTATGTTTGGCTCATTGATTAATAGCACTTTTTGCTCTTACAGAAGACCAATGTTTGATTCCCATCCGCATATGATGACTCACTACTGTATCTAGATCAAGTCACAGAGAATTTGACCTGTCTTTGGATTGCAGCCATCAGTTATGCATTAGTGAACAGACAGACATGCAAGCAAAATACTCATGCATATAAAAGAAATAAATCTAAAAACATAATAATGAACATAGCAAAAAAAATAAAAGAAAGAAAAGAGCAAAAAAAGCTAACCGCACAACAGCTTCTGTCTGAAGCCCTTACATTTCACAATTCATACTCATGCAGACTATTTTGCTCTGATGTTCTCTCCTTAGCTATGCTCTTGAGAGAGCCACTCTTGACAAGCTTTGAAGATGGACCGGGAGAGGATGCAGACAGCAAGGTAGTGGCTGCAATCTGGCACTATGATGACCTTGGGTTTTCTATCTTCTATTTTATCCTTCAGTTATCTTGATTATCTAGGTAGATCAAAATTATCTTAAAAGCTCTAATTAATCTCTTGTCAGGGCTGGCTCCCACTGGCTTTTCACATAAGAGCCACAGTCATCTGGGCATTGTAATATTAACATCATGTTCACAGAGTACCAACTGAATGAGACAGACTTCTTAACCTTGATTCTTTTTCAAGCTCGTTCCGGTTACCTTGCCTCTGTGACCTATCTGGACCATGGCGAGAGAGGCTTAGAGGTTCTTTTCCCTGCTTATGATTACAACTGGATGTGCTGAATTGAGAGCTTGGAAATATATTTTTTAAGATTTTCTTTTAGTTCTTTTCCATTTCAGGGGCCTACATCAAAGGTCAAAACAAAACACACAGACAAAAAAACAACAAAACCAAATACACAGAAGATGTTTTGTTTCCTTTTCTTCTTCCCTAGAGAAGAGGATATGTCAGTGATGGCACAAAACACTCTATGGCTCATAGAGTGATGGTGGCTCAATTTGAAGGAAACTGCTTTTATGTGCTGCCCCTTTAAAATGAGAGCCTTAGGAATGACAGCAGTCTGATCCCCAGATCTAACAATAACCAAAGCTGTGTAAAGAATAGACCTTGACACGTTAGTTACATGGGTTACAAAGAGTATAGTAACATTTGAGATTAGTATGCTATTAAGATATAGTACTGAATTTGTTCCTATAACATGTATGCTGTCAATATGTTCCTATATGTATAAATATATGTATAATTTGTGGATAATTGTATGCACTCAGTTTATCTACATAGTCAGAAATAAATAAAATGTGAGGTTCTGCCAGTATAAACCTTTACTAATATTGTCATACAGCTCAAGAGTAGGAAGAACCTGGAGTTTTAGCAGCTTTTTGACCCATGTATGTTCCTGTAGTGGATTGAGATACAGAGGTAACATAGAAGGCCTCCATACAAGGAACAGGTTAGAAACTAATTACACAAAAGGAATGTTTTTAACTGTGTTAATATCTTTTTAAATCCCAATACATATAAAGCCTATGTGTCATTTCCAAGGAGTCTTTAGCATATGTCAATAATTACAGGTTTCTTCTCATAAACATTACCAGACTGACCTGGCATATTCCACTGAAACGATTCCATTCATATAGACTGCCATGCTATCTATAATAGCAATCACCACCAGAGTATTTTCCAGGAAGTCTCCTGCAGGCTTCTTGGCAAGTAGATGTGGCTGTGATGTTACCCTTTCTCTGAGATTAAGGGGATCAGTGAATGTCTGTTTTCTCCTAACTTTTTGTGTCACTGAAGCAGTGACAAACACTGTGACAATGGCTTTTCATGTGTCCTTTTAGTTGCTGTTCACAGCATTCCTGTGACACCTATCATTGTATTGGCTTTTCCTTTGAAGATTAAGACTCTTTTAATGAGCCAATAATTCTCTTATGATCACAGGGATAACAGCTATTGATCTTGGATATCAAATACCCATTTTCTGATTAGAAACTTACATCTTTGGCCATGAGTTTTCTGATAGTTTTGTTAAGAAAGTTCTAGAACTGACTTCTTCTATAACAATGGAGTATGTGTACATCTCCTATTTCTCAGGATTACTAAAACTAAGAGTTATAGGCACTATATAGAAAAACAAACATATGGGGCCTAAGGGGAAACTCATTGGTTAAGAAACTTGGTGGTTTTTTTTCAAAGAACCCAGTTTAAATTCCCAAAATCTACATTGCATATCACAAGCAAATCTAATTATAGTCCCAGAGGATCTGATATTCTCTCCTGGTCTCTCTTGGTACCAGACACAGGCACATGTACAAGCAAAATACATATAATAAATAAAAAAGATTGTAAGAAATGAAAAGGCATGAAATTACCTTGAAAGATAGAGAATATAGAACAACTGTAGATCTTTATATTAGATTATAAAAACATCATGGTGTGTAGATTCCTTAGATTATTTTGTTTTATTGTCTCATATTGGGTAATGAAAAGACATCAAAAATAAAGGTGAATGGATTCACACACACTCACACACACACACACACAAACACACACAAACATACAAACACACACACACGTATACAAACACACACACTTTCTCTCCTCTGTTTAAATAACAATCTGAAATATCCAGCTTAGTACTAAAAATTTTAAAAATAGCTATTATTCCATATCCAAACCCCAGTTACAGCATAAACTTCACCATCAGATACATTGGCAAAGTCTCAGTGTCAGGCATTTGAAGGCAGACAATATGGTACAGTGTGCTGAAATAAAAGGAGCCTAATGAGACTATCGAAACTGTAACCTCAGGGAAAAAAAAGTCAGAAGAGGAAGTGTGGATTATATCTACACAAAGAAGTCTCTGAAGAAGCTTGGGGTTGTATTCATATTTGGATGGGGAGCATCTGTCAATGGAGACCACCTAGAGTGATTGCTCTTCTACCAACATAGACAGTAATGATATAACTCTTTCATTTACATTTTTATTTATTTATTTTTATGTATGGGGATGTTTTACCTATATTCGTCTCTACACCATGTTCATCCTTGTCCTTGTGAAAATCTGAGATCTCCTGGGACCAGAGTTCAAATAGTTGGGTGCAGTCATGTGGTTACCAGGGGTTGAACTTCAATCCTCTAAAAAAAATAGCCATTGCTCTTAACCTCTGAGCTCTTTGTTTAGCCCAAGGCCTCTTTTCACACATTAGAGACAGGTTAAATTAAAACCAGAACTTTTACCATATTATTTTTTCAGGAGGTCACCAGTTCATCACCACAGTGATAGATGAAATCAATGGAGGAACCATAACAAAACGCTTCTACTAGATCTAGCCACTAATGCATGATGGGAACGTGCTTGGGAGTCTAATATTTGAGACCTTGAGGGATTGAGTATCAATAGTGGGGGAAAGTGGGGAGACTTAATTTATAAACCCAAAGAACAATAAAAAAGAAACAATGCCACATTGCCTGCCAGAATAGAGTCAGAAAATAACACCAACTGAGTTTAGTAAAAGCTCAGAATCTCTTAATATAGAATCCATAAATTGCAGACATACAGAGAAAGCCCTTCATCATGTTAAGTACCAGGAAGATCTCAAGCAGCACTGACAAGGACAAGAAATAAATGGTAAGATAGAGTTTACAAAGATTTGAGATTTATCTGGAAAAAATATTTAAAAGCCATCATAAATCTCTTTCAATAAGCCATTAGGAACACATCTGAAAAAGCCAAGGGTCGTAGAATACACCTATATTTCCAGTATTGGTGGTTGAGAGGCAGGAGAAACATAAGTACAAGAGCAGCTTGGGTTAAACAGTAATCCTGTGTCTTAACAGAAAAGCAACAAAATCACACATTCAGAGTAGTGGAAAAGATAAAGTCTTTATATATATTATAAAAAATATATATAAATATATGTTTATATAATATATTATAATATATTATAATCATATTATATATGAGATATCATATATTATATATATATAAAATGATATAAAAATGATCCATCAAATGGGATTTTTAAAATGAAAAACATAACAATTTTAATTTTAGTCCTTAGTAAGTAAGGGAAGGAGAGGCTGCTCAGAGGGGAAAGCTCTTTGTGTTAAACCTAATGTCTTGAATTTCAAGCATGGAACCCATGTATAGGAAAGAATTGACTTCACAAAGTTGACCTATGACCTTTATGTATACACCATGCCAGGTGTGGTGGTTTGTATGAGTATGGTCCCATAGACCTGTGTCTAAATGCTTTGCACTATTAAGATTTGGGCTAAGTGGAATAGATGTGTCCTTGTTGGAGGATGTGTGTCACTGTGGAGGCAGCCTTTGAGGTCTTCTATATGAGCTCAAGTCTGGCTAGTGTGATAGAGTCTCTTTTTGGCTACCCTCAGATCAAAATGTAGAACTGTCAGTTCCTTAAGCACCATGCCTACCTGCATGCTGCCATGCTTCCCACCACAATGATAATGGATGAAAGCTCTAAAATTGTAAGCCACGCCAAAACTGTTGTCCTTTATAAATGTTGTCATGGTCATGATGTCTCTTTATAGCAATAAAATCCTAATTAAGACAGCAGTTGCTACCAAGAGCAAGGTACTGGTATGATAGGCTTCACTAGGCTTTTATTTGAATGAATGAATTTTTTGGACTTTGAAAGGATGTGACTGCTTTGTACCCATGTCTAAAGAGTCTCCCTGAGGCTAAAGAGATTTTATATTAATTGAAGGAACTTTGAGAGGAGAGAATGGAAAGGGTAGCAGCATTTGGGATATAAATAAATAGATAGATAGATAGATAGATAGATAGATAGATAGATAGATAGATAGATTAATTTAAAAGGATGTTAAATGGAATTAAGGGAGTGGTAACCTCAGGACACGATCCCACCCAGCTAAACTTGCAACTTGTAAAAATGAATGAAATTAAAGCGTAGGTCCATGTTTATAAATACAGCACTCAGGAGACAGAGTCAAGCAGATCTCTGAGCTCAAGACCAAAAGGGTAACAGAGAAACCTCCACGTAAGGAAAAGCTTAGATACAGATGGTACACTGGACCTAAGTAGATGCACCTTTAATCCTTAGAAGACAGAGGCTTGCCTTTCTCTGAGTTCCAGGTCAGTCTACAAAGTAAGTTTGATGACAACCAAGTTTAGCTAGTGAAGGAAATCATCAAAACCAGAAAGCCAGTGAAAATCTAGTAAAACAAAGGGCCATGTTACAGCCCCAGAAAGCAGAAGGACTTGAGAGCTTTGGCCATGCTGTTCTGGCTTTAGAATCAAGGATAAAATTTCCCTCTGTGATTAAGAAAAGTTCTTGAGGCCAAGAATGTGTCATGTATATCTCTCCATGGAAGGCCAGAAAGGCCATTGTATGAAGTGGCCAAGCCTTTACCTTGTGTTGGCAGCCAGAGTTGGTAATGTGTAAGAGTTGCCCAGGCAGTACTGACTTTGAAGGCATGAAGGGGACATAGAGAGGACCTGAGGCTTGACAATATGAGAGGCTAGGAGAGGCCATTGGTGAAGGTGCAGCCTCAGTGTCAGTTGAAGACCCAGGAATGAAGGGGTCATGAAAAGAACCTATGAGAGGCTATTGGTAAAAGTGCATCCTGGTTGCAGAAGAAGATCTCATCATTTTGGAAATACCAGTATCATGGGTTGACCACCAAAAACAGCATCAGCAGAAGCTGGGTTCCAGAACATGTGAAGGTGAAACATGTATTACCTTGGAGACCTCAAGAGGGTAGAGATGCCGGAACCATGGGATACCTGCTAAGGGAAGCTCTTAACAGGGAATGGGACCAGAGCAAGAGAAAGAAGTATATTGCAGTCAACAAAAATAAAAGGAGCTGGAGATCTAGAGAGCATTTTGACCTGGAGATGCAAATTTGGAGTTTGCCCAATTGGTTTTCTGGTCTTGCTTTGGTCCAAAGCAATTTACTCACTATGAGTGGCATTTGCTCACTATGCTCCCTTCCCAACACTTTGGCATGGTAATAATGTATATCCTGTACCATTATATGTTGGAAGTATGTGACCTGATTTTTCATATTAATTTTATATTATATTGAATTTAAGAGATTGCACTTGTAAGCATTACTGAGGCTGTGATTGACTATGGGGAATTTTGAAATTGGACTACATTATGTTTACAAGCCGATGAGGACTGGAGAGTGGGATGTGGTGGTTTGAACAGGTATGGCTCCCATAAACTCATGGATTTAAATGCTTGGCCCAAAAGGAATAACACTATTAGGAGCTATGCCGTTACTGGAGTAGATGAGAACTTGTTGAAGGAAGTAGGTCACCATGGAGGTAGTCTTTGAGTCTCATATGTATGTTCAAGTTTGGCCAGTGTGACAGTCCCTTTCTGGCTACCATTGGATCAAGATGTAGAACTCTGAGCTCTGCAAGTGCCATGCCTGTCTACATGCATTTTTCTGCCATCATGACAATGGACTAAACCTCTGAAAAATTAAACCACCCCCTATTGAATGGTTTTTCTGTAAGAGTTGCTATGGTCCTGATGTCTCATCACAACAATAAAACCCCAATTATGACAGCGGGTGTATTCTCACCCCACACATCACACAGTGATGCAGTATAATAACTTCTTAAAATTAAAAGTTCTCAGTAAATAGTCACAGCAGTAAATGAGGAGGACAAATATGTGGTTAGATTAAAGATAAAATGAAACCATTCACCTCAAATAACAGATAAAAATAGACTTGAACCAACCCTCTCCTCAAAAAAACAAAACAAAGAAAAACAAAAAACAAAAATCAAAACCAAAAACCTATGGTCTTTAGCAAACATACCATTTTAAAAGGAGAAAACAGATGTGTAGGGCTGAAGAGGAATTAATGGTTTCACATTTTTTAGCTTTAGCTAAAGATGTAATCTATGTATTCAGAAAGCTGCATGAAGCCAATGTATGAAGCATAAAAGAAATCAACAGCAGCCCACACTAAATAATTTTGAAAACTAAGGACAGAAACAATCTTTTAACAATGTAAATGTACTTTGGAATTTTATTTGTGTATACTGTATTATTTCTCTGTGAGATTTCCCCACAAAATCCTCCTGTGTTCCCCACCCTGATCTGATCTTTCCAAATTAATGACCCCCTTTTATAAATTATTACAGGTACACACACACACACACACACACGCACACACACACACACACACACACACACACACACACACACCTGTCCAATACATTTAGTGTTGTTGATATGTATGTAGTATGTATATATGTATATATGTATATGTATATGTACATGTATATATAATGTTTTAGGGATGACCATTTGATATCAGATTACTAACTAGGGGGGTCATTACTAGGAAGGACTGATTTTTTTCTCACTCATTAGTCATCAATTTCTGTAACTTTTCATCTAGAGGTGGGAACTTGTAAGAGTTCCATTTCTATGCTCACATTAAAACCAGTGTTAGAATTGTTCGGGTCTTGTTTAGGAAGCCACATACTTGAAGATTTATACGCTCAGCTTCTTTGATGTATGTAGAAGACACAGTCTTGCAGCAGACATGCTGCTCCTCTACATTTTACAATCTTTTCCATTCCCTCTTCTGTGATGTTTCCTGAGCCTTGTGTGCAGGAGTTTGCTATAAATTACTGATTTGGCCTGGGCTCCCCACAGCCAAGTGTTCTCTGCATTTTGTCCAGTTTAGGCTTTCTGTGATGATCTCCATTTGCTTCAAAACAAAGAGTCTTTAGTAACTGATGAGAGCCATCCTTATCTGTGGGTATATGGATAAATGTAGTCTCTATAATAAAAACATTTAATATTTAAACTTACAGATTACATGTAGTTGCTATGACCTCACTAGACATGTATATTTGGCTAGATTTATAGAACCAACCATGATTTGAATACTCAAATTCACTTAGATAATTGTTTACTGCTAAGACATGAGTAGCACTATTGAACATTTAGGAATTGTGATGGTTTGTATATGCTTGGTCCAGGGAGTGGCACTATTAGAGGTATAGCATTATTGGAGTAAATGTGTCACTCTGGGTCTGGGCTTATTACCCTTGTCCTAGCTGCCTGGATGTCAGTCTTCACTACAAGTTTCACTTTCAACAATGGTCTCCTGGTCTCTTATCAGAGATTCTGAACCTGCCACATGGTCTTCAGCTCCAGTCTTTCTCCAGGACCCATTTAGTCACAGAGTTTTCACTCAATTGAAGCTTTACCCACACCAATTGTCTTTTCTTCCCCAATGTCAAGCCTCAGCTGCTCTCAATATCCCTTAACGCTGCATCTCTTATGCTGCCCAATCTAGTGACACATGGGGGACTCTTTCATATTCACCAAGTCAGGCTCCAAGCATGGGATGCAGGAATAGTCCCTTCTGGATGAGAAGTTCGGTGTTCTGACTCTTAAAATAGTTCCCAGAAGATTTTTGCTACAATTACGCTGTTATCTTCTAATCACAGCTGAATGTTTAGCCTCAGCTCACCAACATTGGTTGCCCTAGTAAAACATGTCTTCCTCCAATGTTTCCAATGTCCTGTTAATCACAGCAGATTGTCGAGCTCCAGATGGCCACAAATCACAGAATTTTAATTTCACATATCACATGAAATGACCTAATAGAGTCTTTGAGAGACATTGCAACTTCACAGGCCCAGCCCAAATCATTTGCATTGGTCTCAACATTGTCTATAAACTTCCCACAGCTCACCAGACTCTGAACACTCAGTGGCTTTTCTATCCTATGATTCCAAATTCCTCCAACAATCCTTCCCACCACAACATGGACACTTCTGTCAGATCAATAGTTTACTTTCTGGAACCAATTTATATCCTAATTATGTTTCTATTCCAGTCATAAAGGCAATGGCAAAAATCAAATTGAGAGAGAGAGAGAGAGAGAGACAGAGAGAGAGAGAGAGAGAGAGAGACAGAGAGGGAGAGAGAGAGAGAGAGAACTGAAAGTTATAAGAGAAAACGAACCAATCATATATAAAGGAAAACCTATTAGAATAAAATCTGATAACTCAGTGGACACATTAGAGGACAGAAAATTCTGAGCAATTTACTCTATATCCTAAAAGTTCATAAATGCTAACCTAGAGTCTTGTACTCAAAAAACTACTAGCCATAACTGAAGAAAAGCTAAACAAACAAAAAAATCTTTCCAAGAAGAAGGAAGAGAGAGAGAGAGGAAGAGAAGGAGGAAGAGGAGAAGGATGGGGAATGGGGGTGGGGGGGAGTAGGAGATGACAATGACCAGCCCCACAGAGTATACTGGCAGCAATACTTTGAAGAGAAGAGAGGAACAAGCATAGTTTAAACAGTCTTACCATAGTGAAAAATAACAACCGTGCACAAATAACACACACAGCACTGCTTTCTCATCCAAAGCACAGAGAGACAGAAATGTCATCGTCTGCAAATGCTGAAAGGGAGATGTAACCAAAAATCCTACAGCCAGTGAAAATACAATCCAAAAACAAATGGGGCATCAAGGCAGTATCAGATGAGAAAAATGTAAGAGTTTGTAATAGAAAATTTACAATTGGTGGTGTGAACAGATGAAGTTTTCTAAATGCAGAAATTCATCATGAAACAGGGAAAACAATGAAAATACAAATACATAGAGAAATACTGTTCTTTGAAACTTCTAAAATAAATTCGATATTTGAAACAATTAAATTGACGTAGTCACAAATCCATGTGGAGAAAAGAATTAAACTATTTGCATGCAAGTATGACAACAAAGGAAAAGAAACAGAAGTTGTAAGCAGGTTGGATTTCAACTGTTGTAACAGTGGTGTCGGTGACAAGGGTGCACACAAAGCCTCATAGATACCTAAGTGAACCAAATGACAGAGTGGATAAACAAAGAGAAGTGAAGTTATAAAGAAAAGGTCAAAAAGCTGTAGAAAAGCATGAAAAAGGAATCAGAGAGGAAAAATAGGATGAAAAGAAAACAAAACAAAAATGTCAGGATTAAACTCTATTAATTCAATAGTGTTTTTTAAAATTCATTCTCAAAATACATATTCCAAAAATGACATAGTATATTAGAAAGTATGATGCCTATTAAATACAATGAAATAGACAGAAAAATACAGCATACAACTATTAAATTAAGAAAACAAAAGCCATATTAATGTTGAATTAAACAGATTTCAGAACAAACAAAATTATTAGGGACAGAGTAGGACATTATAAAACTATGAATAGTTTGGTTGTCTGAGGCAAGAACAATCCTAGGCACCAAATAAAAGACTTTCAAAATGTATTAATCCAAACTGAGTGAACCTGAAAAATGGCAAAAATATAAAAGTCAATATTTGCATTTGAAAGTTTCAACATTCCTCTAGGCAACTGAAAGACTACTAAGTAACTTACACTAATATAGGTGTGTGTGTGTGTGTGTGTGTGTGTGTGTTGTGTGTGTGTGTGTGTGCACATAAGATATAATAAACTTGACTATAGAATAACTCAAAACCATCAAACAAAATCTGGATGACAATAATAACAATTATCACTGTTTTGAACAACACTAAAATTCAGTCCTCCAGGCCACTCAGTGGATAAATTTATGACATACAGAACTGAGTGAAAATGAAAAATAATGAAAAATTGGTGTGACACTGTTTAGATGGCATTAGGAGGAGGATTTATAATATTAGAATAAAATTATGTATTAGAATTAAGCATTTCTTAAAAGCGTAAGCTTTGCTGACAGAAGCTGAAGCTCTCCGAATGGAAGGATTAATAAAAATAAGAGCAGAAATAAAATTGCAACAAAAAATAAAGTCAGTGAAAAATAATCTTGTTCTTTGGAAACAAAATAAAATCAACAGGTCTCATGGGACTCTGGCTAAGCTAGATAGAAAACACAATTTTTCAATATAAGAAGTGAAGCCGAGATCACTCCACAGAGTCTTTAGATGTCAAACTAGTAGGAAGGGACTCCAAAAACAAACTTCACACATGAATACAACATCTTAGAAAAAACACAGTTCCCCAAGATGTATACACCGTCATAAGACACATGGTATAAATACACACAGTTTAAATTATTCTTAGGTTATGTTAGGTCAAAACAAAGTTATAAACACAGATATAGATGTAAATTTATTTTTATTAATTTTACTAGCATGCATTTACTGCAGATATGATAGATTTTATAGTCTATTTGATCCAAAGTGCGTCTTGTACTTTTATCATATTTATCCCTAAGTAATCCTCTTAGACATCCATTTTCTCTATCCAATTTTGTCAGAACCATGTGTTGAAAGGCTATCATTTCTCCAATACAAGTTTTTATCATCTTGACTTAAATCTAGGTAAGAGTTGACAGGAATTTATTTGCAAGGTCTCCATTGTGTCCAGTTCTCTATGTACTGTCTTTACTGGTAACACTCTCATGCTACCTGTCCTTTTTAAACACTACATTATGAAACTATAATTTAATTGTAGTATTTCCTCTTTCCCTTTCCTCCCTCCAAACTCTCCGTTCTCCTTCAAATTCATGGTGTCTTATTTTTCCTGCTATACGTTATATATGTTATTTCTTTGACCATGTATGCACAGGTACGTGTGTGTGTGTGTGTGTGTGTGTGTGTGTGTGTGTGTGTGTGTGTGTGTGTGTGTGTCTTAGGTTAGTTTATTTCTTCCTCAGGCCATTTATAGTCAAGACATTGAAAAGCTTACTTTTGTTTGTTTGTTTTATATTTTGCTGCTTTGGTGAAAGGTTTTCTTAATGAGGTTTAAAAGTTTGGAAGGATGTCTGAAGGGGCTGTTACATGTCTGTATTATCTGCAGGTAGTGATAATTGGACTTTTCCTTTTCTACTCATCAATTTCTTTCCATTATCTTACTGCTCTAGTTATAACTTTAAGAACTGTGTTCAATGAGAGTCGTTTTATTTGACATTATCAGTGTTTTTCCCATTTGGCATGTTAGTAACGGGACTGAATAGTCTGTTTTATTGAGATGTGCTCCTTCTATGTCTTCTGTCTTTGTCTCTAGGGATTTTATTAAAGTTTGCTTTTCTGTCAAAATTTTCTATATCACTTGATATGGCCACACGATTTCCACCCTTGTGTACATTAGTATCATGTAGTACATTTACTGATTTGTATGTGTTGAACCACATTGCATCCCCGTAATGAGGACTAAGCAATCACAGTGAAATATATTCATGATGTAGTCTTGAAATCCATTTGCAAGTATTTTATTGAAGAGAAGTATTATATTTTATTGGTATCTGTGTTCATCAAGGAGAATGGCCTGTCTAACTTCTTAGTATTTAATATCTTTTATCAAGTATTTCTGTAGAGACAATAGATTTGGAAAATGAGGGGAGTAGCATTCTTTTATTTCATATTTTGTAAAATAGCTTGATGAAGTTTGAGTGTTTGCTCTTCAAGTGACTCATTAGAATTCATCTGGGCATAGAACCTTTTTAGATAAGGATCTTTTTAAAAAAATTACTGGGTCACTGCAGTTGGTTGTTGTAGATATAACATCGTGATTAAATTTTGATATGTCACATGCTTCTATGTTTTTTTTAAAGTTCTTTCATATTGTCTTAGTTACAGCTTCTTTTGCTGTGGTAAACGCTGTGGCAAAAAGCAATTTGTGGAGGAAAGGGCTTGTTTTCATTTTATATTTTCAAGTCTGTTATCCAAGAACACAAGGCAGGAACTCAAAGCATGAGCCTTGTGGCAGGAACTGATACAGATGTCATTTTGAGGAACAGTGCTGGCTTGTTTGAACCTTATGGCTTGCTCAGTTTGCTTTTTTATGTACTTTTGTACCCTCCACCCAGGGATTGGACTGCATATAGTGGGCTAGACCTTTCAACATCAACTACCAACCCAGAAAATATACCAGTGACTTTCCTACAAGCCAATCTTTAGGGGCCATTTTTCCTCTTCCTAAGTGACTCTAGCTTGCCCCTCAAGTTAACAAAATACTAGCTACCACACTAGATATTTCAAATTTATTGGAAATTATGTTTTTAAAGTTTGCTGGACAGTAATCACATCTGGGAAGATTTTGTGACTGAGGATGGAATGGATCATATGGTAGGGAGGTCTCTGGATCACCATTCTTTCAGTCTCTGCTCCACTTTTGTCCCTGCATTTCCTTTAGACAGAGACAATTTTTAGATGGGTGGGTGGTTTCATCTTTCCAATAGGGTCTATGCCTATCTACTGGAAGTTGTTTCTTCAGTTGAGTGTTTCTCCCTGCTATTGGGTGTTTCATCTCATGTCATCCCCATTGGGTCCTGGAAGCTTCTCGAATACCTGGTGTCTAGGACTTTCTACTGGTTCCTCAAGTTCCCCATCCCCCACTGGCCCTCTGAACTTCTCTCCTGTCTCTTTCTTTCCCAGGTCCTTTTTCTTTCTCTTCCTTTCTCCCACCCAGATCCCTTCCTCCCTCTGCCTCCAGTGATTACAGACAGGAGCCTTGTATGGCTGTCCTCTAAGAGACTCTGCCAGCACCTGACTAAGACAGATGCAGTTACTCACAGCCAACAATTGGACTGAGCCTGGGGATGGAAGAGTTAGAGGGGAAGGACTGAAGGAGCTGAAGGAGATGGCAACCCTATAGGAAGAACAACAGTGTCAATTAACCGAAACTCTCAGAGCTCCCAGGAACTAAATCACCAACCAATGAGTATACATGGATGGATCCAAGGCTCCAGCTATGTATTTAGCAGGGGACTGCCTCATTTGGCATCAGTGGTAGGGGAGACACTTGGTCCTGTGGAGGCTTGATGCTCCAGCATAGGTGAACAATAGGAAAGTGAGGCGGGAGTGGGTGTTTGGGTAGGGAAGCAACCTCATAGAAGCCAGGAACTGGGGGATGGGAGAGGGGGTTTGTGGAAGGGAAACCAGGAAGGGGGATAACATTTCAAATGTAAATAAATAAAGTAACCAATAACAAACAAATAAAAATCAATTAGAATGATTATAATTTAAGAAAATAAATCAATAAAAGATGGTTATCGTGGCCATTTTACTCATAATTTATTATATGCATTCTATTAACTGTATTATTTAATAAATATATATGAAGGATAAAAATAAGTATGTCTAAGCAATCCTGTGAGTTTAATTGTCAACTTGTAACTCTTCAGTTCTACTTTTATTACTGTAAGTGCTTATTCTAGTTTTTGTTTTGTTTTTTGTTTTTTGTTTTCTTTTTTTTTGGTGTTGTCTTTAAAATAGTTGGGTTTAGATTTGGTCATTCACCTTTGTTTTGGTGATTATTCATTATTTTTTAAAATTTATATTTCAACAATTTCTGTCCTGGTATTTATTATTTTTCCTCATTCTTATGGTAGAATAACATGCATATCTCTGATTAAAGAAAAGTTTCTTGAGGCAACAAATAAAAGAGTCCTATACTTCCGTTTAATTTGCTGACATGTTTGTTTTGATTAAAGAAGGGAAATCATCAGCATACATACTTACTATGACAAGTTATTTACTAACCTGTTTTCATAATGTTTGGTATATCCTATTTTTCATTTCATAAATTACTGATTGTGTGCATGCATGTGCGTGTGTGTATTCTTTCCTGAAGTATCATGATATACTTATTATTCTCTTCGGTGTTTAGATTCCTTCAAGTATCTTCTGTAGTTCTATCTTAGTGATCTGATCCTGAAATCAGTTCCTGATATTTGTATTTGGTTCTCCTTCAATTCTGAGGGGCAAGTTTTGCCAGTCATTCCAATGATAACCTTTTTTTTTAAATAATCATCTTTCAGTCCAGTGTCAGACCAGATTTCTACTCATGGAACACTGCACTTTTCACACTCAAACTCTTTCCTCAGGCATCTAGATGTACTATCATGGCCAAGGCTCACAGAATGCTCCTATAAAACTTGCCCTGGAATTCCACACTGAGCCATACAGGGGAGCACTTTAGCTACCAGTTTTGCATGGGTCTTTTTATGAATGCCTTCTTACTACTGCTCCAATTGAATACAAAGAAGAGAGGAGTTTTTGTTCGTTTGATTGTTATTTATGTGGTTCAAGTACCACACATTATCTGTTTGGTTAGACTACAAATCTGTTTAGTGTTGCAGTCAGTGAGTGTAGTTTTGAGCCAATGATTCATCTCACCTCTGACTCTTATGAGTCACGGTGCTACCACAGGTGCTCTAAGTTGTGCACCCATCCTCTCTCTCTGTTCCCTTCTCTCTTTCTCTTTCCCTCCCCATCTGCTTTCACACCTTTCTGACTTTTCTCTTCTTTAAGCTATCTGTTAAAGTATAGTATGATACTGAGAGTTTGGAAAATCTTGTTTTTCTTTCATTCTTCATATTTTTTTCTTATTTCAGTATGCCAGTGCTCAGCAGCTGAACATACTCTATACCGGGAGTGAGAACTTCAGAATGAACACTGTACTAACTCTCTCTCTCTCCCTTTCTCCATCTCTGTCTCTCTCCATTGTACTTTATACTATTTACTTTTTTATTTCTATGAAAACTATTTTTCCATTGTCATTCTCCTCCTAGATACTTTCCTTTCATCCCCTCTTAATCCCCCCACTTACATTCCTATTACTCTAGGAACATCCAGTAGGAAATAGGAGTTTGGTGTAGACAGCTTTTTATTGCCTTCCCTAACCTTAGTTTTTAATTAATATGATTATTTTGTAGGAAAATATAAACACTTTGTTTTACTGTTCCCAAATACAAAATTCCAGTATAATAAATATTTGGATTTGAAATTTGAAAACTCTTCATTTTATGTATTTCACTTCACATATTTATGGAATCTTTCATGTTTTCCTTTTATACAATTTTTCAATCATGGATTTAAATTGCATTTCCTTTTGCTTTCTGCATATTTGTAATTATACCTTTTTAATTTTTTTCTGATAAATTAACAGCTTTATTATTTTAGGACTCTTTATTATTCATTGGCGATTTTTTAATTAGTGATATTGTGTTGTTTTTTGTGTTGTTCGTTAGATAAAAATTTTGTGTTTAGTGTTTTATTTTCTTCCTTTGTATACTATGGGTTTTTTTTTTTTTGGAAGGTGTTACAACCTTTTGTAGATTACTTTGATTCCATAAAGGCTTTTGTTTGTGACTCCATAGAGTAGGGCCATGATTGTCTTGGCTTAGATAGACTGGACCTGCTACCTGAGTGTGATCTCTAGTATCCATGTTATGAGCATTGGTTGTCTTTCTTTACTTTGGATCACTCACCTTATCCGCCAGGATTTTTTGACCAGGACCTATTCAACCGGAGTATCAATCTTTGCCTTTCCCAAAGGCATTTCGTACATTATACCTGAAGGTTAAAATTCAAAAACACGTTAACTGTGACCCACAGGCAGGTTTCAGAAGCTCATGTTCAGTGTATACCCTTCCCTAAACTGTTATGTTCCATAATTTTATCATTTAAGCCTTCCTATATATTACCTCAATTTCCTCTAAGCGATGTTAGCAGTCTCTTTTGAGGTGGCCCTTGTCCAGACTGAGTCTTCAAACTATAAAACCAGAGTTATCGTAGGCTGCTATATTTCTCTCACTATCTTCAGCAGTTTACCCAGATTGAAATGCTGTCAAAGCTTGAGAGAGAATATTTTCATACATTTTGTCTAATTTTGTAGTAAGTTATTGACTAATACAACAAATATAACATTAAATGTAATATCAAAGTTTTGATAGCTTCATCAGAGGTTATTATTGCTATTAAATAAAATTAAATTAGTAATTATTTTCATAAATTTGAAGCTTTAAAATTACTTCCATAATTAATATAAAACTCTAGCCCAGGGATAGTGAGTAGTACATAGATAGGAAATATCATCAAATCAGGCACTCCGGATTAATCCAGAATAAATGGCGGGGAAGTTCCGATAAAACAGTCTGCTCAGGTTCCTAGAGGAGATATTTCTGGGCACAGAGTACTCTCTGTATTCTCTATAGATGAGTTTCAGTCCTCTTCTTACCACCCCAGGCATGGTTACACCATGAGGTAAAGGATGTCTTGTCTTCTAACTGTCCCCATGGAATGTGACATTTTTATGCCTATAGCTGCTCACTAGTGTCCTTCTGTTCTGGTTACATAGCTAAGGTCTGTCCTGGTCCAGGAAACAAAATTTTGAAAACTCTTGAAAGAAAGAAAGAAAGAAAGAAAGAAAGAAAGAAAGAAAGGAAGAAAGAAAGGAAGGAAGGAAGAAAGAATCCTGTTCGAGTCTGAGAACAGGGTGCCTACGTCCTGTTTTCTGAACCAGCATTTCACAAGTGCAAACAGTACATGACAGTCTGCCATTGTAACTTATTTGACACAAGTGTGCTGTAAGTGACCTTACACAATATGGAACCCTATATGAAAGATCTCTTAGAACATGTGTAGGGGAATATGGGTCTAGGCAATGTTCTAGCTGTAGTGTGGGTGGCTTGTATGATTGCTGAAATGAGTAGATGCTTGAAATGTTTATGGCCAGAGTGAATATCAAGGTCATGAGGAAACTAACCTTTCATGGGCAACATCGGGAAGAGGCTTCTATTATACTGCAAACAAATGCAGGGGTTCACCACTTGTTGAGTGTAAAACCCAAAACAAACATGACCAAGAAATAAATGGAGAGAGGTTTATGACCTGTGACAGTTAAGATGATCAGTAAATTACTTCAAGAACAATTTTTTACCCAAATTAATAGACATTTGTTATCTGATGCACATATATAGAAAGGTATATATGCATAGGAGCATTCTTTAAAGATGAACATATTTCTGGACATGCTAAGTTTTTATCATTAAACTTCACAAAGATAAGACATATTTTGAGGTATATTTAGCTCAAGACTGTGCACACAATTAAAGGGTTAAAATTACATACAGGAGCACCTATGTTAGGGGTTTCATAGAGTGCTTAATAAACATGATGGACAGAAACATCTCTGGGCATGCTCAACCTTTTCTGAAAAAGCTTTTTGATAGTGAACTACAGCGGAGCCTCAAAGTGCCTGGAGCACTTACCAGCCGAAAATACCTGTCAGGCCAATAGCACACCCACTTCTTCACATATCCCTCAGCATTCTTTACTAGGAAAGTTGATCCTTGTACTCTCTGTGACTTGAGGTGTTCAATGGACCACCACCTTTATTTTTATACACATGCCAAACGGAAATTTGTGTCTAAAAGACAGTGCACTTATAAAAAGAATACATTGGGATTCTTGAATTTTCAGCTTAAAATCAGTATTGTTTCATGCCAAAACAAAGTTTGAAATTTATCGGACATCTGTTGGAGTTTATACTATCAAAAAAGAGGTATACATTCATTTCCCCAAAAGACATTTCATGGTTCTGGAATACAGTCAATTCTAACCTCTGAACTGTTTTTTACCCATTGTCACTTAAATAAAAATTAATGAGTTGCCTCTATATTTTTTCTATTAACTTAACTGAAAAAGGTGATTTTACAATATGTTAGTGGGTTTACAATTATTGTTTAGTTTTTCACTTTGAAATAGTCTATTACCAAGAAAGATAAATCTGTGATTTTCCCAGTATTTATATATTTCTACAATTTTAGTCTCAGGCCAAAAAAAAATAGTTTTCTTGTTAGAAAATTAGATTGAGGATGATGAGAGCCTTTCCTAAATGTTGATGCTTGAAGCTGGCTCTTGAGATTCAGCTGAACAGGTCTAAGTGAGGATGCAGAATATTTGGTTCAGACTTAAAGCATGCAAAACTGAATCAGAAAGTACTGCTCAAAATAGAAAAGACTCCTTAATGCAGTTATTTAGATAAAACGGCTTTAAAAAGCAGTGTATCTGAACCATGGGTCATTTCTAAATTACTTTATCTTCTGTATCAAGGAAAATCTAATTTTGTCTTTTGTATAGAACTGTATAAGATGCTTATATAATTGAAGTGGTATTGCTTGAAGCTCTGCTCTTTGTAAGCTTTTGTTCTTTTTTTAAACCAAATATTAACCAAACATACTCGGCTCATCTTTAATGTCTGCTGTAATTACTGATCAGATAGAATCAAGTTACCAGTCCCCAAAACAAAACACGAAAACCTCCTCCTCCAAAAACAGTATTTCTTTCCTATCGGACCTTAAAATCATTTTCAAGTGAAAATTTCTCTTACCGTCTGCTGTGCTGCTTGCATTTCTCAGTTGTTAAATAGATAGGTAATTCTTTTAATTATCAACACAGATGGCTTTGTTAGGATAATTGATCCACCTTCCAAAAGCCTGGAGAAATGAGCCCTCCTAGAACCGGAGAGGCATTGGAAGTGGGAGGAAAAATGAAGGCTATTGATTTGGAAGGTGGAAAATTGATAGATTTAAATTTTGAATTAAAATTAGATTTGAAAATTGTTCCTAAATGGATAGAAAATGAAGGTAGAACATGATCTTGGGTATTACTTGGAATGTCTAGAGTGATTCATCATAGTAATATAAAGGCAGTCTTCTAATATTGATTGACAGTACATGACTGACTCATTTAAGGGAAGAGCAAAAACATTTTGCAGACACTTTCAAGTCCATGTTTAGGACTTATTTAGAGAAATAAGATTAGACATCCCAAATAACTACTCTGTCTCTCTCTCTCTCTCTCTCTCTCTCTCTCTCTGTGTGTGTGTGTGTGTGTGTGTGTGTGTGTGTGTGTGAGAGAGAGAGAGAGAGAGAGAGAGAGAGAGAGAGAGAGAGAGAGAGAGAGAGAGAGAGCTCATGAATGACATTACAGAGCTTAGTTTGAGTGATCTTTGGCTATTGAATAGCAGTTTACTCCAAACTGAAATAGTTTCCCCTGAAAGAAAAGGGAGTGACTCATAAATTAAGGAGCATACCTGTAACTTACACATCTGAGGAAGATCCTAGAAGTTATAAAAGCTGCAAAGTTCCTCTCTAAGCTTATAAAAGCAGTAATAGTTGCTGGGGCAGGAGACTGACTGGTAGGAGTTACTTCAAGATGTGAGGCACCTGTAGGCCTCTTCTGTGAGTTGTTGACCTTGCTGGCTTTGGTTTCTCAGTGACACTGTGACACAGGTGCCTGTGAGTAACCCATCACCCATAGACCCATAAAAGTAACCCAGAGATCTAGTTCATTAGACTAGGGTAGGTAAGATTGTTTTTATGATAACCTCATTAGTGCCCAGTCTGAAGTTACAGACATTTGTTCATACTTCTGTGAGAAAAATGACATCTAGTCGAACAGAATCAGAACAAGACAATAAGGTGTTCAATATCTGCATATGCACCACTCAGGGACGTGGTGTCTTGTGGAGAATGCAGTCACATCAGACTATGGCTAATTACATAGCATGTGTGGATGATGTGATTATTTTTCAACACAATGTGCATTTACATAAGTGACTTCATACTTCTGCAGAAAGCTATTGGCTTTCATAAAATAGAATGAACTTCCTCTCCTCAAGGAACCATAAACGTACTAAAGAACTAATGGGCACGTTTTGGGGGAACCATATCTGTAGACACATTGTAATGGCATCATAAACTAGATTTTTGTTTGCTAATTTTAAACCATGGTTTACAAATGAAAGAAGCAATTCTGTTTCTTTCAGTTCTAGGACAAGCTATACTCAGGAAGTAGGAGGAAATCAATGAATACATACGTATTATAAATGAAGACATCAATATGTCCATTTGACTCTTTACTTGAGGTGACAAGGTTTACTGTTTACTGTTCCATTTATGCTATCATATAGTCCTTATCAGAAGTTTACACTTGAGGAGGATTACAGATTATTCTGTTATCTAGTCAGAAGTAAATCTAACATCTTGAAGGACACTTGTCCTCACTAACAATTTTTAAACAAGCACTTACTAGTTAGTTTTTAAAGACTTGGAAGATATATGCAACTATTATTATCGTTAGAATATGTTGTCCAAAAGCATGTATCAGAAAATTTATTACCATTGTGATTATATTAAGAGAGATAATTATACCAAAGGATAAATGATAGTACCTAAGAAGGAGATTTCTTATCACAGTAGTGCATAGATGTTTTATAAAAGAAATTTGAAAAGAAGTGTGTAGTTATGGGGGATAGCCACAAGCCAGTCTCAGATGCCAGGAAAACAAGAGGCTCCCAGGACCCAACAGTGATGAGCTTAGTTGAAAGGCCCAGTAAAGGGGAGGGAGAACCTAAAGAGACCATATACAGAGGTTAGGCAGGGATCCCCAGTTGGGAGATGGAGCCACCCACTCATCTCTAAAATTTTAACACAGAATGGCTCCTGTCTAAAAGAAATACAAGGACAAAGTGTGGAGCAGAGATTGAAGGAAAAGCCATCCAGAGACTGCCTCACTTGGGGATCCATCCCATGTATACAGACACCAAGTTGCAGACACTATTGCTAATGCCAGCAAGTGCATGCTGACAGGAGCCTGATACAGCTGTCTCCTGAGAGACTGTGTTACAGCCTGACAAACACAGAGGTGGATGCCTGACCATTGGACTGAGCATAGAGACCCCAACAGAGGAGTTAGAGAAAGGACTGAAGGAGCTGAAGGGGTTTGCAACCCCATAGGAAGAACAATAATATCAACCAACCAGACCCCCCCCCCGCACCCCCGAGGTGAGCTACCAAGGACTAACGCACCAACCAAAGAGTCCACATGGAGGGACCCATGGCTCCAGCTGCATATATGGAAGAGGATGGCTTTGTCTTGCATCAATAGGAGGAGAAGCCATTGGTTCTGTGAAGGCTTGATGCCCCAGTATATGGGAATGCCAGGGTGGTGAGGTGGGTGTGGGTGGGTGGGAGGAGATGTACCCTCATAGATTCTGGAGGGAATATGGAAAGGGGATAACATTTGAAATGCAAAGACATAAATTATCCAATAAAAAAGAACACTTAAAAATAAAACCCTTCTAAATGGGCTAATCATGACACAAGGACACAGCTGCTGTTCATGATCTTGTGTCTGAGTCAAAGCATACTTAGTATTTGTGGAGCCACCTTAAGAGAAAAGACAAGCAGGTTTGTTCTGAGAATTGGCCCTGAATATGCTACCTCTGGACCCTTGATCTGGGATATTGGATTGCTTACTTTTTTAAAAGCCCTGGTCCATAACTATGGGTTTGTGACATTCAGCTTCTTACAATCTTGGAGAACTGTATGATACCCACTTTACAGTGTGGATCTGGATGATTTCTGGGTAGAATTGCTGTGTTCAGTTATTAGGAAAAGGTTTTAGGTAGTGTCCAGCCTATATAACTCAGTGTAATTAGAAATAAGTCTAAAGAATGTCTAAGGTAAGAGAAACAGTATCATAAGTGCAGAAATCTAAATGGATACATATGGGCCTCTTGTCAAAAAGTAGTTGGAGGAAAGAGGAGCCACATTTGTAAACTCATAAGCAAATAAACAAACAAAATGTAGGGAAAAGGGAGGAGGCTTTTAAACCAAGCAGAAATATCAATATATTTTCTCTCCATATTTTTTAAGTATTCAGTTTTAGTATATATTTATTCATGCATTTTGAATTAATGTCCCCAGATTCCTGAGTTCTTTAATAGGTACAATGTGTGTCTCTTGCAGAGAGACATGCGAGTTCTGTTTCTGGCCATGAACCTATGGAAGTTAAGATTTGTGATGGTGAGTCTGGGTACAGAAGCAGCAGTGATTTTGTAACGAGCTGGAAAAACTCAGCAAGAGTTCCTAGAGTCCCACTCAGTCTCCTTGCTGACCCTTCCCATTTCCTTTCTGCACAAGATTTGGTTCATGGAAATAATACAGCATTCCACGTTCAGACCCTGGCAAGCCCCTACTTCCCCATACCTCAGTGTGATGGCCTGGTATATAACAAGCTCTCCACACACAGCGTGCATTTAGCGAATTGCTACCCTGAGTACTATAGATATCTTGCAGTTCCCCCAAAGATAAAGATAGGCTGGGACTTTGGCCCTTGTCAATGGCTGTCTTAGCATGCTTTGGTTATCTTTCTCACTTCCACCCAGGAAGGCATTTTCTTCTCAGTTTCTGCTGTGATCTCTTAGGAAAATTTCCTCCCATCACACTAAAGTCTATATTCTTATGAATTTTGCTCACTTGGCAAACCCAGATTAATTCTTAGTCATATAAAATAATCCAGTTTTCTCCTTCAAATATTGAAAAGGATGCAACTGAACATTTTCTGTGTGCAAAGGCCTACAGTGATATATAAATGCTTACAAAAAAGTAACTTTTTCCGGAAGTCTTATGAAGTAAGCAGACTTATGGAAAGTAATCCTGAGTGAGAAGAGTGCCTGACCTGAGTCAACAGCTCTTAGCTTTGTAGACAGGGCCAGACGCTTCTAGATGGATTGTTTGAGCTGAAGAACAATAAAAACATATTTCTAAAAATATACTCTTGTCCTGCCTTTGTTGGATTATATTATTTCTTTAATTATATATCCAACAATATAGCTCGTCTCTTCACCATTGAAGCACTCCTATCAAAAAGAAGTCTTTACATTACTAAACGTAAATATCTACCGAGTAGAGAAAAGAATTGTGTTAATTTGTAGGTCTGGGGATTGGACAGTTTGAGACTGGGCAAATCTATGGGAATCAAATGTACCTGCACTGATTAAAAATATGCATGTTTCAAGTTTCCCATTAATCTTCTGTTTGTGTAAGCAATGTGGGTAGGGTAGATTTGGCCAGGTCTACAGTCTGATAGGGACACTGATTCAAAAAGTTTCTAGAGCAAATGTTCATAAACTTGTGCAACATTATGTTGTGATTTGGAAAATCAGAAATATGTCTTTTTCACACTCGTCTACATTTCTGTAACCTAGTCCATTATTTAACTATCAGTATATTTTGATATGTGTGTAGGTGTGTTTCTATTGTAGTCATATCTTCTCATGATATGCTATTACAACTTCTTTTATCAGTTAATATCCAGGACCCTATCATTTTGAACTGGAAGAAGATCTGGCCTCTTGCTCTGATTCTGATGCTTATAAGCACATTGACCTTGAGAAAAGAGATTTGCCACATGAGATAACCTCATCTTTACAAAGTGCCCTGAGTCTTCACCATTCACCATGGTGCACGATTTCAATAGCATGTTGTGTAAATGCTTTATAAGCCGAAGAGGGTCAGAGTATCACTAGTTATTTTCTTGGTTTTTCTGTCTCACATTTGACTCATATTTATTTTTGGAGCATCCATCTTCCATGCCTCCTTCAGCAAAGAAGCAAGTTACTTTCTGAATCTATGAGTGCAGCTTTTGGTTCTGCCTCATTGAAATTCCTGTAACAATCAGCATTGATCAACCATATTCTGAACCATTTATCTATTTTTCTTTAAAAATTTCATCCTATCAGTTTTTTTCTCAAGGGTTTAACAAAGACTATTTTAATAATTCATTAATAAAAAAATGTCACATCTGAAGATCACAGATTAATCCAGTCAGACTGATCCCTGTGTTTAATTAAAGCCTATATGTATTTTGTTAAGGGAAAATAAGGATTCCTTGTCCTATTTTTACTTCGATTTTGAACAAGAAAAATCACAGATATGATTATGTGTCATTCAGATATATGGAGTTCAATGGAGTTACATAACATTCTAATTGAAGTGATTATGACAGTGTTATGGAACACTCACCAATTTCTCAGGATTTCAGCATAAATTTATTTTCTATGTCTTTAAGATGGATTTATTGTTTTTATTATATCATAGATTCCCATTAAGGGACTGGGGAATAAATATATTTCTTGACAGTAATTTTTTATTGTTTCCTTTTCTTAAAGGCTTATTTCATGCTTGATCAAAATGGGAATTTATCAGCTGAGACTGTTGTAAAGGTTTGTTTGACACTGAAATGATTCAAATCAATGGAGGGGAAAATGTATATTTGATTGGTATGCTCCCTGTTTCATTCCTGAACCAGTTGTCTTCATTTTATAGTGCCCCATAGAGAATATTAGAGGAAAATAATAAATAGTTAGCTATTTAAGCACCTAATATCTTATTTCAAATATATCTTAGAAAATAAAACGTTGAAGTCATAGAAAGGTTTTAAAGTAATTATCTAATTGAAGTCCCAGAATGGTGAGTGGCACTCCTTCTATGGCATAGTCAGAAAAGCAGAAACCTGAAAGCCTCTGTCTGTTTGTTTGTTTGGAAAACTGGTTACTCAGGGTTGGTTGGTTACCTGCCTAGGAAATTATTGGCTTTGTTAATATTTAAGAAAAGGTTAAAGGAAGAGTTGTTTTGTAATTTTTAAATTTTAATAGTGTGAAATAAAATTCATTTTTCTTTGAGTATGTATCCATGCGATCTGCTTTGATCATGTTCTTTTCTCCTCCCCCAACTTTCCCAACTCCTCCTCTTAGCATCCTACCCACCCAACTCCAAGTTAATTCTCTGTAAATGAAAAAAAAGCCTAGCAAAAATGGAGTCTAAATTGTGTAGGCCAACTACTCTTCAGCTTCATGGAAGTGAACTGAATTTTCCTCTCCTACTAGCTATCATTTATAACTAGCTTCTTGGCTATGCATGGAGCTTGGTGTGTACTTCCCCTACTCTTTGATTGTGATTTTATCTGGCTTGACTTGGACACGTCTTGTGCATGATGTTGCAGTTTCTGGGAGGGTCATATATGAGCTCTGTGAGTGCATTCTGTGAGTGCATAAGCCCTGTTGTGTCAGGGAAATGCTGTTTCTTTGAAATCATCCATCACCACCGTTCTACTGTCTACATAGATCCTTGAACCTTGAGAAGATGAAGTATTATATGAACATACCATTAGGACTGAATATTGTTCTTTTTGAAGCTCTGACCATCATCCAGTTGTAAGTATTTTTGGTTAATTATGATACACTGAAAGTAAAAGCTTCTCTAATAAGTAGCATAAGCAGGTGTAAACTGTTCTTGGTACCAAAGGAGTTTCTATTTGTTTGTTTCCATTTTTGATATATTTGGATACTCTTACTATTATATGCTAACTTTATTTAAAATACTGTTACATGTGTTTAGGTTTCTAATATCTTTCGTTTTAGTTTTCCCTTCCCATACTCCCTCCTTGACTCTGCCCCAGTCGAAACCTCATTTAATCTTCCTCTTTTACCTTCCTATTCCTCTCTTGTATTATAATACAATGTTCTATTTCCCTGTTTTTTCTGAAAACTGTTTTCTTCCCCAGTCCTTTTAATGCTATTAACCTCTGTGGCATTTTAAATAAAAGATACATCCTAAGGCAAACACAAACAAAACAAAGCAAATCAACAAACAAATGAAGCAAAATAAAACAAAACAAAAAACGCTCTAACATCCACATAAGAGAAGAATATGTGACGTTTCTCTTTATGGGAATGGGGTACTTCACTCAAGGTGATTTTTTTGTGGCTCCATCCATTTGCCAACACATTGTATAACCTCAGTTTTCTCAACAGATGGGCCATATTTTATTGTGTAAATGTACCACATTTTCAATACAATTATCAGTTGATGGAAATCTAGGTTGTTTATATTTTCTGGTTATTATGAGTAGAACAGCACTGAGCACAGGTAAGGCAGTATCTCTATAGTATGAATGTAGAGTCCTGTGACTTCATTCCCAAGTGTGAGATATCCTGGTGGTTGTGCTAATTTTCGTTTCATGAGAGTCATCCACACTGATTTCCATCATGGCTGTACCACTTTATTTTCTTACTACCACTGGATACTTGCCCCCTTTCCTGAATCCATTGCATTTTTATCTCATTACATGCAGAAAAGTCCTTTAACAAAATCAAATACCACTTCATAGTAAGTCTGATGAAACTATGGATGTGAGGTACGTATATCAAAAGGGGGAAGGCAATTTATAGAACACCCACAGGCACCATCATTCTAAACTAGAGAAACTCAAGCATTTACACTAAAATCAGGAACTAGACAAGGATGTACACTCTCCATTCCTGTTCAACTTAGTATTTGAAATTTTAAATAAAAGTAGAAAATAAAGGAAAGGTTGGAAAAATAGGAAAAAACTCTAAGTATCCTTATATCCATATATCCTTATATGATGTGTGTGTGTGAGTGTGTGTGTGTGTCTGTGTGTGTGTGTGTGTGTGTGTGTGTATATATTCCATAAGAGAACTTAGATAAACAATTAGCAAAGTAGAAGGGTATAACATTAAGGCACAAAAGTCAGTTTTTCCTATAGATACAAGTGACAAAGTTACTAAGAAAAATCAGAAATGAATAATTTTCACAATAGTCTAAAAATATCCTGGAATAATTCTAATTAAGTGAGATATTTATTTAATAAAGACTTTAAGATACTGAAAAAGAAATTTAATAAGACTTTAGAAAATGATAATATCATGCTCATGGACTGGGGCAATATAATAACTTGTTAGAATGGCCATTCTACCAAAGCAATCTACATATTCAATGCAATCTCCATTAATATTCCATTACAGTCCTTCACTGAAATTGAAAAATATAAAGACAACGTCTTCCACAAGTGGTATTGAATAAGCTGACAGTTAGAGCCAGAAGAATGAAACTGGACACTCATCTTTCACCTTTCAAAGAATTCATTTGGAAATGAATCAAGGAACCTCAATATAAGACCTTATCCTCTGAATATAATACTAGAGAAAATAGATACTAGGCTTTACCTCACTGGCACAGAAACTAGGTTTGTAAACAAGACCCAACATCACAGACTTTAAGACAGTTCTTTTTTTTTCTTTTAGTGTGTCTGCATTACACCTTTTAAATGTTTGCAAAATTTTTTATTTAATAAGGTATCAGCAAAAATCTAACTGACAACCACAGACAGTGGAGATACCCTCACAAACAGAATGTACAACTTTTCTTTCCTCATGAGTTTTGAAAGATTTCTCTTAAACCATTAACTTCAAATAAGCAATCTCAGTGACGAAAAAGGCACAGGGTGTACATTATGTAAGCCAGGCAAATTTGCTTTCTATAGGAGAAAAGGTCTTTATTCTAAAATTTTTATGCTTGATTAATTTTTTTATCTGCATGTATCTGTGAGTATGGGTGTATTTTCACACACTAGTGACAGAAACATGCACACAGAAACAATACACAGAGATATAAACACAGAAAAATAGCACATACCGAGACACACACAGACACACTTACACAGAGACACACACAGACACACACAATGTGAAAAACACAAACATAATACCCCCACACACACACAGACACACACACAAGTGAGAAGACAATTTTCAGAAGTCAGTTTTCTCCTCCCACTATGATGTCCGCTGGGAAGTGCTGTATAAATTTGCTTTGCTCAGTAAGATTATTTCTGCCCTACTCTATATCAGTTCTCCACAAAGATGTAGTTATAAACATAGTCCATGGGAGAACATATTTGGCACGTGAAAATTTTTAAAACAGTTATAACTTCTAATTTTGTCAGATTGGCCCAATCAACAAATTCCCCACATAGAAAGAAAAAAATGCTAAGCTATGCTTGCACCAAAATTAAAGACAATTCATAAATGTTAAAAATGCGAAATGAGAGTAGAAATCATGAAAAATAATTTAGGCTTCTTTTTCAATGACTGAGCGGTACAAGTAAAACAGAAGCAAATAATTAGGGTGAAGACGTGACAGGGAGTTTAAACACAGCTTCTTTATAGGTGCAAAAAAACTAAAGCCCCTTGGGAAAATGTTTTTGCTCTCCTATGCAAACACACAGCCTCCTGTCACTTTGAGTGATACTGCAGAGACCCACGTTGAGATTCTACACTGACTGTCCAACTGTATTCTGGATTGTCTTTTGAATTCGTACACACAGAAGAGTACTTGAAATTCACTAAGCTTCATAATAATCTGTTTAATGGAAAGGGGTTCTTGATGAGATGTGTCCTCCAGAGTCTGGTTCTAGAATGTGTCATCAGTCCGAGCAACTTAGTGGACATCTCGATAAATTCCCATTAGATGGTAAAAAGGACATTATTTTAGTTGAAGTGAAAAAGTTAGAATATAAGCTCCACAAATGAGAGAAAAAGAAGAGTCAATAGAGGTTGAATTGTCCCACTCATTTGAAACATCTCAGTGGGGGATTTAAAGTAAATACAAGATTCAAATAGAATATATATATATACATATATATACATATATATTATATATATGTGTGTGTGTGTAAATTTTTGCATACATACATATACGACACATATGTTGTTGTAAAAATATAAAAAATAAACAAAGTATCTTTTATTCCCACTAGGTCTACACCACAGTGCCCCAAGATATCTGCTAGATATCTTAATCTCAGTCAGCAAAGTGTCTCACCCACTCTGCTCCATCCCATATCACACTGCCAAAAGCCTTTCTCTGAGCCTGGCAGTGATCTGTCTACCTATCTAGTTCCCAAGGCAGGTATCCATGCCAGAAACATACATCCCAACTCTGTGGCAGCCTAGACCAGCTGCCCCACACTCCATTACACTTAAATCTACACATGAAAAAATATACAACACAATAACCTTTGACCCAATTGATAAGATATACTTGCCCACCTAAACATACAAAGCCCAATACACATCCATCCCTTAAAAACATTTGTAACAACCTGTAAGGGTGCAGCGTGGAATCTTAACCTCAGCTTCCATATTGTCCTGCCACGGCTTCTCTTTCTCCTGTCTCTCCTGTCTCTCCTGTCTCTCCTCTCTCTTCTCCTTTCTGTTCCAGTCTCCTCCTCTTCCTTCAAACTTCTCTCCAGCCCATCCTTTCTTCTCCTCCAATGACAGGCCTCCTTCTATCCTGTACCTGCCCCTCACCTGTATTTTACAAATTCAATGGGGCCAAGGTTCTGGTGAAGTCACCTGAGTCCTGAGTACTTGACTAAGCAACTATCCTTGGGGCAGTGGAATTAGCATCAAAATACAGATAACTGCAGGGTCACCCACAACACACATATACATCATACACACATACACAAAATAGAACCCATAATAGAACAAATAATAGAACCCATAGAAACGCATGCATAGTGATTTAAATCCCTGAGAGCAGACAAAACCCTCAAACAGATTTGGACTTGCCATTATCTGTGTCTCCGTTTTCCTCCCTTGAACCTGGCCAATCATTGCTGTGTTCAACCTTGTCTGCATGCACTTATGCAGGAAGCCGCCATTGTCTTCGGGCTTGAGCTGAATATCTGAGTGCATCTACCTTTTTCTGGTGCTTACACGAGTGGTTTATCTAGCAGGGTTACCACTAAGAATCTGAGACAGGGATGTCTCTAGGTGAACAGAGACCATCAAAATTAAAGCAAACCTGTGGGTGAATTGTCCTATTTCCTGGGAGGAGAATGCTCATGGTGTGTAACCGGACAGAGACTTTTCTTCTTTTCTCTGAGATCAATTTGTAACCCCTGGGACAGAGCACTGTGGCTGACTTCTGGCTCACTGATGCTCCTGTGTACAGTAGTTCCCAATGCATTTCTTGCTCTGCTCTGTGACCTGCTATTCTGAAAGACCAAAGGATTAGGGCATCTGTTGGAGATCCTAGGAAGCCAGAAAATAGCAGTTTGAATTATTGCCTAACTTAGTAATTTACATGAGTTAACAATTCTCAGAGGATCTGAGGGTTGTTTGTCTATGTTTTATCCTTTCATAATCTGTATTGAACTGTTATATTTCATGTTGCCAGAAAGATGGAGGAACACTTTTAAACCACTGCATACATCCAGACTGCAAACTAAGAAATCCAAATTGAACCAGCCTAGTTCTCACTGATATCTTTTCAATAGTAAAAGGCATTAAAATCAATTTAAAACTAATTCACTAAGCCAGTAGATTTCAGAAAATGATAGAATAATTCATCAGTTTACTGTATGTCTCCCATATAATAAATATAATTTTGGGTTATTTGTTTCTCCATGATGATATGTTCTGTTATGACAAATTTCGGACAGTTCTGCTTTAAGAGGGCATGTGCGCACACAATTTTAATTGTTTTATGTTTAATTATGAAGCTTTGTGTGAGTGACTAATAATTCATGTTTTAGTAACTTAACTGAAAGAAACATTCCAGGGTTTAATTGTTGAAAGTTCTGTTACAGAGATATCGTCAAATCCAAGTGATTAAATGTTGGTAACAAAATAATGTTTAAAAAGTACCTCCAAGTCTTGCTTTAAACTTTGCTATGTCTAATTCACCTTTCCATTCTATCTTCACTGTAACCCGTTAAGTAATATTTGGTCACTACAAGACAGTTAGCTACTAAGCTACATTCAAGGTGAATCTAGTGCTAGGCCAGGAGGAGATAAAGACTACAACTGTCTTTCCTCATATAAGTGACTCAGCTTTGTGACGGAATCCCTGGGAAAATGAAGTCATTTCAAGGAAAACCAGTTAGTACTTTCCTTCCTGCAGGTGATTTAGTTCAAAATCAAAGGATTTGTCCTTGATCTCCTGTGCTTTTTAAATTCCCCAACTACTAATCTCTATCAAGACATTTAAAAAGTATGGCAAAGACTTCTTAGTGTGAGCCACTTCTTCAGTATTGAGAGATTAGATATCCAAAGAAAAGATTAAGTCATAATAAAAATTCTTGGCAAGAGATGAAGACAACCAAAGAGAAGTGATAAAAACAGAAGACATGCATTCAATGGTTAAGACAAAACGCATTTCCCATGGCTGATGCTTTCCATTCAGCCTGCCTAGAAGTGACAAAAGCCTTTCTCTAGAGGCATTTGAGTGGGAACCAAAATGTCTTCCTATGCCAAGTGTATCAGGGAAAGCAATGCATAATAATATCACATAGAAAGCTGGATGTGTTGAATGTCCCCCCAAATCAATTTAAAATAACATTTAAAATTGTTTCTTTTGCAATTATAAGGCAATTACCTCATATCCCCTTGTTGTCCCTCTTCAAAAATGAAAGACCAGAAGAGAACAAACTTCCCGTAGAAATATTATTCATCTGGTAGACAGTGTTTTCACCACTGAGTCTCACCTGCTGAGGTGCCTCACAGAGATAGGAACTCCATATACACAGACTTTCTCTTAACTAAAATGCTGATTTTTAATGGTGAGAAGCCTGATTTCTGACCTTAAAATTCAATATGCAACTCTCAAGACAAATAGATTCGCCACACATTAACATTTTATGTAGTATGTCATATTTCACTGAAATCAACCTTTTAGTGAGTTACTTTCTATGGACTTTGGCTTTGTCTATATTTTCCTGTGATGTTCAGTGTAGGTTAAATATTTTTGAACTGAAAATTATGTATGTACATCTTTTACAATTTGATACTCATTATCAAAATGAAATTATTTTAAAATTGATATTTTTTTAAATTGTGTATGTATGTGTATGTGCATGTGAGCACAGGTGCCTTGTTTGGCCAGAGGTATTAGATACACTGGAACTGGAATTACAGGTGAGTGTTAGCCACCTGATATGGGAAATAAATGTTAGCCCTCTGGGAGAGCAGTGCCCATCTTAACTACAGGCCCACCTCTCCATACGCTGAGATCATTTTGAAACGCAACAACCAAGACATTCTGACAAAGACACATATTGCCAACATAGAGATCATTTTAGATTGACAGATGCCCTCAAAGGCTGGTTGCTTCTTTACATTAGAATTAATTAAATGTGAGTTCGATTCCTCTTAGAATTCTTTTTCGACCAGTTACCTTCTTGCTCCATGTTGTAGAATTTAGGCTTGGGAATTTAAAAAGAAAGGCGATTTATCTAGCTCAGTTCAGTCGGCTGAAAATCCATGGTGGGATTCATCTGATAAAGGCATCTTGGCGGGGTCCAGCATGCAGAATGGTATCATACCTGAATAATGTGTTCAAAAGAGGGGAGTCACACGGAAAGAAAGAACACCAGAGAGAGCTGGGGGGGGGTCAAGCTCGCTCATGTATAATCACATTGATCATTCTAGAGGGTGATGACCCTAGTGGCTTTCCCATTTTTCACTAGGGTCCCTCTATATTAAAGGTTCCACCATTTGTTAATGCGTCCATGTGGGCGGTCTGTAGCACACAAGCTTTGGGAGACAGTGTGTATCCTTGCCATGGCAGCAGACTTACATTTCACACATCTCCACTCCTTTGCGAAAAGTACTGAAAGGAGATAAACGCGTGCTGACTAAGAAAATAGCATTGTTCTCAGACTGCAGTGTCTAAAACTCGAAAGAAAGCTTCTGTAAAGAGATATATTACATTGCAGTCCCCTTCACTGAACCCTTGCTATTCTGGAGAGTACTTAACTGGAAAGTTTATATGTAGAACAAAGAAAAATCAATGGAAGGCTGGGGACTAGGAATTGACTTTCCTCACCACATTTCTAGGGGAAAACGAAACACTGGCAATAGCCCTGAGAAAGGGACTTCCCAATGTGTGTGTCTCCTGCTAGGAATTGTAGTTAATTCGCAACGGTCTTAATTGCTTTAAAGAACTTCACCCAGAAGCTTGCAACAGTTTGGAAAATGTCAAAGGATCGGCCTATCATTTGTAAGAGTGAAGAGAGAAAAGCTTCTTAGGGGTTTCTTGTCATCCTGTGTTTTCTGAATTTTCTAAGATACAGTGTCATCTTTGGGTTTATTATTAGTTGTACTGATTTTATTTTACTTGTATATTTTAACTACATCTTTACTTAACTTCCCTAAATTCCTACCATCTCTTACTTTTCATTCAATTAAGAATTTTTATGACTAGTTGAAATTATAACTTTCCATAATTAGGGTGTAAATTACTTCTTTTAAAATTCTGACAAAAAATAGACCTACAGTTCCCCAGTGGACTGAGCAGAAAGTGCTCATAAAGCCTCCTGGGTGGCCATTTGGTGACCTTAGGCAAGTTCTGTAGTCTTCAAATGTCAAAGGTATTAATTAATTTTACTCTTTCCAAGATAGAAAATAATGCTTACTGCTTAAAGTTCCATTGCTTGAAGCAATCAATACTGCATATGAATTAATATCAGGGAGAAATTAATCCATACAAAGGAAGAGAAAGCTTGTTTAGCTGTATTGCTTGATATGCAGAACAGAATCCAAATAGTCAGTCAGGAATATTATTACTATGAGCATGTCTGATCCTTCCTTGTTTACAGCTGTGTTGTAGGTATTACTATCCCTCATCTTCTTCCACTGGCCAGCTGCTTTCTTTTATGCATCCCTTGTTGTTCTCCTCACCTTTGTACCTCTGCATCCTACCAACATTCCCTCTCACAAACCAGTTATACTCTATTAGTCCAGCCATGGCCCTGAAGTAGAAATTTACCCTAACCAATAACCCTTATGCCAGAGCACAGCAAACTCTACCTCCTAGTGCTGCTTTGCAGTCATCGTAGCCGTCCTGGTGATGAATGCCTCCAGCTACAAAGAGAAAAACATCTTTCCAACAGAGACTTAAACAAATCCATGTTTGTTCTTCCCACCAGTCTTACATATCTGCTCTTTTCCCTCACATATGTTACTTCATGGCCATAGACAGCTGCTGGAATGCTAGACATTTAAGGCATTTTGCTCTTTCCACAGTTGCCCGTGGTCTTTCTAACACTAGCTTCACTTCTTTTTACTTGTAACTCATGACTAAGTTAAACTATTGGCATTGTGACAGAAAGATACACCTTTGTTAGATTAAAATTGTATCTACATATACAGGCATAAAAATTCATAAATTCCATGACTACAGTATTTGATTACGAATTTGCGAGAAATGGGACATAAAAGTTCTAAGGGCAAAGAGTTAGTATTTGGAATCTCCACTTATGTATATAAAGATACATAAAGGTACCTTAGGTTTGGCAACATCACAACAATTATAAAAACAATTATAACAGGGCCATTTTTCCCTGTTATTTTTCATTTTATTGTCAATATCTAAAACTTACCTGCAGGTTTATTAAGAGCATGTACACATACCTTGTTTTCCATTTTAAATTAGCATTTGCCCCCAAAGAAGCTAGCTCAAAGGTTGTGTACCACCGGAGGCCCCTTGTTTTTCTGTTTATAGTCCGAGCAATATTCTTTTATTTCCTTTTTCGTTATGAGGGATATTCAGCTGCTGGCCACAACAACCGAGCCAAACTGAAGAAAATCCACCATAGTTCAAGGATTCCCTATCTCCCAAACTACAAGCACATATGAAGAAAAACCTATCTTCTCTTCTCTGACAGACATAGACCATAAATGTGTAAATTATTATCCCATAGTGAAAATAGTTGAGTTAAATCATGAGAAAGAAGACAGTCATGTTAAATGTCATCATAAATGACAGCTGTGACTGTTACCGCTCAGGCACCTAAAATCCTTTTAAAGTATCCCAAAGGGGAGAGGCAATCATGAACTATAAGTAAACATATTTATTTTATTTTTTACTTTAGTTATTCCCTTTAATCCTGACTGCATCCCCTTCTTTCCATAATTCCTCTTCTATTCTCCCTTTTATCTCTAAGATAGGGGAGGTTCCTCCTCCAGAACTGATTCATCCTGGCACAAGTCATTGCTGGGCTGATTACATTCTCAGCCACTGAAGCCAGACAGGTCAGCCTCCTTAGGGGAGCGGGATCTACAAGCTAGCAACAGAGTCAGGGTAAGCCCTTATTCCAGTTCTTGGGGGACTGTCATGAAGACCAAGCTGTGTATCTGCTACATATGTTTGGGAGGCTTAGATGGCTTCTCAGAGAACAGTTATGCTAGGTTAATAGATACAAACACAGCCCTAGGCTCCAAGCTAGTTGAAGGAGGAAGGCAGGCTAACAATGGATCAGCACATCCACCCCACAACTCCAATTGGAACAGTTTGCTACTGCATTCATTTATGACTGTCTCACACTGGTAACCGTAACCGTATTCATTTACAGACTATTGAAACTTCCCCTAGTTATTTGTATTATCTGTGTTTGTTAGCTGCTGGTAAAACTGAAGTTGTTCATATTATTAACGTGATCTCATTTATCAGTGCTAATACTTTTGAGTTGTCAAAACAAGAAAAACTAACAAAGAAGTTAAAATACAAAGCAAAAACATGTTTGCTATTGTTCACGTAAATCTATATTCAGGCTTGAGATTGTCTACCTAGATATTAACAAAATTGTCTCCTAGGGTGTGTTTTTCAAGAAAACAATCATTTTAGTTTCTGTTTTGTCAGTGAGAATCCCGAGTGCAGAATATTTTGAAAGACATCACTCTCATAACAAGATATTTTTTATACCGCATACTGATAATTTTGTCTCCTCCCCCTTTCTCAATACAAACTGTGCATAGATTTCCATGAACTAAAGTTTCTTAATAACTCTAGGAAGAACAACATGTTTGTAAAGTTTTACTGTAATTGGGTAATTGCCTTTAAAAATGACATTTTTATTTATGTGTACATCTGTATGTCTGTGTGAGTGTATGCCATGTGTGTGCAAGTCTAACAGAGGCCAGAAGAGGGAGTCAGGTACCCCAAAGAAGGAGTTAGAGGCTGAAAGCATCAAATATTAATGTTGGGAAGTGAACAAGGGCATTCTGGGAGAATAGGAAGTGCTTTTAACCACAGAGTCACCTCTTAAGGACTCTGCAGCTGCCTTTTTGATGTAGAACATGAGTTCTTGGTAAGATTGATGTAAATATTGTTTTGCCAGGATTGTGTGGCCTGAAAACCTGAAGTACAAACTAATGACGTGAAGTCACTTAAGCAGTCATGGGAACAACAAAGATTTAAGTTCAGCTTTGTGCTTCTAATGTGTGCTTTGCTGAGATGACTAATCTCCAAACAGTTCTACTAAGTACTTCTGGGAACTTTCACGTTAAGATCAAAAGGAATTTCTTTAAGATTGTAACACAGATTCCTTTAAGACCGTGGAACAGAGGTGCATGTATGATGCTAATGATCACATACAGAGTAGGATATAAATGTCTGTAGTTACAGAGGTGATTTGCTAGCCAATTACAATGCCCGGAAGATCCAGGACACTAATGTAAGAGCCTGTTAATACATGACTAAGGGTCATACATGGGATAGACTAGTGTATCAAAATCATATCAATCTTTATTAAATACAATTTTGCAGCCTTTCTGACTTGCTAAGCCTAAGAAAAACTACATAGCCTGGACTGTGCCCTTGCTACTGTTTATGGCACAAGGCTGAAAACTCTGGCTTCCAACTGATATCATTTTAGAGAAAGATATTTCTTCCTATCTACAAATACAGAGTATTTTGACCTTTTTTATAGCACACTCCCTATTTTAATGCTTATTTCTGATAGATACACAAGGAGAATTTATATTTTCAGGAAAACTTGTCACATGTTAGAATTATAATGTAAAATCCATGTTACTTTAGATCTCACCTTAAAAAATGACTTCAGCTGGAAGGTGACTGAACCTGTTATTCCAGTTGATTTAAAGGAAGAATATATATAGCAAATTTTAAAATTTTTAGTTTTTTCTTTCTTATATCAATCAAAGAAAATGCAATAATAACCTTTTCCTCTTAAAATGTTTATATGGTGCTTCTAAAGAATCCCAAAGAATAGAGCAAACTGCATGCAAAGTTCAGAGTCAGCGTTCTGAAAATACTCCAGAGCACCTCATTGTCTGCAGTACATGAAAACCTATCCTGTACTGGAAAGTCAGAAAGAATCAAAACAGATAATGTGGATATAAATAAAGACAACTATACACTAGATTTCATTAAGTCAGTTTCATAATTAGGTATAGCCTTTAGCCTATATCCTTTACCAGCACAGAGTCCACCGTCATAAACTGGCTTACAAGATACCAATCTGCTTCTCTAAGCAGTGTGACACAGAGTTCTGGTTTTCCTGTCAAAAAGACGTTTCTGGCTTGCCTTGTTTTTCTCTATCTTTAGTGTTTGGTGTTCTTCCCATATTTTTACCCCTTCCTGGTGATGCCCTGAATTCCTGTAGCATCTATGTGTCTGAGGGTTGAAAGTGAAGGCCAAATCCAGCCATTTCTATAAACTCCAAGTCACTCGTGCCTTAATGACATCACTACAAGGGTAACTCATTAGCTTTCTCATAGTAAGTTACTCAAAGTAACTTCACTTCTGCCTCCCACATCTTATCTTCAGCTTTTCCATGTCTGACAATGTTTCTAGTTTTCTCTCAACCTCTTAACTCTATTGCTGCCATTGTCTTCAACATCCCTCATCTCCCTTACCTCAGATACAGATTGGATTTTTTTTTTTTGTACTTTTGTTCTTTGTCTTCTACTACACTACCTGGAGACAGTTAAATTAACCTTGGCTCTACTTAGAATTCTAGTTCAGTACCTGGCTTGTCAGTTCTTTGCAGATGTTTAATGAGCTCTCTATTGTCTACTAAAGTTGTGAGTAATTGACTTCATGCTAGTCCTAGTACATAAACAACAAAATGGAGCAGAATTTATCCCTTTTCAGTTATTGACTTTGGTCATCCACTGGAAACTGGTGAATCTGTGATGCCCTCCATGTTTCATATTGCTCCCATCTTTCAACTGCACAGTACTTATTGAATAATTTTAGTACTTCTTGTAGCACTGGGATAGCAGAAGCTCAGGCCAGCACACTGTCCCTAAGGAGATGGGAGATTAAAAAAGGGGGTGGGAGGAAGATAGTAGTTTGATAATCTCCTTTACAGAGTTTTCTTGGAGGCTTTGATTGACAAATTTCTTTTACAAAACCTTGCTCATTCTAATCTACAAGGGACATTCAAAAAGGCTTTTATTTGGTGATACAGTCAAGCCATAAATTTACACTAAGTCTTTTGCATTAAAGGCTTGATTCCTAGCCCAGGATAGAATTAGAAAATGATGAAAAATTTAGGAGAAGGGATTTTATAAGAAAACTAGGTCACCAGGGCATGGAGTGGATAGGAGGATGCTGTATCTGCCTTTTCTTTCTTTGCTTTCTGATTTAACTCTTCAGCTACATGGTCCTAATATGCGGTTCTACCTCAGCGCAGGCTCCAGAACAAAGAAAACATCTGCACTTTGGTCAAAACCTTTGAAAGCATGAGCCAAAGTAACTTTTACTTTGCTATACAGGTTTATCTCACACATTTTTACAGTTATAGCAAATTGGCTGGCCTTGATGACTGCTCCTTTCAAACAGGCATTCCATTAGTAAAGAGGATAAATGGAGAGTTTATCTAATTTATTTTTGCAAGGATAATTTGTGTTTTTCTCAGCATAGCATCGAATATTGAATGATATATAGTCATGCATCAATGAAAAACACCTAAACGTAAATCAATCTGGACATTAGATTTCAAAGAAACTTAGAGAATATTTTTAAAATCATGGACCTTTTCTTCAGAATGTCACGGTGTGCTGTGGTTGTAAACAAATGGTTATGATAAAATAACCATCTGTGAGGGAAACAAATGTCTACAAATGCAATGTCTTCTGAGCCCCAAAGGATGGGAATTAATCTTGCATTAGAGAGGCACAAGAAAGGGATGTTTGTAAGTTCCATAAGGACTACAGTCATATATACACATACAGTATTTTGTTAAGCATATATTAAAGGTTCAGTGACATTTTATGTAACAGAAGAATAAGAGATATGCAAAGAAAGGGAGAACATCCTTATTTTTCCTAGTCTATGGGAACTTTATGCTGTGATATGAAAGGGTGAGTTTAAGATGCTCAAACTGTAAAACCAGTAGCTTGGATTGGCAATATAACTTCCAAATTGGAAATACACAGATTTTGGAGCTAGAGAGCAGGTAGTAGAAAAACCATGACAGAATTTCAATAATAAGCCACTGTGTAAGACACTCAACCTAAAGGAAAACTTATCTCCTTGACAAAACCTAGACAAACAACTGAGTAACTTGTTTATTTATTAGAAGATCTCTCGAATTATAGTCAGCAAAAGACCCTCGGGTACTAAAGGTAGGAATGGGTACAATCTGGAAGAACAGAAGCTTGTAAGTTGAACAGCATCAGTCAGAACTGAACTAAGGAATGGTAGTGTGGAGATGGAGCAGCATGCTAAGATTCCTGGTGCTGCTCCCTCTGCTTTAACTCGTTTTACCTCTAAATGTTCCCTTTCCTTCTGCGTCCTTCCCATCTCCTACCTAGTTAAATCTCATGCATCTTCCAAGATTCACCCAAGCTTCTTTTTCTGAAAACTTCTCTCTTCTCTACACTAAATGTCATGCTGTACACACACTCTCAGACATTTTAATTTTACACTTTCCTAAAGGCCACTGAACACAAGAACTACGTCATATTAATCCAGTTCCCTAGATCCATGGACATTTTGAAGAATGCCATGAACAATCACTCCCTGTTTGCAAATAAAGAGTGTGTGATTTCATCATGTCCTTTATCATGTAGCACATTCTGTTCTGGCTTTAACACTGACTCAATTGTCCTTTCATGGTCATTGTCAGGCAGCTGGCCTTTCTGGTCAATAGCCTGAGAACATGAGGAGGTCATGATGCTATAATTTCCTCAATGCATTTATTCTGCAATATTTATTAATCATCTATTATTCATTATGTCAGTTTGGGGCATATTTACAAATGTAAATACGGCATGATTTTCACCTTAAGAGGATTTTAATATAAGAAACAGAGAATGGAAACAAAAAGTTGGGGAGAAAGATGGGGGAAGTGAAGAAATTTAGATTTCAAAGAAATAATATGAGGAGGGGTGTAGAAACATTGGAATGAACAGTTGGCTCAGACAGAGAAACACATTCTGAGATGAGACATTAACAACTCAGTAGAACCTCAGGGAAGCAGAGCAGCATGGGAGAATCCCCATCATTAGACCTTGTCACATGGTGGGTATAGGACCCCAGCAAGCTTGGCAGCTAGAATGGATTATTGCTAGATCTTAAAAGATTCCTAGGTAAAACTCAGGGAACTGGACTTCCTCTTGGAGATCACGAGGGCTTTATTTCTCTGCTTTGATGTTTTCTAGAAGACTGTAGGAAAAACGTGGTGAAATAATTGTCAAATTACTGTGCCTTCTCTCTCTGCTGTTCCTTAGATATTCTTACTCATCTCCTCCAACAACGCTTTTCACTCAGACACAGATGTTAAAATGGTGATATTAATAAGTGGAGAATCATATTCTTAAGTTTTTCAATATCTGTTCATACCTTATATTTTGAAGTTTCATCAGAATTTCTTAGAAGTTTGAAGTAACCTATTTTGATTTTTTTTTAGTAACATATCTTAGAAATACACAGGCCAATAATCTTTTAGAAAACACATATGTCTAATTGGTGGAGTGTGGAGTGTTTTTACATGATTAGACTCAATATAGATATTTTCTACCCATAATAGGACATAGAAAATACCTCTGAGTATGGGTTCTCCACAGACAGGCAGGGATTTTCCCTTTGCTTTGCTTTTCAGCCTAATCTTGTACCTTTACCTTTATTAGTATACGGAATTTGAAATTCCCACTCATAACATGCCTCAGTGGACTTTTTCTCTTTTAGCAGTATTTAATTTTCTAGTAAAGCAAATGAAACCTCTCCCAACTCTTAGCAATCTAAAGCAATACTGTGCACTTAAACACTGTGTTCATAGACCAAGAATATTTTTTTGAGCAAATTAGAAACATAAGGGAAACATATCACATGGTATGCAGCTTGAATGATTACAGCCTCACTCCGCTTCCAGTTCACTATTTCCCCTTGCTCCATGTGGACAAAATGTGACCTCTCACCTGTCTGCTCGTGCCCCCATGCCTATTTATTGTTGCTACACCAGCACTGCCATTGTAAACTCTACACTGCTGGAACCATAAGTAAACATAAGCTCTGTTTTAAGAAGTATATTCAGCCATGGTATTGATCACTTCAACAGAAAATTAACTAATACAGTGATCTGTGTGCCTTGGAGTACCTTTATCATTCACAACGTAAGGAAGTTAGAGACCTTTTTCCAATGAGCATTAAGATACATATGCTGGAGAAAGAAGTTCGATGTGCATCGTAGGGTGGTTATAGATAATAACAATATACTGTCCATTTCTAAGATCTAGAAGAGCAAACAGAAGATGGCTCTGTTGGTAATGTGCTTGCCTTTTCAGCACAAGAGCTGGAATTTTATCCCAAAACCTGTCCAAAAAATGTTTTGCATATGCATTTGTACTTCTCAGGAAGATGCAACATGAATTTTCAGGACTCAATGGGTAGCCAACTTGAATCACTTAGTGAAGTCTAGGTGAGTAAGGGACTCTGTCACAAGCACAAGGATGGTGCTACCTGAAAAAAAATCCACAAAGTTGTCCTGTCTTACACATACCCTCACCCACAAACACACAAACACATGCAAACATTCACACAAATGGAAACATATATACACTGAAAAAATAGCTTAAAAGTTTGTATCATTTAGAATGCATACATATTTTTGGTGATTAATACATTTAACCTAATTTGAGCAATATGCATTTTTATTTGTACATTGAACACCTAATTTCTGTGAACAAGTCTCATGCTTTTAACAATCAACTGAAAGAAAACTAAAGAAAGTTAATTAAAAAGATAGGAAAATATAGGATATTCTTATAAATTAAGAAGTATATATTTTAATAATAACAGACCAATGAATAGATTACAGACAAATTGCCAACTATTCTAATGAATTAAAATAAAAGAAACAGTAAGTTCTGCGGAACACAGGGAACATGAGGCTGAAGGAGAATTGGGTTGCTGCAAATGGGTTTCAAAGAAAAAAATTTAATTATTTTATTTACATTTCAATTGTTGCCCCATCTCTGGGTCCCCACTCCCAGAGTTCTTCACCCATTCCCCCTCCCAAGTTTTTGCCCCTAACAGAATGCTCCCTTCTCCCTCTACCCCTTTCCTTCTGCATCCTGCTCCTCTGGGGCATAAAGTCTCTACAAGATTAGGCATATCCTCTGCCATTGAGGCCAGACAGACAGGGCAGTCCTCTGCTACACACGTGCCTGGAGCCTCTGACCAGCCTGTGCGTTCGGTTTGGTTGGTGGTTTAGTCTCTGGGAGCACCCAGGAGTCTGTGTTAGTTGACACTGTTGGTCTTCCTGTGGGGTTTCCATTCCCTTCAATTCCTTCAATCCTTCCCCTAACTCTTTCATAGGGGTCCCTGACCTCTGCACAATTCTTGGCTGTAAATATTTGCATCAGTCTGTGGAAGGCCATGCATATGAGAATATAGCAGCAGCACAAACTGTAATTTTTTATGAGGAAAAACAAGCCAAAGAGGACACAATGTTAGGTAGATAGGGAAAGGAAATGGGTCTGTGAGGAGTAGAAGGAAGTAGAAAGTTATCAAAACACATTGTCCAAAATTATCAAAGGACTAACAAAAAGAATTTATAAAAAGTACATAGGAAAGGCATAGGTAAACTCATACCTAGTAAAACATTTAAGTAGTAATTTCTGAATATTCTGGCAAAAATATCTGGCATCAGGAACTGGCTTCAATAATAAAGTTTACCAAACATTTAAATAAGCAATTCCAACTCTTTCAAAACATGGAAGAGAACACTTTCTGTTTTGTTGTATGAGGGCACCGTTACCTTGATACCAAAGTCAAATTATTGCAAAAAATTCTACAAAGCGCTGTCTATGATGAATACTGAAATAAAACAAGGGCATGGAGTTAGGTGACTGGAGAGTTGAGGAAAAATCTGGGGAAATGAAAAAGGCAGCATCAGAACATAGTGTATGTAGACAATTTCAATAAAAAATAAAATTATAGAATGTCAAAAATATTCTGCACCAAAAACCAATTGTGAATTCATTTTTTTCAATGCAAAGATGGTTGAATATCTGAAAATTAACCATTCTGCTAGGAGTTGATGATGTAAGTCTCCCTCTCCACTGTCCTGGGATGTTTAGTGGGTTCCTCTTGTGAAAATCGGATATAGTCAGTCATAGCTGCTTTGAGTTGATGAGCTCAATTATTCTGTCTTACCCAGAAGACATTGCTTCACTTCAGTCATCCTGACTCTGACTCTTACAATCTTTACAACTACTCTTCCAGAATAGTACCTGAGCCTTGGCCAGAGGGGATGTAATATAGACAACCAATTTGCAACTGAGCACTCTATAGATTTTTGTTCAATGCAATGTGAACAGTGTGTGTGTGTGTGTGTGTGTGTGTGTGTGTGTGTGTGTGTATGTGTGTGTGTGTGTGTGTGTGTGTGTGTGTGTTAACTGCCATCCAGAGCACAAAGTTTTCTCATGAGATCTGAGAGCTTCACTAATCTATGGGTATAGACAAATCAACCTAGTTTGATACACTATTTAGAAAAGTAATAGTAACAGGCTCACCCCTGAAACCCATGAGCTCCCCATCTGTTGACTCTTGGCTAAATGTACAGCACCAGATATGGTTTTTCCTCTTGTCTTGCAGTTGGTTACCTTCATAGCATTTGTTTCAGTAACTGCACATCTTGCCACGCTGGTTATTCTTGAGACTCACATCATGGACACCTGCGTAGCACTGTTATGGTTCTTCTCCCCAGCAACACTCGTAGAATAGTGCAGTGCTACGAAAGCTAACCCTCAGGCAGGAAACTTCCTAATCAGTACCACCTTAATTTGTTAACAGGTGACGCTTCCTGAGAAAGTAGCATCAGTTCTCTTAAAGGGTGTGAACCACGGTAGGATGATTACACTCCAGTGGCTTTCCCTGCACCTTACAATTCAACGTTGAATTTTCAATACAAATTACACATGGTGAATTATAACAACAACAAAGACAAAGACAGGCATAGAAAGTTCTAATTGGTTAGGGTAGGAGTGGACCTGGAAAGAGTTAGTGGGAAGATAGGGTGGTGAATATTCTCATAATAAACTGTGCTCTTATAATTTCAAGATGCTAATCTTATATTAAAAGTTTGTATGCATAAAAGAAAAAATTATCTGGTATACTACAATAATAGAAAACTCAATGCTGGTCTCAATACATTAAGTGAATCATTATATAAAAGATAAAACCTTTTCATGGTTAAATAAAAGTAGCCAGCAAGCTAGGAAGAGATGGATTTGTTTTAATAAAACTGTACTGAAAAAAAAATAAGAAACACCTTAATTGATAGTTATATCAAAAGGCATAAGAATTGGTATATTAAAGAAGGTAACCACATGTATATTGAAAAATCAAAAAACATTAATAAAAAACAAACAGGTTGCAAACCAATGGAAATATATCCTATACATACTAATGAGAGGACTTTCCATCATTACAAGATGTCTATTTTTCCAACATTTTCTACAGATTTAATTTAACTCTATCAAATTCTTATTTATGCTTTTATAGGAAATATAGAAAACCCTTTCTAAGGATTATATAAAATTTCCAGGATTTTCAATCTGACTGAAAATATTGAGATTGTAGCTTATGAGAATCTCTAACTTTTCCTTTCAAAATTGCTGCAAAGTATACACAATTTATTGTCGTGTTGTGTTAATAAAACAGAATAATAGAGGAATAAAATAAAATAGGAAGACTAGTCTTTACAAAAGCCGCTATTTGGGGAAATTGAATTTTCACATTAAAAATGTAGGTTGATCCCTTACCTAACACCATTTGCAAAAATTGACTGAAAATTGATCAAAGGCCTAAATGTAAGAGCTAAATGAATGAAAATCCTCAGAAGGAAGATTGAGTGAAGTCTTAAGGAAAAGATTCATTACAGGGGATCTAACGATGCCTTCTTAGACATGGCTTCTAAAGCACAGGCTGTAAAAGAAAAATCCTGAATTTTTAATCTAAATCAATGTTTCTGTATCAAAGGACACTGAAAAAGACAACTTACCTAATGGGGAAATGTCTGCACATTACACTCTAGACTAGAAGATGTGCTCTTGCACTCAGCATTCACGAAACTCAAGAGATCCAAAAGGAGAAATGAAATTGAGTGAGCGCCACAGACAAACACACATACAAGTTGGTCCAGGGATCAACTCACAGACACATCAGCTGCTCCAGAAAAGCATTTCAATTCAAGCTGCAGTGAGGTACTATGCTGCATTCATTAAGACAATTAGCAATTAGAACAGAAAACAAAAGTATAAGCTTTGATATGGGTTTCAAAATATCAGTAACTTTGTGGACTGCTGGTGGGAATAGAAAGCAATCCATGTGTTTTTAAAAACCAAACATGGAGTTAACATATGTTTTTTTTAAATTTTTTTTTTATTAACTTGAGTATTTCTTATATACATTTCGAGTGTTATTCCCTTTCCCGGTTTCCGGGCAAACATCCCCCTCCCCCCTCCCCTTCCTTATGGATGTTTTAATGATTCTACTTTCTAGTACGCATCCAGAAGAATAGAAGGAATAAAGAGCTTCTGTTGACCTATGTTTGTAAAAGTCTTACTCATGGAAAGGGAAATCAACCTGAATGTTTCCTATCTACAGAGAGTAAAGAGTTACATATACATATATTTAGTTATAAGATACCTGGTTTACAGGAAAAATTGTGTGTGTGTGTGTGTGTGTGTGTGTTTGTGTTGTGTGTGTGTGTTTGTGTTGTGTGTGTGTGTGTGTGTGTGTGTGTGTGCATGTGTGTGATGTTGTGATACATTAACCTTGGCAATGTTAGTTAGTAAGTTGGATGATCCTGTCATAAAAGATTATTTCTATATCGTTTTACATGTGAACCATATTAGATTCAGAGACAGGAAGTAGAATGCTATTACCAAGGACTGAGGCATTATTTTCTAATGGAAATAGACATAGCAGGTAGAGAATTAGGAAGGATTCTGCTAGTGAATGGTGGTTAGGGTTGCTTAGCAAATGTATTCAATGTCAATTTTTATTTATATTTTATTTTTATTTATTTATTTTTTATTCTATAATCTTTTTCTTACAATCCCATCTTTATTTCCCTCGGGGTACACCTTCTGACTGTTCCACATCCCATATCTCCTCGCCCCACTGTCTCCAAGAGGATGTCCCCACCGCTCCTACCCCACCAGATCTCCCCACTCCCTGAGACCACGAGTCTTTTGAGGGTTTGGTGCATCCTCTCTCACTGAGTCAAAACGCGACGGTCCTCTGCTGTATATGTGTTGGGGGCCACATATCAGCTGGTATCTGCTGCCTGGTTGGTGGCTCAATGTCTGAGCAATCTCAGGGGTCCAAGTTAGTTGAGACTACTGGTCTTCCTATAGGGTGGCCCTCCTCCTCAGCTTCTTCCAGCTTTTCCCTAATTCAACCACAGGGGTCAGCAGCTTCTGCCCATTGTTTGGGTGTAAATATCTGCATCTGACTCTTTCAGCTGCCTGTGGGGCCTTTCGGAGGGCAGTCATGATAGGCTTCTATTTGTAAGCACACCATAGTATCAGTAAAAGTGTCAGGCCTTGTGGCCTCTCCTTGAGCTAGATTCAACTTTGGGCCTGTCACTGGACCTCCTTTTCCTCAGGCTGTTCTCCAATGTTGTCCCTGCAGTTCTTTCAGACAGGAGCAATTCTGGGTCAGAGTTTTTGACTGTGGATGGCAATCTCATCCCTTCACTTGATGCCCTGTCTTTGTACTGGAGGTGGACTCTACAAGTTCCCTCTCCCCACAGTAGGGCATTTCATCTAAAGTCCCTTCCTTTGAGTCCTGAGAATCTCTCACCTCCCAGGTTTCTGGTACATTCTAGAGGGTCCCCCTACCTCCTACCTCCTGAGGTTGTCTGATTTCCATTTTTTTCTGCTAGCCCTCAGGACTTCAGTCCTGTTCCCCTACACACACACCAAACCTGATCATGCTCACCTCTTCCCCTCCCTTTCACCTTTCCCAACCAGGTTTCTCCCTCCCTCTCCTCATCCCCATCCCCATGATTGCTTTCTTCTTCCTCCCAAGTTTGATTGAGGCATTCTCGCTTGGACCTCACAGCTTGTTAAACTTCTTGGGTTCTTTGAGCTGTGCATTCTGCACATATTTGGCTAATATCCACTTATAGGTGAGTAAATACCATGTGTGTCCTTTTGTGTCTGAGTTTTCTCACTCTGGATGATATTTTCTAGTTCCATCCATTTATCTGCAAAACTCAGGATGTCCTCATTCTTAATATCTGAGTAGTATTCCATTGTGTAAATGAACCACATTTTCTGTATCCATTCTTCTTTTGAGGGACCCCTGGGTTGTTTCCAGCTTCTGGCTTTCACGAATAGGACCACTATGAACATAGTGTAGCACCTGCCCCTGTGGCATGGTGTGACATTTTGGGTATATGTCAAAGCGTGGAATAGCTCGGTCTTCAGGTAGATCTATTTCCAATTTTCTGAGGAACCACTAGATTGTTTTTCAGAATGGTTGTACCAGCTTGCAGTCCCACCAGCAATGGAGGAGTGTTCCTTTCTCTCCACATTCTCGCCATGTGCAGTCACCTGAGTTTTTGATCTAGGTTGAAAATTCAATGCCACTTTTAAAAAATCTAAAATGGTTACAATGATAAACTTTATGTTGTTTTATATTTTAACAAGAATTACAAAGACAAATTCCTGAAAGCTAATAATCTTGACTATGACTTCAGCTCTGCTGCTGCTCACCAACAACTCATCATCAATGTATCACTTAGTCTATTTTCCTTGGTCTCCTGTTTGTCAGTCAGTCATAATAACAGTACTGCATTGTTGATTACTCTGCAGATATTATATATATATATGTATATATATATATATATACACACACACACACACACATCATGTAGTAAATACTTAAAATGGGTCATTTCCCATTGCAATTGCTCAAAATGTAGTTGAAAATTAGTATCATTAAATTAATAGTTCAATAAAAAGCAGGAAGATATGTCTGAGAATATGAATTCTTTTAGTAGACATTGTTTTACTCTACATTTCTGTTATATTTATGCAACTATTTAGGAACCAGCATGGGTTGCCTGTAGCCTCTTTATTTCCTGAACCACACGAGAGGGGATTTTCTCGATAGAAGCTTTTCTACAGTGTGTGGCAAAGAAATGTCAATGTAGAATGTGATTCAGAGCTTGCAAAAATTACACTTTTGGTAAAGTCACAGGACAACAGAAAATCAGGCTAGATGGTCTATGATGGAAATCATCAGGTTATGTGACTCTGAGGGTCACTTTCGTTCTGTAGGGCCTCTGCCTTAATCAGGAGTGTTATTATCAAAACATTTGCAATGGGACATAACCAAAATATGTTTTTTTTAATTCTTAAAAATCTATTTGCTTCCATCCCAATATCACCTCCATTTTCAGTACCCCCTTACACAGAATCTTCTGCTATTCCCTTATCCTTTTCTCCTCTGAGAAGAGGGAGCCCCCCCTGGGTATCACCTTTGTCCCACCCCTGTTCACAAAATCCCTGTGGGACTAGGTGCATTTTTTCCTACTGAGGCCAGACAAGGCAACTCAGTTAGGGGAATGGGATCAACAGGAAGACTATAGTTACAGACACAAAGTACATTTCTTTTTTTTTTCCCTTATGACTAAAGATATTGAACATTTCTTTTTTTTTTATTAACTTGAGTATTTCTTATATACATTTCGAGTGTTATTCCCTTTCCCGGTATCCGGGCAAACATCCCCCTCCCCCTCCCCTTCCTTATGGGTGTTCCCCTCCCAACCCTCCCCCCATTGCCGCCCTCCCCCCAACAGTCTAGTTCACTGGGGGTTCAGTCTTAGCAGGACCCAGGGCTTCCCCTTCCACTGGTGCTCTTACTAGGATATTCATTGCTACCTATGGGGTCAGAGTCCAGGGTCAGTCCATGTATAGTCTTTAGGTAGTGGCTTAGTCCCTGGAAGCTCTGGTTGCTTGGCATTGTTGTACTTTTGGGGTCTCGAGCCCCTTCAAGCTCTTCCAGTTCTTTCTCTGATTCCTTCAACGGGGGTCCTATTCTCAGTTCAGTGGTTTGCTGCTGGCATTCGCCTCTGTATTTGCTGTATTCTGGCTGTGTCTCTCAGGAGCGATCTACATCCGGCTCCTGTCGGTCTGCACTTCTTTGCTTCATCCATCTTGTCTAATTGGGTGGCTGTATATGTATGGGCCACATGTGGGGCAGGCTCTGAATGGGTGTTCCTTCAGTCTCTGTTTTAATCTTTGCCTCTCTCTTCCCTGCCAAGGGTATTCTTGTTCCCCTTTTAAAGAAGGAGTGAAGCATTCACATTTTGATCATCCGACTTGAGTTTCATTTGTTCTAGGCATCTAGGGTAATTCAAGCATTTGGGCTAATAGCCACTGATTGAAAAGTGCTTAACTTTTTTAACTACAAAAAAAACCAAACAAAAACAAAAACAAAAACAGTATTTAAAAGTAAGAAGGAAGCATTTTTATTTCTGATGTGTTTTAGAAAGCCCAGTAGGATGTGATAGATTACCATAATGTAAGAAATAAATAGCTTATTTCAGATAAAAGATTATTCTAAATTAATTTGTACATTCATTTCTTTAATGACTACATTTTACCTCCGAATATTACGAATACATTTTTCTAGCCTCAAAACGTACACTTGGTCCTTGGTCTTCTTTTATGAACGTTTTCCAGAGTCACACATTGTGGGTCATAGATATCAAAGCCTACCCTTTCTTCCCTCAGTGCACATGTTCCTGGTTAGCCTGGTTGTCCTTGAATTTGCTCATCAGAAACAGTGCACTTTACCATCCTAAATGACATTGGCTGATTTGGAGTCTGCTCTCTTTCACATCCAAGAATTCTATAGGGTTGAAGGCTTTCAGCGGTCAGCACTTGAAGGCTGGCTTTTGCCTTGACCTCTAGCCTCCTGCATTTCTCATTATTGATACCATTTGATTTCCCATCTTGATATAGTTTCTAGTAGCCTGGCAGACCTCCCTGTAATCTCCATGCATCCACTTTCCACTTCTTAGTTATTTAGGACATGACTAAATTTTATGAAGCTCAGGGGAGAGAATTTAAAGAAGGCATTGCATATGAGGCTGACATAGCAAAAAAAACCTAGGGGACAGCAGCCACCAATCTGGGTTTAGCAACTCTCAAACCCATTCCCTGTGTGCAGCATGCTGATCAAGATGCTGGGGAGCTCCTCACCATGAGGCGACAACACTTAACAGAGTGGAGATGCAGGTCTCCCTGTCTCTATGACCCAGTTCCTTCTTCAGCAGGCAGGCTGGACACCTGCGTCTGGAAATAGAAGCAAAGTACTTTGCTGTGCTTGAGGAAAAACACTGAATCTAACCTAGACAGGAGGTACTCTATTATTTATATAAGCATTCTGATGGCAAAGCCAGCATCGTGTGCGTTCTACCACACAGAGAAAGAAGTAGTTCAAGCCTGCAAACATCTCTGTACAGGGTTGGAGAGTCACAGAGAGATTTTCAGTTTCATATAATAATAACTAAACATGTTCCATGGTTATAGAAGCAGAATCTATCCCCTTTTCTCTTTCTCTCTCTCCCCTTCCCTCCCACCATATTTCTTCCTTCCTTCCTTCCTTCCTTCCTTCCTTTCTTTCTTTCTTTCTTTCTTTCTTTCTTTCTTTCTTTCTTTCTTTCTTTCTTCTTTCTCTCTCTTCTTTCCTTTTTTCAATAGGGTCTCATGTTTGACTGTTAGATTCTAACTACATAGCTTACGACTTGAATTTCTGATCCTCCTGTTTCTATGCTGGGATTGCAGGCATGTGCTGTGATGTTGATTTTAAGCCGTGCTAGGAATCAAATGCCGGTGGTTTGTGCAGCTTAGTCAAACATTCTACCAACTGAGTTCCATCCCCAGGCAGAATTTTAATGTTTTTATGTAAAGCAAACTCCTGTTACTAATTCCATTTAAAATAAGTACTTATTTCACTGGTTTGTTTCGTAGGCAAAGCAATATGGTACTTAAGAAAATGAGTAGAAAGAATAAAGAATTTTAGTTAGGTAAATTTTCTAATTCAGGCAAGTTGCCCATATATATTATATATATATATATGTATATATTACTGGGTGTTTCAAAGATATAAACAAATATTGTTAAAATTCTGCTTATCAGACTCAGACAACTAGAAGCTTTATTTATTATATGTGAGTAGTGCACTGTCTCTGTCTTCATGCACACCAGAAGAGGGCATCGGATCCCATTATAGATGGTTGTGAGCCACCATGTGGTTGCTGGGATTTGAACTCACGACCTCTGGAAGAGCAGTTGGTGCTCTTAACCACTGAGCCATCTCTCCAGTCAACTAGAATCTTTAAAGAGACATGGTGGATGAAGCACAACTAAAAGCTAAGCACATCCAGGAGGGTAGAACCACATGATTCATAAGTGTGCTAAGTCTTAGCACAGCATCCATTCTTGGCAGTGTCTACACAAAACACTGCTGAATGCATAAGCACCCTGTAATTGCTGGTCACAGAGTAGCATCATTTAAAATACATTACAGCACAGTATACTTCATCCCTGGATTTGTAAAGGTTAATTGGCTAGAATGATGTTATTTATATGGTATGCATTTGAGGACCAGCATTTAGGTATTCATCATGTGTAGCAGTTAACATTGTTTAACCTGAAGCTAGTGTCACAACGTCTCTGTAGATCCCTGTGAGTGTTAATATACACTGTCAGTGTGATTGCATTTAGACTCACATAAGGAACAGACCTCTTTATGTATCTGGACCAGCATTTACAGAGATTTATGTGAGGAGGGAAGAGCCATGCTAAATATGGGTGGCTCAGATTTGAACTGAATGCAAAAGAAAAAGAGTAGAGCTTCAGCAGTGATTATCTCAAAACATCTCTGGAGAGGCAATGGTAGAAACTAGCCAATTTTTATTCTCATTCTCAGTGACAACTTTGGCCTCCTAACACCGAATGCTATTCCTAACTCCTACACTCTAAACATTTCATCGTTAATTTATAGATTGATAACCTGACCTGCATTACATGTTTTACAGCCTACGAAGACCCAGAGATGAAAATTCTATGAAGCAATATTTCTGTGTTAACAGGAAAGTTCTTGAAGGCAACAAATTGTAAGATATACTAGAATATGGAGGTAAGGGGAGAAAGTAGCACACAGTAGAAAAACATGCTTATCTCATGATTGGTGGGATATGTGAAAATTAAGTTCAAGTTATGAGTCTTATTCCTACCACAGCAACTATGAGCATACCATGTCCAGAGAAGTCAGTACAACTTCATGCTCACATTCAACAGAACAGAACTTTAGGAATGACAAAGAAGCTATTTTGTGTACCTGTAGAGAATGGACAAGTGTTTAATATAAAGGAAACAACATTAGATGTGTGCGACTCCAAGAAAATATGGAATCAAAGGAAGAAGAGAACCTTATCAAAATCTGAAGATTACAAAAGTCAATCCATAATTACGTACCACAGGCAACTGTAACAGATGAATGCTTAAAATATTCAAGTAAATTAGTGTTAAGAATTGGTCTAGTGTTGCTATGTATTCAAATGCTAAATTCTGCACCCCAAGATCTGGCTGTGCCAAGATAAGAAAATCCCCACATATGCCAACCTTTGTAGTGAAAACCTTTCCCCAACTAAGAAATGTTGGTTAAATAAAACTGGCAATAACCAATTACTCAGAGAATAGAGGTAGACAGGGCTTTAGTGACTGGGCTGGGGCATTGTAGGGACCAAGAATAGAAAGGAGAGAGATGGTGGGGGAAGAGAGCAGAGGATGAAGAAGACAGAAAACAAGGGCGTCCATTAGAGGTAGTGGAGCCACAGCACATGCTCAACTGAAATGTTCGCCCAGGACAGATTGATGGAGCAGAAGTAACCTGTTAAGGCACAAACAGCAAGTATTTGGGGAGCCCAGCTGGGAAAATAGCCAGTCTAGCATTAAAATATTAGGTGTAATTCCCCAGTAATTGCACAAAAGCTACATAAGTAAATTATAGTTTGAGTCTGATTCATTTGGAGCTACACAAGTATAAAAATAATTCAAATAATCCACGAATTAGAGCTGGTGGTATCTACTCCTGAATAGAGCTTCAATAGAAACTTTGGATGTGTTTTCTTTTATTTAATAAGCTTAGCCCAGACAAAGCATTGAAGTAGCACAAAGAATATTTCACTCAGACATAGAATGAATATCATGACAAATTGTGAGATTAAAATAGTTCTAGAGTACATTTTTAACGTTATAGAAGTAATAAAAGAGTCAAAAGTTTCTCATCCTGTGTGGTAAAAAAAATAGGATAAGGACACAGCTTTGGGATTTCCCTAAGGGTATAAATAAGAATTTTGAAAGAAAAAAATAGATAAAGCAATCAACTAAAATAGATAAATGAAAACTACATTTAGGGAAAATATATAAAAGTCCAAATTTGGAAGATTTATTGAAAATAGAAAAGATGAACAAACACAAAATAAAAGTAAATAAATTAATGTAAGTGTTAATTCAATGATCACATTTATGCTAAATTGTTATCATATAGAATTAAAGAAATAAGATTATTAAAGAATAATACTTGATATTAAAGAATAAAGCTATAGTTAACTTTGACACTAGAAATACTAGGCAATTTCTAAGAAGATACTCCAATATGGAGGTCAGAACACAGTTATAACTAATGCCAAGGAATAAATAAAACCACTATACACTTATAGAGCTTGAAGTTAATTGGAATGGTATACAACTCTAAATGTAAATGTATCTAATAATATTCGGGACACATATGCAAACCCATAATGGGATGTGAAATTCTAGGAAATCATTGTCACAAATAACTGTGTGAAATTTAGGACAACACTGTCATAAAGTAGTTTTCTATCAAGGAAAACACACAAAAAACAGGTTAATTTATAATTTATATAGTATAGGATACAAACCAATAGCTATTAGAAGATATTAAGTGGGAATCATTAATAGTAATTCACTAGTAATTGCAATATAAAGATATCATTGCCACATTTTAGTGTATTTACACAGCATGAAATCCCTTATCTCAGTTTCAGAAAAAGGAACATAATTTAAAATAGGAATTTCACTTCATTTGCAAATAATACAGAAATATTTTATATAAAAACCTTTAATGATAGTCTTCCAAAGGATAAGATAAAGCTATCAGAACAAAGAAAATTACCCTGAACTTTAATGACAAAGTCTCCATCTTAGTGCAGAGAAGTAACTAAAAGAATAAATAATAAAAAAGAAAGAAAACAAAGGAAAACAAAAAATATAGGCAGTAGAATAAATTGTTTGATTTTTTTCAGATACCTGATGTCTTGTTTTTTCATGTTTCTGGTTCTGCCCATTATTATATTTCCAAAAAGATGCTTTCCACCTGATATATATATATATATATATAAAATTTCCACCTGTAATATATATATAATTTTGTTATTTCCACTTTCAATGCATTTCCTTCCAAAGATACCCCTTGTTTATGCCCTGATTTGCTTCTAAGAATTTCCCTATTTATGATAAGTGTAGTGATTTGACTGAGAAGTATCTCCCTGTGGGCTCACGTATTTGAACACTTGATCCCTAGTTCGTGGTGCTTTATGGGGTATTATGGAACCTTTAGATTTTCTATCTCATCTTGATGGAGTAAGTATGCCATTGTGGATGGGCTTTGAAAAATCATAATCTGCTATACTTCCAGTAATCCTTTGCTTTCTCTGTGCCCATGATTGCCTATGGAGCTTTCCTTTCCTATCCCAGCTGTTTGCTGCAGTGCCAAGCCTGCCATTATGGATCTTTCTATTGGTATCCTTTCCCAAAATGAAGTGTGGGTATCGTATTTCAGTGGAATTTGGAGTGTTTTTTTTTAAGCACAGGGAATAATCGTCTTTAAAAATTCACTAAAGTTTTTTTCTGTTTTATTTGTTATTTCCATTTTTTCTAGGAAATAAAGAGACATGAAGAGTAAGGCTCCGTCCATTTTATTATAGAAGTCATCAGGATTAAGCTGTAATAGTAGATAAAGAAGCAGTGGTTCTTTCATGTACTGGAAGTTCATAAAATACGACTTCTTCAAAGCGAAACTGAAAAGAAAACAAACCCAGAAGAGATTATTATAGAAGCGAAGCAAAGAAAATACATTCCAAATAAAATTAAGTTTTATAAAAGTATTTTTTATTTGCCTGTTATAATTTTCTAGAGATTCTCCGAGTCTTACTGCTGAATCAACTCACCCTTTGTTAGTTCTTTCTGAACTCAACTCAATTGATTACAAATTTACATGTAATCCTTTATTTAGATGGTTAGAATATGAGAGATGTATCAATTGTTCCAAAGAAAGTAAACCTAGTGTGATAAAGATAATAACAAACAAGTAAGGACAAGTGTATACAAGTGTCTAGTATATATAGAATAGTGTTAAGAGAATTACACAAAGTAAATGAAGAGTTGTAATCAATGCATTTGCCTTGAGTATTTTAAAATAAGACTCATAGTTCCTAACAATAAAAGCTGTAAAAGCCAGTTCCCGCAATTCATGCTCTCTGCAATAGCCAGGGAAATCAATGAAGAAAATCTGGAATTAGGGATACAAGCTTTCTTGAATGAGTATAGTGGCTGAGTTTAAGGTTGTGTGAACAGTTCTTGTTTTTAACATCTACTGTGTGATCAAAGAAATAACTGTTTAGTCTTTTTCTCCATTTTCTTTATAAATCAAAACCACCAGGAGATACATGTTTAATATGTCTGTGATATAAAAAATACCTCACTATGTTAAGCCAACCAATTCATGAGCATAGCAGTCTTCTGAGGCTTTCTTCAATTTCTTTCATTGGGGATTTGAAATTCTTGTCATACAGGTCGTTCACTTGCTTGGTTAGAGTTATACCAAGATATTTTATATTATTTGTATCTATTATAAAGGGTGTTGTATCCATACTTTTTTCTCAGACTGTTTATCAGTTGTAGAAAGGAAGGCTATTGATATCTTTGAGTTATTTTTGTATCCTGCCACTTTGCAGATTTCCTGAGCTGTCAACTATAGGAGTTCTCTGGTAGAATTTTGGAGATCGCTTATGTATACAATCATATCATTGGTAATTAGAGATACCTTGATTTCTTCCTTTCTAATTTGTATCTGCTTGATTTCCTTTTTATGTCTTATTGCCCTAGCTGGAACTTCAAGTCCTATATTGAATAGATCCAGGGAGCATGGTAAACCTTGTCTTGTCCCTGATTTTAGTGAGATTTTCCTCCGTTTGATTTGATGTTAACTTGTGACATTTGCCTTTATGTTGCTTGGGTAAGTACTTTGAATGTCTTATCTTTCCAAGACATTTACCACGAAGAGGTGCAGATTCAATGAAATTTCTATAAAACTTCCAACCAAATTGTTTACATACCTTGAAAGAGATATTCTCAAATTCGTATGTAAAAACAAAAACCCCAGGGTAGCCAAAACAATTCTGAATGATAAACAGACTTCTGGAGGAATCACCAATCCTGAACTCAAGGAACAATAGAGAGCAATAGAGGTAAAAACTGCATGGTATTAATACAGAAACAGACAGGTTGATCAATGGAATACAATTGAAGACCAGGAAATAAACCCATACACCTATGGTTATTTTATTTTTGACAAAGAAGATAAAACAATACAGTGGAGAGAGAAAGCATCTGTAATAAATGGTGCTGGTATAACTGGTGGTCTGCATGTAGAAGAATGCATATTTATCACCCGGCAAAAGCACAAGTCCAAGTGTATTAAGGACCTCAATATAAAACCAGATACACTGAATCTAATAGAAGACAGAGTGGGAAAGCAGCCTTGAATGCCTTGGCACAGGGGACATTTTCCTGAACAGAACACTAATGGCTCAGGTTCTAAGATCAATGGTTGATAAAGTGGACCTCTTGAAACTGAAAAGCTTCTCTAAGACAAAGCACATTGTCAATAGGACAAAAGAGGCAGCCTACAGTTTGGGAAAAGACTTTCACTAACACTCCCATGACCAAAAAAAGAGTGCTAATATACAAAATATATAAAGACACAAGAAGTTAGACTTCAAAAAAATCAAATAACCCAATTAAAAATGGGAGACAGAGTTAATCAGAGAATTCTCAACAGAGGGATCTCAGATGGCTGAGAAACACTTAAAAATGTTCAATGTCCTTAGACATCAGCAAAATGCAAATCAAAACGATGCTGAGATTTCACCTTATACCATAAGAATGGCTACGATCGATCAAAAACTCAAGTGACAGCACATACTGGCAAGGATGTGGAGAAAGAAAAATACTCCTTCATTGTTGGTGAGATAGCAAATTGTTACAAACACTCAAATTGATCGGGCAGGTTCTCAGAAGATGTAAAATAGTTTTACCTGAAGACCCAGATATACTGAGCCTGGGCATACTCTCAAAAGATCCTCCATCATACTAGAAGGGCATGCTCCAATATGTTCTCTGTAACAGCCAGAAGCTGGCAACAACTTAGAGTCCCTCAACCAAAGAATGGGTACAGATAATGTGGTTCGTTTACATAATGGAATTCCATTCAGATACTAAGAATAAGGACATCATGTATTTTGCAGGCAAATGGGTGGAACTAGAAAATATCACCTTGAGTGAGGTGACCCAGATCCAAAAGGCCATGCATGGTATGTACTCAGTGATAGGTGAACATTAGTTGAAAAGTACAGAAAATCCATGATACAACCCACATACCATAAGAAATTTAACAAGATGGAAAGCCCAAGTGAGGATGCTTAAATCACACTTAGGATGGGGAACAAAATAGTCATGTGAGGCAGAGGGAGGGAGGGTCCTATACGGGAAAGGGGAGGGGCAGATAATAGGGGGGCAGGATCTAGTATCAGGGGATACAGAAGAGAAAACCATAGGGACAGGAGAATAAATGAAAATATGCAGCTGTTTGGGGTGGGAGGTGGAAGAAATCTCTAGGAATTCACAGAGAACAGGGTTGTAAGAGTTTCCCAGGACTCAATGATGGTTACCTTAGCCAAAATGCCTACAGGTGGGAATACTAAACCTGGAGAGAACACATCCAGTTAGACAGAACCCCAAGAGCAGAGGTTATGACACCAAACTACCTACAATTTTTGACCCCAAATTGTTCCTCTCTAAAAGAAGTACAGGGACAAACACGGAGCAGAGGCTGAATGAGTGGCCAACTAGTGACTGGCCCAACTTTGGATACATCCCGTGGTAGGCACCAATCTCTGACAGTATTACTATTTCTCTGTTGTGCTTGCAGACAGGAGACTAACATGGGTGTCCTCTGAGGTCTGCACTCAACAGTTACTGAGACAGATGCAAATACACACAGCCAAGCATTGGACAGAGGTCAGGGACTCCTACTGAAGAATTAGGGGGAAGATTGAAAGAGTGAAGGGAATGGCAACCCCACAAAAGTCCAAGAGTGTCAACTAACCTGGATCCCTGGGAATTCCTAGAGACCACAACACCAAACAAAGAGCATACATGGGCTGATCTGCAGCCCCTGGTGCATATGTAGCCGAGAGCTGCCTTCTCTGTCCTCAATGGGAGAGGGTATGCCTAATCCTGTAGAGACTTGATGCCCCAGGGTGGGGGGATGCATATAATGAGTGCACCTTCCAGAGGGGCAGGGGAGCGGGCAGGAGGAATGAGGTCTGAGGGGCGGGGATACCAGGAGAGGGGAAGCATTTGGTATATAAATAAATAAATAAATAAATAAATAAATAAATAAATAAATAAAATTACTAGTTAATTCATAAACCCATGCAAAAATATTTCATAGCCTATTAATATTTTGATAGCACAGTGAAAAAAATAATGTTTAATATTATGTAAATTAATAGTTCTGTGAACATACCTTGAAATTTACACTAAAGGGGAATTGAACATTTATCAATAATCAATTTTCTTGTAATAGATGATGACAAAAACAAAATACAGTATACCAAGTTTTAGGAGAGCCCAAAAGCAATTTACAGCTGTGCAACTAATTTTGCTGTATAGTGATTCTGAGGGAAGGCATTGCACTTTGTTTGTTTTCTAAATGCAAGCTGCTATAACAAAAATTATGATAGGAAAGCTTCCTCATTTTGATTTATAAATGAAATTGAAAATCATTTTTTATCTGTCTCATGTCTACTTTCTATTTGTGAAAATCTTCTTTTAACGTCCTCATTTTTCTCTTGATGTTTATGGTTTTTATTATTAATTTGTATATGTGCATTTCACATTAGGAAAAATAGTCTGCCATGTATTATCATATACTTTCCAAGTTTCTGATTCTTTAAGGTAATATTTTTGGAATTTTATTTTGTTACTTGAATTAATTTAAAACTTCAGAAGCCATAATTTTGTCCTTTGTGATTTTATAACCTAGTTAAGATATAATTTTTATTTGACGATGATAACTAAACCCAGCTGCGCTTTTCCTTTTATTTAATTTTTTCCTTCCAAATTTACATATTTGAATCAAGAAAGTGTCTTCTACATACAGAAGAGATGATCCATCTGGCTTTGCTTCATTTTGATTCTCTAAATTGCTGGTCAAGCCGCTCATTCAGTTTAAAATCATTTAACCTACCAGCTGCCTTTCTGTTTCAATATATGTGAGCTGCCAATTACAAAATGATTTTTTCTTCTGCTTCTAGATTGTGAGTTCTGTTTGGTGCTCTGTTGTTTTTTCTTGTAGTAAATCACTTTATTATTAAATCTTCATTAATTTCCTAAGTATCAGATTTTCTGTTTTAAATATTTAATTATTTTTTGTTGCAGAAGGATTGCCATCTTCTCTTTAGAAGTCAGAAAACAAGAGAGAGTAGCTAAGTGCTCTAACATATCAGCAGCAATGACAAGATACAAGAAGCTTAAACCCTTTGTATGTAACAAAACTTCCCCCTATCTTATTCCTCGTTCTTTGAGTTTTCAGGGTTCCTATAAGTTTCTTACAATCTTTTAGGCAATTGCAAGTAGATGTTGACTGATAATTGCAGTTGTACAACTGACTCTCTCATTATGATAGATCATTGCATGATTGGCAGAACATCCATTCCCTAGAGCCTTTTAGTCTTGAATTGCATCATGAATTTCTACACTTGATCTTAGCCAAAAGGCCAAGAAGTGATCATCATGAATTTCTGGGTTGAAGAATCTTGAAAATAAACCGGAAGATAAACAGCAAATTTCCAGAGTTCTGCGATTTAAACTTAGTATAACTTTTAATTTTGTAGTATCCTGATTACTGGCACTTTCCAGGTAAATTCATCATCATTGTAGTCAAAATGTCTACTACTAAATTTAGCATAGAGATAGTGTTTTACATACTAATCACTTATCTTCCATAGTACTGGAGTTAGAAAGCCAAAGATTTGGTTCTTGGTAAAGCAATGAATTAGTCTCATGAGTAGCTGGCATCATAGAGTTCTTTTGATTCTGACATGCTTCCTTTAAAGACAGGAATGCCACCATAACATAACTTGATTCATGATATCTTATAAACAAAATTACCTCATGAAGACAATTACCTACCACGACCATCACAATGGCAAATACAAATCAACATATAAACTTGGGGCAAGCTACAGCCACCAGTCCATTATAAAGAGAGGTAGAGATGGATGTGGAAGCGGTGAAACATGTCAGTGCACAACAGGGAAAGACATTACCAACATATTTAAACACTATTATCCAAAGATGAATGTTTAAACCAAACATTGGCTGCTAGAACTTGCTTTTAAATAGCTTTATTTTATTTTTGAAATCTTATTTTATTGAGAATTTTATGTATGAGTTTTTACATAATGTTATCTTTCATTCTCCTTCCTTCAATTATTTTTAACTTCATTTATTTATTTATTTATCTATTTATTTATTTTTTCACTCCAGATTTTATTCCCCTTCCAGTCTACCACCCCCGACAGTTCCACATCTCATACCTTCTCCCTGTGCCCCCACCCCATGTATCCAATAGATTTAACTATAAATAAGACAAATGTAGATTTTGGAAATAAATTTTAGTATACCTAGGTCTGTAATTTATCTAACCCCAATATGTTTATATTGTATAACTAGTCCATAAATCATCATCAGTATAGAAAACATATTTAAAATGTGTTGTTATGTGTTCAAGTACATTTCACGGAATCATTTTGCCATGGGAATTTGGAGTGCTGTACTTTCTAATGTGTGCATTCTCATTGTGCCTCAAAGTAGAGTCTGCTTGTAGTTGTGCTACGGCCCATCAATCAACCTTCCACTTGTTTTGGGTGCTATGTTTTGGCTTCTCTGGTAATATTTCTACTTTGCGTCTTGTGTCACAAACAATGGCAAATATTGCCAAGAAATGAGGTTAAATGAAGTAATGACTAAAAAAATCGGTCTTCAGTGTACATTCTGCTCAAATGTGGAGGACAGGAGACATCTGATCCTGTGCCCTGATGTGAGGTCTGGTTATAGAAATAAATACATCCATGAAAATATTATAAACTGCTTTTTGAAAAAAGTCATCTTGAGGGAAGATAAATGAATATGTGGCCTTATCTCTTATATATTACATACAAAACAAAATTAACAAAAGTTGTGACCAAAAGAGTGGAGTGGCCTTAAGGTAATTTCTAGTGGAAAATGTTTCAACAAATACAACTTGATATGATTCCTATTCTTCATACAATAATTTCACTACCCCAATCTAAACTGTATCTATATATCTTTTTTTTTTTTTGCAAAAGTTGGGGAAGGTGGTTCACTGTACTATACTCTTTCCCATATTTAAATCACTCTCTTCTACCTGGGAGAAATGTCAAATTTTCTGAAAAAAAATTTTTAATACTAATGAACAAACTACGTGATGTTTTGAAGACATAATCAAGATACTTTTTCACACTCTCTGGTCATAGATTATTCTCAATTCAAGGGCTACTTTCACCTATTTAAATTTTTTTCCAGATAGGCACTCTTCACACATAATTACAAACATCAGATAAAATGGCAACTCTATCTGAAGAGGCAGAATATGGGGTTCTTTACTAGTAAACAATAGCTTTGATTATCATAGCTAATACGATTTAAATATAAATTTGAAAGTCAAGGTTTTGGCACACTACCTATTTTATTCACAGGGTAAACATATCAAAAAATAATTTATCTAGGATTATTTCAATATTAATGATTTTTCTAGTTGTGTCTTAAGAAATTAAAATGTATAAATGTATGGGAATTACAAAATGAACCTTTCAATTTCAGCAGGTGATAGTTTCTTTTATCCATCAGGAATTTAGTATATTATTTATACAAAGAATATAATAAAGAGCTATTGCAAAATAGTACAAAACTAGAAATAACTGTTTATAAGAGAAAAGAGAATAGGATTTATTTATGTACTTTTTCTTATTGATTCACCAATACACTCATTCAGTCATTTATGAAACAACTCATATTGACTGATCTAATCCCATGTAATATCTTATCAAAGGTTATTGCTTATAGATATTATGCATGTCTAGGGCATTAGATAAAATTCTTGTATGCTAGATATTATTTTTTCTAGCTATTCAGAATGCATATCACACATACTTTTATTTCTGACAAAATATATAATTATAAACTGAAAACAACTAAGAACCTTAATAGATAAATGATGCTAAAACATTTCTTAACTATAAACAAGTTAAATGAATGGTAGGGGGTCAGAATATCGAAATATTTAAATAAATTATTTGACTCTACCAATAAGACAGTTTCATTAGCTGACCTTGGTTTAATAGAAGTAGGAATTCATATAGTAGAAGTTCTATGCAAAAATAATTTCAAGGCAAAATAACATAAGAAATATCAAAGTAGCATTCTTTAAGTTAGCCTTATTTTTGTAAAATGTACAGAGGACATTAGCAAACTTACCATATTTATTGTTTTTTGTAATACAATTACAAAATGAAAAATTCTAAGTATTGATCCAAGTATTGACAAAATCAAAAAAGGTAATGATTCAGAAAAAGACTGTAAGTTTGTGCTGTTTCAACTTGCTTTGTTTTTACCCACTACTTTCCAGAGCTTTAAAAACTAACAACCTTATAAACACTGTAGCTGTCAAACACAGCTCTCTCCTTGGCATTACAGGAGCTGAACGAATTTAGGATGCACTAAACCCTGATCCACAGAGAGCTGTCACTGTTTGGAAGCTCGATTAAAAATTTTACTCTTAGGAGTTATTTGATATGATTTAAAACAAACCTTGCACAAACAGATTGAATCCAGAGGTGTTCATTGAAAAGGATAAGACGAAATTGCTTAAAATCAAAGCTGCCTACAGTTCCATTGAGGTTAGTAAGACTAATTTAATTAATCAAGTAAAAGCAAATATCTGATAAAGATATGTCTAAAATGAGTTTTTTAAATATTCTGAAATATTATTGTAAACCTAGGGAATCATACATGTAACCATGGCTGTGTATCTGCTTAAGAAAGACATGAAAGATTTTGATTACTCACATGTTAACTTTAAAGCATTGAACAAAAAGAAGCAGGGTATGACCGTACCTATTGAAGAAAAAGAAAGGCTTTGCAACATACCCATAGACTCCTCAATAAAGAAACTTTCTGTCTTCAAGCATTAATACATGCATTTGTCCAATATCTAGCCTACTACCAAAGTAAGCAAGCGAGTCTTTAGTGTTACACACAAAAAAAATCAGTTCTTCACTGATATTTTTATAATTTTTATAATAACTGAAGTTATTATGAAAATAAACTGCATCAGGAAATAAAACAAACAAAACCAAAATACTCCAAAAAAAGAAAAACAAAGACACAGCAGTGATGAACATGTATAGCCAATACTGGTTCATGAAGGGCAGCTCTGAGTTTCAGAAACAATATATTATAATTCGAGTGTGTACTTTTAAAAAACTATAAAGCATGCAATTGAATTAGGAAATGCGTGTTGCTTTTACTTAGATAAAACAGATCTAATAGATTTTTATAGCTAAGGATATCCAGAGGAAGTATTTCTTGAAGTAGACAATTCATAATTATTATTAAATTCTTGGTGGGGAAAACCATGCTCAAATACTCACAAAAGTTTGATTATGATGGGACAAAAATACAAATAAAATGATAGAAATTCAGAAATTTCAAAGTTTATAAACAAATTGAAAAATTCACTATAGGGACTGAAAGCCACATATATAAGACAGAAAATACCGTGCTCTGGGAAGCAAGACAGTTGGAGAGCATAAAGAAATGGATAAGAGAATGTATGTAAAAGGCTCGGAAGATGAACTGTGATAATCACATAATTAATCACAAAGTTCAAAGTGACTTCTAACAGGATGTGCAATATATGCAATACAATGTATTGAAATACACGAAAAATAAAAGCCTAGTAACTATCTGTTCAGAGGTAGAAAAAGTCTTTGATGCTGTCACTGTAGCATCTTAGAAATGCATAGAAAAACTCATTGTGTTAAACTTCTTTGTAAAAAAATAATCTCAATTTGCATCACAAATAATGATGCAGCACTGAGAGATTCTCCCTTTAAGAGAAAGGTAATCAATCCACATATTCACAGTATTCTCTTTAATATCACATCAAGAACTGTACTTAGGACAACCGATTAAGAAAATTTGAAAAAGATTTAAAAACATGGGACTTTCATTTATCTACAAATACACTATTTATGTTTAGAAAACACATAATCCACAAAAATGTTTGGAAATAATAAATATTTCTTTAATGTCACAGGTGCAAAGCTAATACAAAAAAGTCAATTCTACTTCTAAATAAGAGTAATGAAATATTGTATATGCAAATGAGATTAGAAAAACTACTCATTTGAAAACATACCAAAATAATATAATGTATATATGCTGCAGACATGTTTTGAGCATTAAGTCCCATGAATATTAAGGAAATAAAGAATGTCTGAGTAAAAATCCTGGTACCTAATGCTTGTGAATCAGAAGTACTGTATCCACATAAATACACTCCTTAGCTTATTTACAGAATTAACAAAAATCCTATTGAAATTTCCAACTCATTTTCTCTGAAATTCACAGGTGAGTCAAAAATTCTAAAGAAATAAAATATTAGAATTATCAAGTAAATCTTTATACAAAGACAAAATTGAATTTCTCATATTCTTGCTTTTAAAGTTTCCTATAATGCTATCATGGTCAAATCATTGCATACTGATATATGGATAGGCACAATGACCTAAGGAGTAGAATTGTTATTCAAACTAAACAATGAACTCTGACTTTCACAGTTGATTGATTTGCAACAATGACATTAAATTAATATATTTCAGAAAGGACTAATAGTATCAAAAATTATGTCAAGGATTCAGGGAGGTTTTTAATGGAACAGTCAGGTTTGTTATGTAATTTATATGTAAAAGGACATCTGAATAGAGCAATGGAGGGCAGACAAGTATAGTCTAACAACTTCACGCTTTCTTAAATTTATTTCTATTTTTAAACTCTGAACTGGCTTGCTTATGGTGCAAGCATATATTCTCAGTACCTAATTAAGTGAAGTAGGAGAATCACAAGTCCTAAGCAAACATGGCCTCCATTCTGATTCCTTGTCTCAAAAGAAAAAGCAAATAAAGAAATGAAGAATTGAAAAATTAAAGGTTAGATCATCATTCTTTTGATGAGCAGTACCCATTGAACCATCTCAAATAGGTAGACAGTTAAGGATAATAAACAAAATAAAAATTCTTGGAGTAGATTGATTGGCTGTGATAGCACATGAGAAATGTATTTAGTGAAAATAATTGTCAGGCCTTTGATCCAAACTAGAAAATTACTTCTAAATGAAACAGTCATTATACATGCTGACTATGGCAGCAATTGAGTTGTTACAATGGAAAAAGAAATTGGGACCATTAACCAAAGGCCACCAACCATAGTGATTAATTGTCAGAACAGAGTATCCATTGCTGAGGAAAGGTCAGGATGTCACTGAGAGCACAGGAATGCAAACAAAATCAGAGTTAGAGAAGGATTGAAGTCATTTCAGAGCAAGGGTAGGGATAAAACAATTAAAGGATGTCCAGATATAGGATGTAAATCTCAATACTGACCCAAATTAGCAAGAATGACTAACTTAGTAGTAATCAAAAGTCTCACCTGCAAAACTTGTGTATTCTAGTTAAAAGATGAATAAGGGTACACAATTATCAATATTAAGAAGTACTTGCTGTCCATTTCAGGTCTGTGTGTACACTTATATTTCATGCATCTATATACTTGCACAACTATGAAAGTATAGAGAAGAATGTGTGAAACAGCAAGAATGGGTTATATCTCCAAAAGAATGATTCTAGACTTGGTAGATGATTTAAAAAATTATTCTTTCTCTACTCATTTTCTAGACGTATTCAATCTGTGTTTTGAATGCTTTTAAACTTCCCTTCAATTTTCTATGTTGAATTTGTTTTCTAGTCTGAAGATTTAATTTAATATGTCTAATATCGGGCTCCAGGGATGTCCTCATATCCATCAATTTCATCCTAAATCTTCTAATTTTGAAATGGCTTGCTTATGTTTAGGACAAATAATAAGAAGCTTTCAATGAATGAATCTTTTAATAAATATTATATTAAATAATATACTTATAAGCATGTTCAAATTTATAATCTTTATCTTATATACCAAGATCCTTAATTTTTGAATGACCTCAGTGGGCCTATATTTACATAGAAATTTGCTTTTTGACTTTTTATGATCCAAATAATTAATTCATAGTTACAGAATATTACTGCAATTTCCAAACTTTCTTCTTAACCCCACTAAAGGAAATGAGATCAATGTTAAATAAATTTTTTAAAAATTGCTTTCTCTTTATTTTGAGTAACATCTAATCTAATACTTGAAAATTTATATATCCTCTATGTTATTTTGATGAAAATATTTTATAATAATTTAATAAATGCACTGAAAATGAGTCAACATATATAAAAACTCAATAACAACTAGAACAAATATATATTTAGCCATGTTTTAAATAAGCTGAATATTTGAAAATTTAACATTAAGAAAGACTCTGCTTTCCTTTTTTTCTTTCTTCTTTTTATAAATTGGATATTTTCTTCATCCCCTTTTTAAATGTTACCCCCATTCCCAGTTTCCCCCTACCCCATCCTCCCACACAATGCTTCTACGAGGATGTTCCTCCACCCACCCACCTGCTTCTGCCTCCCTGCCCTGGCATTTCCTTACAGTGTGGCATAGAGCCTTCACAGTACCAAAGGCCTCTCTTCCCATTGGTGTATGACAAAGCCATCCTCTGCTACATATGTGGCTGGAGCCATGGGTCCTCTATGTGTACTATTTAGTTGGTGGGTTAGTCCCTGGGAGATCTCAGGTGTCTGGTTGGTTGATATTGTTCTTCCTATATATGGGGTTGTAAATCCCTTCAGGCCCTTCAGTCCTTTCTCTAACACCTCTATTTGGGACTCTGTGCTCAGTTCAATATTTGGCTGTGAGTATCTGCCTCTGTATTTGTCAGTATTAATCATTCCATTCATTTATGTCTCATATGATATTCCACTTCCCCGCTACTCCTCCACAAATCTCCCATCACACATACACCCTCTCCTCCCTCCACTTTGCCTCTATGAGGGTGCTCCCCCACCAACCCTCTCCTTTCTCTCAGCTCTAGCATCTCCCTACATTGGGGCATCAAACCTGAACAAGACCAAGGACCTCCCCTCCCAATGATATGAGACAAGCCTGTCCTCTACTATATATGTATTTGGAGCCATGGATCCCTCCCTGTACATTCCTTGTTTGGTGATCTAGTCCCTGGGAGCTCTGGGTGATCTGGCCAGCTGATGTTGTTAGAATGAATACAGAAATGTTGGTACACTTACACAATAGAGTACTAGTCAGCTATTAAAAACAGTAAGTTCATAAAATTCACAGTCAAATGAATAGAACTAGAAAATATCCTGATTAAGGTAACCCATACACAAAAGAACAAACGTGGTATGTATTTACTGATAAGCGGTTTTAGCCAAAGGCTTACAATGCCTATGATATAACCCACAGACCATTTGGAGCTTAGGAGGAAGGAAGACCAGGGTGTGGATGCTTCAGTCCTACATTGAGGGGGGAACAGAAAATTTACTTTCTCAAAGCATGAAGTCTAATTTATTCATGTTGACACAGCCTTGAAAAACAGACTGAATTAAATCTACTGGACAAGTGACTGTCAGACAAACATGCTATATTTCCACTTTGATTTCTGTAGTCCTTATGAAGTCACCTAGGGGAAAGGTTTGAAGGGAAGGGAGAAATTCTAATATTCTTGCTCATAAATTTAAGTGAATGATTTGAACAGCCATACACCCATCAAAAATCTATGAAAATATTCTTACCCGAATGAGCTTGAATTCCTGCAAACTGTATCTTCAGTCTAGACTGTTGACAAAGGTGGGAAAAGAACATACAAGCATTGAATATTATGGGAATGTCCAAAAGAGTGTGTGTGTGTGTGTGTGTGTGTGTGTGTGTGTGTGTGAGAGAGAGAGAGAGAGAGAGAGAGAGAGAGAGAGAGAGAGAGAGAGAAATGTTGCATCTTATGGAGGTTTTTACCAATGTCCCATAAAATATCACAAAGCTGGTCAGATGATATCAGTCTAAGTTTCAAGCCTGTGAAACAAGAGGACTGAAGGTGTTTGTAATTCCTAGTCTAAATCTATGGAAGACTGAGATCTCACCTTGCTTTCTTCGCTTAATCCCACTTACTCTGCACTTAGCTCTGTTCAAGTGGTGGAATGATGGTGACCATCAAATCCAAGGAGGGCAAATTACCTGATTCATTACATGGCTCATTATGTGGATCCAATTGCATGGCTTCTTAAAATACCCCCACAGTCATTTCAGAAATAAAATTAACTGGTATTGGACAGTCCATACCATACATAGGCTGATATGTGAAATTAATCATCAAATGTCAACTTTCTGAATGAAGAATCTGAAGTGGAACTTACTGGTTTTGTCGAGACTCAGTTGTGATATGTGATATTTTTCTGGAAGCTGTTTTATGAGAGGATGTTTTGCTGAAGCAGACACATGAGAGGATATTTTATTGAGAACAGTCATTTGTTTTCCTGGAGGCTGCCTGGTGAAAGGGCATATGATGTTTTGCTGGAGGGCATGCTTGAGAGGACAAGCAATGTTTGGAAAGAATATAAGTACAACCCAACAGACAGTGAATGGTGCTCTGGCATTAGCTTGCCTTGCTAATCTTCATGGTGCTTTGCTGATGATTGTCTTCCTTAAAGACACTCCTGCATTGGCTCACCTTGCTTTGTTTGCTGATCATGGCTTGTGTTGACTTCATAGAGAGAAACTCATCAAAGAACTCCAGGTGGTATTACAAGTGCTTCTTACTGCTTTGGTGGACTTATGTATGATTAGTGAAGCTTCACAATTTCTTCTGCCTTGAGCCACTGCTGGTGATTCCTGTTTGGTGTTTGCTAGTGGACTGGACTACTGACAACTGATATTGGAATCACCCACAAAGAACTATTTCTAAACAGGTCCATATCCCCCTTGTCCTATTAGCCATCTTCCTTCCCTACCTTTGGTCAGTGAGCTATAAAGGAGGTAGAAGTATTTAAGAACCCTTATTAAAGTAGGTTTTGAAAAATACAAGCTTATAAGAATCATTAACCCTTTCTATGCTGTTCATCCTGCTATGTCTTTATAATGTCTGTCACAGATACTAAAGTGACAAGGTGACAGAGTGGAAAGCATGCAAATGCAGCAGTAGCTGTCAGGAATAAGAAAATGTGACAATAGAACTGATAAAGAGGGAATGTGGGTAGGCTTCCAATGGGACTGGAAGCTAAGAGCAGTAAGAAGAGCTCTGGTCATTGTCTATCAATCACTGTAGTTAGGGTCATGAGCAAACTTCTATTCTCTGCACAGCATGGAGCATCATTCTGTTTTAAGGACTGATAAAGTATTAGATGTGTTTTAATCAGCAGATTAAGAAATGATTTTTCACCCTGTGTTTCATGGTCCTTCAGACACTGGGTAGTTACCATTAACCTAATACTATAAAATTCACTGCATCAGTTTTCTTAGCTATTCTATCTTATGAAAGGGGTTTACATCAGAGAGTTTTAGGATAGATAACATACCTGAAATGGGTGAAGAATAAATGGTTAGGTTAATAGCTAGAGCCGTAGATGTATAATTTCAGAAGTGGGAGGCTTCTTAGCTGTAAATTGAACATTCAATCCTTAGGGCATTCTAAGATTTATATTACTTTCATGGCTCATGAATATCACTGACCATGAGGGTATATATTAATCATAAATTCTGTAATACTAAGATCCTAATACACTTTTTATGTCAAAATCAAGTTTACTTCTATGTATACAGACGTGATTTTCATTTTACTAATGAAATAAGTTGAGAAAATTTAAATTTCCTTGCAATTTTCCCCGTTATAATTTTGTTAGCTAGTAGGATTTCTTTTGTTTGCTAACTTTAGGACACACCAGCTCATAACTTAGGACAGGCCAGAACATACTGTGCACTTTAACAAATCTGCTGACTTAAACTTCAATGAAGTAGCCTGAGGCAGGTGAAATTTACAAATAGCTGCTCTCTGTACTGTGGAAGCTGAAGTAACACAGCTTGAGTATTCTGCTACAGTAGCAGCCTGTGGTGTGGGCATGTGCATTCACAGATGCAATCTATAAGGTGGACTTATTGTCTCTGCATTTATCTCATGGCTTTCTTGATTCTTATTTGTTTAAAATACAATGTTTTTACAAATTATTTGAGATTCAATGTACACACATGATCTATTTTTATTACATTCATTCCTCACCCTTCCTCTTAAATCCTCTCAGATCAACTATCTTCCCTAGTCGAGGAGCTATTGACAGTTGATAGCTTCTGGGGAAAGATGAGTCAGTTTTCTTGAAGAGTGTGGACTCTGTTAGGTCTATTATGTTCCAGTGGATGGCTCCAGATCTGTGAGCACACGGGAAGCACAAATAAGAGGTGGTTAAGTTATAAAAGTAGACATGAATTTGGAATTTGTTTGGGTTTATAGGAAAGTATCTAATTATTCTGTTCTTAAGATATCCAGATTTCTAAAATACATTGAAGAAATGACTATAGGTGTTAACTCAGTGTATTACACATGAAACTCAGTGTATTACACATGACCAAATATGACTGTTTCTCCCCTTGTGACTTCTTAAACAGCAGTTTCAGTGCTTGCCAACTCTGTCAGACCTTAGACTACAACTGAAATGCTGTGTTCATTGATGAATGCAATACTTTAAAGGAACCGTAGTGGCTTCTAACTTCAGTGTGGGCTTAAGCACTGTATTGTGTTAATGTCTAGAGGATAAATTGGAACTACATGGAATGATTTGGTGAACTAGAAATGTATGAAATATGGAAGTAGAAGAAAAATGCTACTGAGGATAAACAAGTTTGATATAGTAGCTATTTTACAACATTAGAAAATTAGCTATTTTAAGAATAAACTTGGTGAGAGAGAGACCCAACCGCCTGGTCAGGTGGGCACTCCTGAAGCTGCAGAGCGGAAGAGACCACCAACACAGCTCACCCCTGCCCACATCCCTGGCCCAAGAGGAAACTGTATAAGGCCTCTGGGCTCCCGTGGGGGAGGGCCCAGGAGCGGCAGGACCCCTGCCTGAGACACCTCCTGAACCTGAAAGAAACAGACCGGATAAACAGTTCTCTGCACCCAAATCCTGTGGGAGGGAGAGCTAAACCTTCAGAGAGGCAGACAAGCCTGGGAAACCAGAAGAGACTGCTCCCTGCACACACATCTCGGACCCCAGAGGAAAAAGCCAAAGACCATCTGGAATCCTGGTGCACTGAAGCTCCCGGAAGGGGCGGCACAGGTCTTCCTGGTTGCTGCCGCTGCAGAGAGCCCATGGGCAGCACCCCACGAGCGAACCTGAGCCTCGGGACCACAGGTAAGACCAACTTCTCTGCTGCAAGAAAGCTGCCTGGTGAGCTTGGGACACACGGAAGCAAAATTCCTCTAGGACCGGGCACGTTCTGTGTTTACCGGAAGTCCCACACCCGCGGATCCCGGCCCGCAGCAGCTCTCTGCTCCCAGACCCGGTGAGAGAGAGACCCAACCGCCTGGTCAGGTGGGCACTCCTGAGGCTGCAGAGCGGAAGAGACCACCAACACTGCTCACCCCTGCCCACATCCCTGGCCCAAGAGGAAACTGTATAAGGCCTCTGGGCTCCCGTGGGGGAGGGCCCAGGAGAGGCAGGACCCCTGCCTGAGACACCGCCTGAACATGAAGGAAACAGACCAGATAAACAGTTCTCTGCACCCAAATCCCATGAGAGGGAGAGCTAAACCTTCAGAGAGGCAGACAAGCCTGGGAAACCAGAAGAGACTGCTCTCTGCACACACATCTCAGACGCCAGAGGAAAAAGCCAAAGACCATCTGGAACCCTGGTGCACTGAAGCTCCCGGAAGGGGCGGCACAGGTCTTCCTGGTTGCTGCCGCTGCAGAGAGCCCGTGGGCAGCACCCCACGAGCGAACTTGAGCCTCGGGACCACAGGTAAGACCAAATTTTCTGCTGCAAGAAAGCTGCCTGGTGAACTCAAGACACAGGCCCACAGGAACAGCTCAAGACCTGTAGAGAGGAAAAACTACACGCCCGAAAGCAGAACACTCTGTCCCCATAACTGACTGAAAGAGAGGAAAACAGGTCTACAGCACTCCTGACACACAGGCTTATAGGACAGTCTAGCCACTGTCAGAAATAGCAGAACAAAGTAACACTAGAGATAATCTGATGGCAAGAGGCAAGCGCAGGAACCCAAGCAACAGAAACCAAGACTACATGGCACCATCGGAGCCCAATTCTCCCATCAAAACAAACATGGAATATCCAAACACACCAGAAAAGCAAGATCTAGTTTCAAAATCATTTTTGATCATGATGCTGGAGGACTTCAAGAAAGACGTGAAGAACTCCCTTAGAGAACAAGTAGAAGCCTACAGAGAGGAATCGCAAAAATGCCTGAAAGAATCGCAAAAATCCCTGAAAGAATTCCAGGAAAACATAAATAAACAAGTAGAAGCCCATAGAGAGGAGACACAAAAATCCCTGAAAGAATTCCAGGAAAACATAAATAAACAAGTAGAAGCCCATAGAGAGGAGACACAAAAATCCCTGAAAGAATTCCAGGAAAACACAATCAAACAGTTGAAGGAATTAAAAATGGAAATAGAAGCAATCAAGAAAGAACACATGGAAACAACACTGGATATAGAAAACCAAAAGAAAAGACAAGGAGCTGTAGATACAAGCTTCACCAACAGAATACAAGAGATGGAAGAGAGAATCTCAGGAGCAGAAGATTCCATAGAAATCATTGACTCAACTGTCAAAGATAATGTAAAGCAGAAAAAGCTACTGGTCTAAAACATACAGGAAATCCAGGACTCAATGAGAAGATCAAACCTAAGGATAATAGGTATAGAAGAGAGTGAAGACTCCCAGCTCAAAGGACCAGTAAATATCTTCAACAAAATCATAGAAGAAAACTTCCCTAACCTAAAAAAAGAGATACCCATAGGCATACAAGAAGCCTACAGAACTCCAAATAGATTGGACCAGAAAAAAAAAAACACCTCCCGTCACATAACTGTCAAAACACCAAACGCACAAAATAAAGAAAGAATAGTAAAAGCAGTAAGGGAAAAAGGTCAAGTAACATATAAAGGGAGACCTATCAGAATCACACCAGACTTCTCGCCAGAAACTATGAAGGCCAGAAGACCCTGGACTGATGTCATACAGACCCTAAGAGAACACAAATGCCAGCCCAGGTTACTGTATCCAGCAAAACTCTCAATTAACATTGATGGAGAAACCAAGATATTCCATGACAAAACCAAATTTACACAATATCTTTCTACAAATCCAGCACTACAAAGGATAATAAATGGTAAAGCCCAACATAAGGAGGCAAGCTATACCCTAGAAGAAGCAAGAAACTAATCATCTTGGCAACAAAACAAAGAGAGTGAAAGCACACAAACATAACCTTACATCCAAATATGAATATAACGGGAAGCAATAATCACTATTCCTTAATATCTCTCAATATCAATGGCCTCAACTCCCCAATAAAGAGACATAGATTAACAAACTGGATACGCAACGAGGACCCTGCATTCTGCTGCCTACAGGAAACACACCTCAGAGACAAAGACAGACACTACCTCAGAGTGAAAGGCTGGAAAACAAGTTTCCAAGCAAATGGTCGGAAGAAGCAAGCTGGAGTTGCCATTCTAATATCAGATAAAATCAATTTCCAACTAAAAGTCATCAAAAAAGATAAGGAAGAACACTTCATATTCATCAAAGGAAAAATCCACCAAGATGAACTCTCAATCCTAAATATCTATGCCCCAAATACAAGGGCACCTACATACGTAAAAGAAACCTTACTAAAGCTCAAAACACACATTGCACCTCACACAATAATAGTGGGAGATTTCATCACCCCACTCTCATCAATGGACAGATCATGGAAACAGAAATTAAACAGTGATGTCGACAGACTAAGAGAAGTCATGAGCCAAATGGACTTAACAGATATTTATAGAACATTCTATCCTAAAGCAAAAGGATATACCGTCTTCTCAGCTCCTCATGGCACTTTCTCCAAAATTGACCATATAATTGGTCAAAAAACGGGCCTCAACAGGTACAGTAAGATAGAAATAATCCCATGCGTGCTATCGGACCACCACGGCCTAAAACTGGTCTTCAATAACAATAAGGGAATAATGCCCACATATACGTGGAAATTGAACAATGCTCTACTCAATGATAACCTGGTCAAGGAAGAAATAAAGAAAGAAATTAAAAACTTTTTAGAATTTAATGAAAATGAAGGTACAACATACCCAAACTTATGGGACACAATGAAAGCTGTGCTAAGAGGAAAACTCATAGCGCTGAGTGCCTGCAGAAAGAAACAGGAAAGAGCATATGTCAGCAGCTTGACAGCACACCTAAAGCTCTAGAACAAAAAGAAGCAAATACACCCAGGAGGAGTAGAAGGCAGGAAATAATCAAACTCAGAGCGGAAATCAACCAAGTAGAAACAAAAAGGACCATAGAAAGAATCAACAGAACCAAAAGCTGGTTCTTTGAGAAAATCAACAAGATAGATAAACCCTTAGCCAGACTAACGAGAGGACACAGAGAGTGTGTCCAAATTAACAAAATCAGAAATGAAAAGGGAGACATAACTACAGATTCAGAGGAAATTCAAAAAATCATCAGATCTTACTATAAAAACCTATATTCAACAAAACTTGAAAATCTTCAGGAAATGGACAATTTCCTAGACAGATACCAGGTATCGAAGTTAAACCAGGACCAGATACACCAGTTAAACAACCCCATAACTCCTAAGGAAATAGAAGCAGTCATTAAAGGTCTCCCAACCAAAAAGAGCCCAGGTCCAGACGGGTTTAGTGCAGAATTCTATCAAACCTTCATAGAAGACCTCATACCAATATTATCCAAACTATTCCACAAAATTGAAACAGATGGAGCACTACCGAATTCCTTCTACGAAGCCACAATTACTCTTATACCTAAACCACACAAAGACACAACAAAGAAAGAGAACTTCAGACCAATTTCCCTTATGAATATCGACGCAAAAATACTCAATAAAATTCTGGCAAACCGAATTCAAGAGCACATCAAAACAATCATCCACCATGATCAAGTAGGCTTCATCCCAGGCATGCAGGGATGGTTTAATATACGGAAAACCATCAACGTGATCCATTATATAAACAAACTGAAAGAACAGAACCACATGATTATTTCATTAGATGCTGAGAAAGCATTTGACAAAATTCAACACCCCTTCATGATAAAAGTCCTGGAAAGAATAGGAATTCAAGGCCCATACCTAAACATAGTAAAAGCCATATACAGCAAACCAGTTGCTAACATTAAACTAAATGGAGAGAAACTTGAAGCAATCCCACTAAAATCCGGGACTAGACAAGGCTGCCCACTCTCTCCCTACTTATTCAATATAGTTCTTGAAGTTCTAGCCAGAGCAATCAGACAACAAAAGGAGATCAAAGGGATACAGATCGGAAAAGAAGAGGTCAAAATATCACTATTTGCAGATGACATGATAGTATATTTAAGTGATCCCAAAAGTTCCATCAAAGAACTACTAAAGCTGATAAACAACTTCAGCAAAGTGGCTGGGTATAAAATTAACTCAAATAAATCAGTTGCCTTCCTCTATACAAAAGAGAAACAAGCCGAGAAAGAAATTAGGGAAACGACACCCTTCATAATAGACCCAAATAATATAAAGTACCTCGGTGTGACTTTAACCAAGCAAGTAAAAGATCTGTACAATAAGAACTTCAAGACACTGAGGAAAGAAATTGAAGAAGACCTCAGAAGATGGAAAGCTCTCCCATGCTCATGGATTGGCAGGATTAATATAGTAAAAATGGACATTTTACCAAAAGCAATCTACAGATTCAATGCAATCCCCATCAAAATACCAATCCAATTCTTCAAAGAGTTAGACAGAACAATTTGCAAATTCATCTGGAATAACAAAAAACCCAGGATAGCTAAAGCTATCCTCAACAATAAAAGGACATCAGGGGGAATCACTATCCCTGAACTCAAGCAGTATTACAGAGCAATAGTGATAAAAACTGCATGGTATTGGTACAGAGACAGACAGATAGACCAATGGAATAGAATTGAAGACCCAGAAATGAACCCACACACCTATGGTCACTTGATTTTTGACAAAGGAGCCAAAACCATCCAATGGAAAAAAGATAGCATTTTCAGCAAATGGTGCTGGTTCAACTGGAGGGCAACATGTAGAAGAATGCAGATCGATCCATCCTTATCACCCTGTACAAAGCTTAAGTCCAAGTGGATCAAGGACCTCCACATCAAACCAGACACACTCAAACTGATAGAAGAAAAACAAGGGAAGCATCTGCAACACATGGGCACTGGACAAAATTTCCTGAACAAAACACCAATGGCTTACGCTCTAAGATCAAGAATCGACCAATGGGATCTCATAAAACTGCAAAGCTTCTGTAAGGCAAAGGACACTGTGGTTAGGACAAAACAGCAACCAACAGATTGGGAAAAGATCTTTACCAATCCTACAACAGATAGAGGCCTTATATCCAAAATATACAAAGAACTCAAGAAGTTAGACCGCAGGGAAACAAATAACCCTATTAAAAAATGGGGTTCAGAGCTAAACAAAGAATTCACAGCTGAGGAATGCCGAATGGCTGAGAAACACCTAAAGAAATGTTCAACATCTTTAGTCATAAGGGAAATGCAAATCAAAACAACCCTGAGATTTCACCTCACACCAGTGAGAATGGCTAAGATCAAAAACTCAGGTGACAGCAGATGCTGGCGAGGATGTGGAGAAAGAGGAACACTCCTCTATTGTTGGTGGGATTGTAGACTGCTACAACCATTCTGGAAATCAGTCTGGAGGTTCCTCAGAAAATTGGACATTGAACTGCCTGAGGATCCAGCTATACCTCTCTTGGGCATATACCCAAAAGATTCCTCAACATACAAAAGAGACACGTGCTCCACTATGTTCATCGCAGCTTTATTTATAATAGCCAGAAAATGGAAAGAACCCAGATGCCCTTCAACGGAGGAATGGATACAGAAAATGTGGTACATCTACACAATGGAATATTACTCAGCTATCAAAAACAACGAGTTTATGAAATTCGTAGGCAAATGGTTGGAACTGGAAAATATCATCCTGAGTGAGCTAACCCATTCACAGAAAGACATACATGGTATGCACTCATTGATAAGTGGCTATTAGCCCAAATGCTTGAATTACTCTAGATCCCTAGAACAAACGAAACTCAAGACGGATGATCAAAATGTGAATGCTTCACTCCTTCTTTAAATGAGGAAAAAGAATACCCTTGGCAGGGAAGGGAGAGGCAAAGATTAAAACAGAGACTGAAGGAACACCCATTCAGAGCCTGCCCCACATATGACCCATACATATACAGCCACCCAATTAGAGAAGATGGATGAAACAAAGAAGTGCAGGCCTACAGGAACCGGATGTAGATCGCTCCTGAGAGACACAGCCAGAATACAGCAAATACTGAGGGGAATGCCAGCAGCAAACCACTGAACTGAGAATAGGCCCCCGTTGAAGGAATCAGAGAAAGAACTGGAAGAGCTTGAAGGGGCTCGAGACCCCAAATGTACAACAATGTCAAGCAACCAGAGCTTCCAGGGACTAAGCCACTACCTAAAGACTATACATGGACTGACCCTGGACTCTGACCCCATAGGTAACAATGAATATCCTAGTAAGAGCACCAGTAGAAGGGGAAGCCCTGGGTCCTGCTAAGACTGAACCCCCAGTGAACTAGACTATGGGGGGAGGGCGGCAATGGGGGGAGGGTTGGGAGGGGAACACCCATAAGGAAGGGGTGGGAGGAGGGGGATGTTTGCCCGGAAACTGGGAAAGGGAGTAACACTTGAAATGTATATAAGAAATACTCAAGTTAATAAAAAAAAAAAGAATAAACTTGACAATGCCTGATAAGGAATAAAAGGATGAGAATAGGAAGATGACTGACATAAGTCCACTTGAGACCAGCACCTGACGATAGGTAGGTGGAAGTGGTGAAAGAGATGTAATTTTACTGATTAGAAACCAAACTTTATTGCAGCTAAATTCTTTCCACACTTAAAAGGATTTTGTTGTTGTTTGTATGTGGGATGATTAAAAACTAGAGATAGGCATGAAAAAAACTTGATAACACATTATAAATTTCTAAGAATTGCGATGTCCCAAAGCTCATGACACTTCCTAGGTATTTGATAAATGGTTTATTTGCTTAGGGCCTTAACTGCAGGCACAGAGGCTTCTTAAAATCATCTTTGACTTTTCTAGAGGGAAAACACCTCTGCTGATGATCAAGACCACCAGAGCCTCAAGGTGTAGACTTTGGGAACTTTATTATTGTGAACATCTTGGCTTACAAAATTATTTAATTGAGATAAATGATTGTGTGCTTAGCAAAACCTTGCATCTTCACATAAGGTGCAAGGAAGCAACATGTCTTTGGATACTGTGAATTATTACAGCTTTGGAACTACATCCCCAAACCACCAATGAGGTAAAATATACTTCATAAATAAGTAAATATTTATTATGAACACATGTGGAAGCTAGCCACCAATACATGTAAAAATGTGAAAGAAACAGGGCAAGAAAGGGTATGCATGTGTGGGTAAGGACTGACTTTAGCTAATGGGCATAGGTTATGAATGAAGGCATGATGCTAATTCCTCTTCCAGCTCTGCTTATGTCATGGATTTTTTATATTGATTGTTGGATAAGTTCATAAAAGTGGATATTGAAAGTGTAAATTGCATGTAAGACTCCAGAGCTTCCGCTCCTCATTCGTATGCCAACTATATGGAAGGAAAGTCTCTAGTGCTTGGCACTGGAATTTTTGTTAGATAATTAATGGAATTTGCAAAGAACATTATCTCTCATAATTTCATTTATCCCACTTCCATTTTTTCTCCTAAATATACATACACATACAAACACATATGCACACATATGCATATTCATACACATGTGCAAGCATATACATACACATCACATACACATATATCACATACATATACATATGTGTACATAAATACACATACATATACATCATATACATATATATGTATATAATTATGTGAATTTTAAGTAAGTTTATAAAATAATTTCCTCATGGATTCTCCAATCATCACTAGGGTTATTTTTCTCTGCTTCCTCCTCTCCATCTGTATTACCTTCTTGCTCCCTCTTAACTTAAGGCCCATTATTCCTATGTTCCAGTTCATGGCAGCCTATTAAATTCTTTCTCTAGAATTTCTTCTCCCCAGCATCCCTTATCGTCCCTATCAACTTCCATGACTTCTGCACCTACTTCAGATTATAAAGATGATAAATATTCTATAAATTAAATTATAATTTATAAATATTATAAAATTTTTATAAATTTATGGAAATATTTTTTTTACCTTTTGAGATTACTCAGATCTAAAGATTCAGAACTAGAATCCAAAAGCAAGAAGGACCATGTGATGACCATCTTTCTGATCTGGATTAGTCTATCAGTTTATTAATTTCCAGCTACATCTAATTTCTGGCAAATTTTATGATTTCCCTTACAGTTGAATAGAATTCCATGTATCTGTGTACCACATTTTCATTATGTATTCATTAGTCAAAACATATTTAGGTTTCCCAGCAGTTATGAATAAACAGGAAAAAACATGGCTAAGCAATTATCTGTGTAGTAGGATGTTGAGTTCTTTATTTGCCCAGAGTAGTATAGCTGGGTCATATGGTAGGCCTATTTTAGCTTTAAACACATTTAATAAAACATAAGTAGGAAATAATTTTATTTTATATTAATTATATAGTTTATGGTTTACTTTCAAGTGTTTCATATAATATTGTAAAGGCACCAAATTGTTATCTGTATATAAATTAATTGAATAAAAGATTACATTTTGGTACAAATACAAATGAACTCTTTTTTTCAGGCAAATAGATAAGCAAAGTAGGTTTTATTAATATAAAGAACTTTACCATTAACATGTGGCCACAGAATAAAGTACTCAAAATAAAAAACATTTATTATGCCTTAGATATGATGATATGAGTGTATGTCAATGAAGCATGCACTATTAGAACACTGTTATTCAAAGCGTAGCCTAGTTAAAGGCTACTGACTTTTGAAATTTTTTATTGTTTGAGATTTTAATATAATTATACAATTTCACCATACATTTTCTCACTCCAAATGTTCAAATATACTACTCTGTACTCTCCTCCAAATCCACAGGTTATTTTAATTGTTCTGCATATGCATACCACACACACACACACACACACGCGTGCACGCACACACACACACACACACACACACACACACTTAATATAGTATAACCAATTGATATTACTTCCCTGAAAAAGACTATTTTTCTTGTTCTCAGATTTCCTAAAAACTTTGTCTAGGGTTGAGGCACTCATGAGCTTTCCTAATTCATGTCAGTATATCTATAGCTATGATAACATATTGGTATTACCCTTAGTTGTCCTCTGGAGGTGAAAGGTTTAACTCTTGTCAATGCACATCAGACACAGTACACAGAGGCCCTGAAGTGGTTTGGACCTAAAAGTCTCCTCCCTAAGGATCAGCTTTAATGATACCAAAAGGCACCATGCAAGCTTTCAAAAGAGGAAAAATAGGAATAGCTCTAGCCCAGCTGGAATGCCTGCTAGCTACATTGGATGGCCAGCATGGCAAATAACCCTCATAGCTGGTAGCCAACAGTTCTCTAATTTTACTTAAATCTCACACAATAAAAAGATGCCAAGTCTGGTATAGAAACCTAACCTAGGGCTAGTGATGTTATGGATCTGGAAGAAAGACTTATAAGCATCACTTTATTAAAGCAGCATAATCTCTAGTGCATTCCGATTTTTACCTTTTCCCCTCAGATTAATATAGCCCTCACTATTAATGATACTCCATTATGCTTATAGTCTGGAGCCTAGTTTAACTGTCCTCTGAGAAGCTCCACCCGGCAGTTGACTGAAACAGATACCCACAAGCCAAACAAAACAAACTTTGGACAGAGGTCAGGGACCCTGATGAAAGAGTGGAGGGAAGGATTGAAAGCCCCGAAGGGGATAGAAACTTCAAATGAAGACCAATAGTGTCAACTAACCTGGACACCTGGGAGCTATCAGAGTCTGAGCCACCTATCAAAGAGCAGACATGGGCTGGACTGAAGTCCCTAGTACATATCAGAAGACTTATTTGTCCTGCCTCAGTGAGGGGAAATATGCCTAATCCTGCAGAGACTTTGTGCCAGGGTCAGGAGTATGCAGGGGTGTCCCATCTTCTTAGAGGTGAAGGGATTGGGGAATGAGGGGAGGGACTGTGTGAGGGGTGGACTGGGGGGACAGTGTTTGTGATGAAAATAAATAAATAAATAAATAAATAAATAAATAGATAAATAGATAAATAGATAAATAAATAAAATCAATTATAGCCAGCACTCTGGAACCTGAGGCAGCAGAATTTGAAGGAAGAGAGTGCTTATTCTTATATAAATCTCAGCTTATTCCTCTATAAAATGAGAGTGATTATGTTGCCCCTGCCTATGGAAATTTTCTCGTTATTGAGTATCGGTAATGAGTTTATAATACTTAAATGTCATATGCCATTCAATAGCTTATGATTACCATTCATAATGCTAATTCCTTCAAACAGAAGTGAACGTTGTAACTGGCAAGGGTGGATGGTATGTGCCCATGATTTCTGCTTGAGAGAGGAGCTGGTCGGAGTCAGGAATCTATTCTCTTCCCAAATGGTGAACACTGATCTCAACATTACAGCACAGGTATTTCCACACTTAGGAAGGCTTGAGGTTTGATTTTGCAACTTTCCTAGTAAAAGGCAAGTACAGTAAGACTGTACTTTGGACCAGGATTTTGGACCTTTTCCTGGGCTTTTCTTCAGGTGCCCCAACAGACAGAGTGACAGCTCACTGCCAGCCCCACCATCGTGATAAAGGAATCTAACGCCCTAAAGGGAACCGTACAGCAAGACTGTTTTTAGTCTTTAGACTGTTTTAGACTGTGGTGAGTTTGTTTAATGAGATATACTTTCAATTTATGATATGGTCAACTTATGACAGTGGGTTTATTGGGAATGAATCCCCTCTTAAGTGGAGAAGCAGGTGTACACAAATGTCTCGATTAGACCTTCCTGCACCCTTGCTGTCTCTCTTAAGGCCATCTCTGATTATCAAAGCACCCTCATCAAGAATTCTAGTAAAGATTCATCAGGGATTGGTCCTTAATGGAGCTGCTTTGTGTCCCCAAAGCCACTTTCTTTTCAGAGTACTGCTTCTATTTGGATGCAGTCTTTCTCACACAAACAAATAATCCCCCCAAATTAATGTTTTCTTTTTTCTCTAGGTTTGGAAAACTGAGTTTCCTCCCATCATTGCATTTATCATTCTCCTTTCCACACCAAACATTTTAATTATATCTGTATATCCCAGCGAAGTCAGGGACAGAACGCTATAAAGAACAAGGAAAGCAATTCAACCTGAAATATAAACAACCCAAAGGTCAAATAACAATGGCAGGGTTGTCACGGTCAGAAGACAGTTGCCAAGAGTTTGGTACTGACAGGTCATACTCTGAGACTGGTCTTCCATGAGGAAACTTCTCTACAGGACACAATGGGTTGTTATTCCCAAACTTTGTCAGTCTACACCAAAAGGGTGGTCTGAGTAAGGTCGTCTTTGTTTAGAGGCAGAGACCTGGAAAGGTTAGTTTCCCTTGGAGGCCTGTGATTGGGGGCATAGGCAAAAAGGATGATCTAAAAGTGTAATCTGGACTTTGAGTGGTAAACTCAGCAGGGTAGGCTCTGCATTATTTCACATTAGGAATATTATGACAGAGGTCAATTGTTCATTGAAGGCAGGAATTTTCCAAGTTCAAAATAAACCTGTTAAAGCTAAAATAAATAATAAATAAATAAGAGAGAAAGAAAAAAAGGAAGAAAGAAAGAAAGAAAGAAAGAAAGAAAGAAAGAAAGAAAGGAAGGAAGGAAGGAAGGTAGTCCTCACTCCTAATTAAGGAAACTTCTCTTTGCAACAGATGGAGACCTCCGCAGAACACCACTATCCATCAAAACGCAGTTATAGAGCCCCATTCCAACCAATGCATCTATAACAATCTGCCTGCACTTAAGGCTCAGGCATCACTGAGGGAGAGAGTTCAGAAAGATCGTAAGGCAGAGGAACAGTGAGTTTGGTGTGAGATTGTGTTTCCTAGAAATGTCAGAATCTACATCCATGAACTCTTATCATCATGACTGCTACTGGCATTTGTGGGTTGATTTTATAGTGAGTGTAATGGACTCCTTTATTAGCTCTAAAATTTTTTCTCATTTCTTTTTTGTTTTTTTTTAAGCCATTGCAGTAGCTGGGTGTGGTGGTGCATTCCTGTATTCATGAGGTAGAGGAAGGCAGATCTCTCTGAGTTTGAAGCCAGTCTGGTCTCCATAGTGAGTTCCAGGACATCCAGAGTTGTCTCAAAAAACCTGAAACCCTGTCTCAAAAATCAAAGGGCGAAAAACAAATGCCAACAAAACAACAAAACGAACAAAAATATGAAAACAAAATCAAAATGAAAAGTTTTTGTGGTTTCCCTCACATAGGTTTTGTCTTCTATAAATGCAGATATTTTAACTTCTTTTTTGATATGAAAAACAGTATTCAGATGTAGGACAAACTCTACTAAATTTTCAGTAGCATTCTTGAACTGAGACAGAAATGATATGGAACCTTAAGACAAAGCCAAACAAAGCAACTGAACAAAGGGCCAGCAGCCAAAGCAGTAATACAAAGGAAAGCACACTTGGAGACATTCTTCATCCTACGGTTTACAGTGCTTTCATTAAGCTGTAGTGGTAAGACAATATAGTCTTACCATAAACTGAGAAATTAGATTAGTGAAAAAGCATATAGTCACCAAGTCTAAACTAAATCAAGTAAATTTTTGACCAGAAAACTAAAAAGACACAGTGGAGGAGTGACTTTTTCAGCAAACAGTGCTGGAAAACTGGTTTCCACATGCAAAGGAACAAAGGAACCTTCACACACGTATTTCACAACACAGAGTTAAATGGGAAACATTGAAACTGTGAAACCCCCAAAGAGCATACAGAGGGAAGCCTTCAACAGTGCTTACGACATTGATTTTTTTTTGGATAGCCCATCAATAGCAACCCAAGAAGTTTTCCACATGGAAGGAGGTAATTAACGAAATAGCAGTGAATGTACCTACACTTTTATTAAAAAATCTCCTATTTGCAATGCAATACCTACTCATTCTAAAGTTGACACGAGTGACATATTTCCTCTGCATATTTAGCTGCTTCCATTCTGATGTCTCTTGAAAATTTTTGCTAATGTTAATGATTGCAGAATTAAAATATTTTGCCATTATTTTAAACCTTCACATCAGAATCTAATTCCACAGTTCCCTGTGATGTAGTTCTATAATGGTAATTTTGTGGCAATTCTTCACTTGTATATTCTTCCATTTTTCTCAGGCACATTGAATCTTTGCTATGAAATGGACACAGCTTTCTAAACCTGTCCCGTATTCTTCCAAGATACTGTTCAGGAGAAGCATGCCAGTTACTTCTCTGATGTTGTCTGACCACAAATACCAAAATCCCTGGTCAAAAACCTTGAGGGAAAAGTTCACTGCCCAAGAATCTTCCTACTCCAGAGTTAGTAAGAACCTTAAATACATGCTCTTGTTGGATTTTAATTTTCTACCACTTTAAGTATCATGAGAAGAAATACTGCTTTCCCAATTCAGTTCATCTTGCAACTGACATTTGATTCCCTTTTTAAAATACTTTGTCAAGATATCAAGAAAGTGTTACCACAGTAATTATATCTTTTAAAAAATGATTCAGCAAAAGTGGGTGGAAAAGGAAATGAATTCAATCAGAAGTTTGAACAGTAACAGAAACAATGTTTATCACATAGGTTTTAACTCTCCAAGAAGTTTAGAGCTCTTAGTGCATTGACTTGAAGATAAGTCATTATCATTTTTTCATACATCTAATTGCCTAAAGACCTAAGAAGTAATGTTTTCTTTAAACTATTTTATTAAGAAGAATAACAGCATAATTTAATCTTGGAAATAACCAGAATAAAAGCCCCCTGGATGATACCATGCCACACAAAGAACAATATATTAATTTATCATTAAATCAAAATGGCAAAATGCTGTTAATTTGATAGAACAGAGTAAAATGTAAGCAAAAGTTTTAGTTTAGAACTTCATGCTTTTATTTAGGAAAGCATTCCTTGAGAGACTATCAGTAGTGAGATGCAGAACAGGAAGAATGATGAGAGGTGCATTCTCTTCACAGCAACTGATGACAATGCTATGCTGACTCTTCCAACCATTCCTACATAGACTCCTTTCAAGTGATATCTTAAATAAATTTCATATATAATTGTGTGTTTTATACATTTTCTAAATCTTACACATTTCAAATTGTGCAATTTAATTGATAATTTTGACTCACTATTTCCTAAAAATCACATGGTGCTCAGTTTCTGAGGCTCTTGTTTCCTTGTGTTTTACGGAAGGTTCAGCTAATATCAAGCATCAGATGGTTGTCCAAAGACTTATGATGCCTCTCTGAAAGTATATCTATTCTCTAGTACCATCCACATTCCAGTTAAATAAAATCTCCCTCAACCTCTTTTAGTAATGCTATCTTATCTGTCTTCCAGGATCCTTACAGATTTTGTTCAAGTACTTTTTAGTTATTGAATTATTTCACTCTGTCTGTTTAGATGTTTCCTACTGTGTAGAACTAGGAGGTAGAGTATCTGCTGTCTACAGAGAGATCCCCAGACAATATCAGCATGAGGATCAAACTCATCTTGTTAGGTAAGTGGTTGATTCTCCAGTGATCTGTAAATTGGCATAGGCTAAAGGCCATTTCCCCAATCTGTTCTCACATCCTTTTTCTGTACCAATAGACAATGACTTCTTTCGTACTGTCTCTGTGCTGTACTGTCTTCCTTGTGGTGAAGACACTTTGTAAGTTGATGTTATCTAAAGTGCCCACTTTTACTTTTATAAGGGATTTTAAAGATAATTCTGTAACAGTTCCTTTTATTTTCATTAAATGATAAATATAATATTGTCATAACATAAGAGTAAATTGATTAAAATGCTTTTCACTACAGTAATTGTTCTCAATATTTGAGTTTCTACAATGCGAAACCAGCTACTCTATCTCAGGGTATCATATAATTCATCTGAAACTCCACATTCATTTTTATCATATTACATAATTACATCTTGCTCAAATGAAATGAATTAAACACTTTATATTATACTCTTGATGGACTTTCAGATCTATTTGGCATTTTATAATTTAATAGTATTAATCCAACTGGAGAACAGAAGTTCGAATGATTCCTTTTGTTACAGAAACCTAGAACATTAATAAAAATTAAGTGAGAACAATTGTTTAAAGAGTAAAAATATTGAAGAAGGCAGTTTTATTTTTGTGTCTTGATAATATTTAGAAGCTATCAAAGGGAATTTAAGTTGTCTTACATCCAACAGGGCCAGCAGCAGGCTTCAGAATTTTTGATTTTGAGGTAGTATACTCCCTAATGCATTATGAGCTGAACTTCCTTACCACTTCCCCTCATAGGCTGTGCAATAAGCAGGAGCCATAATCAATATTTCTGATAATCCAATAGAGAATTCATTCATCAAACATTCTATTGGAAATGTATTTGGTTACAAGGTAATAAATCTTATGTTATATTCAATTTTCATTTTATATGATTTGGAGAAACAGGATCGACCCAAATATTATTCATGTTCTAAAATAGCTATGTCACTAAATCAAATAGGCAACTTAAAGCTTGTGCAACATTAAAAATTCCTTTGGGACCAAAGTCAACTAAGAAATTTATCATATATTATAAACAAAAGAGGTAAAGTAAAGGAGCCCTGCACTGCACCCGGGCATATCAGGAGAGCGGGCTCTGCTGGTACAGACACTGGAAGGCTGGTTACAAGAGTGTGAAAGCAGGGGAGCTGGCCCAGAGCCTCACCTAGGCAGCATGGGAGAGCCGGTGGCACGTGCACAGGAAAGCTTGTGAGCTGACCGATTCGGCTAGCACTCAGGCCCAAATCAACTGATTTGAATTGGCACGTTCCAACATCTACCCCATCTATGAACTGCTGGAGCTCAAAGGGCATTTTCTGCAGATTCAAAGCTGCAGGATCTCCATGATACAGGGCAACAACTGTGTCTGAGAGGAGTCAGGGTAAGGATCCAGTTCTGATGGTGTTACAGAAGCCAAAGGCCTTGAACCAGACCAATGACTCATTGCAATATTTGTAAGTGAAGATATTTAGGCAAAGGGGTTTACTGTGGGACAAACCATGATATTGCAGCTTCCACAACCAAATCGCTTAGTTGTTTGCTTGGTTTGCTTTGGTTTGGTTTTTTGGAGGGCTGTTGCAAAGGCAGAGGGTAGATATGAAGAGACGTGGAGATAAGTGGCATTGTGGCAGATGATGTGAAATTCACAAAGAATCAACAAGAAGTTAAAATAAAGAAGCAAAGTAAAATGTAAAGTCATAAACCTCTGACTCCTAAGTGCTAGCCTGATGATTGACAGATGGATCCAATTGTTTCCCTATTCACTAGGCTTATTATCTTCTGTACTTTACGACATCATCCTGTCGGGATTCAGTATGGTCTCTGCGGCTGAGAATTTAGATAAAGGTGAGATGTGCCCAGATCATGTTAATATGAATATATCTTGAGCATTATTTTTAGTAAAATTATTAATTGAAATAAAATACAAGGAATTTACTTTATGTTACACATCAAAAACATTTACCTACATTGAGGTCAGGTAGGATTTTTATTTTTACTTAGATTGATTTTCATTTATAAACATGTTAAATTTATTTTGCTCTTTTCTCTTCCCCCTTTTTCTGCCTAGCTCTTCTCACTTTCTCGTTTTTCCTCAGTGACTCTTACTTCCATTTCTGCCAAGCTCTTCTCTCTGTTTCACTCCTCTGTCGCTCTCTGCATCTGTCTCTCTCAGTCTCTCTCTGTCTCTCCCCTAGTTTGTTGGCAAACAAGCAATAATATATTTATATCTCCCCCTCCTTCCCTCCATTTGTCATTTATTCATCCTTCCCTCCCTCTCCCTCTCTGTTGGTGGTAGAACTTCAGCTATGCGAAGGTGGCACAGAACTTTCTATATTGCCAGGGGGGGGGGTGATGTTAAACTCTTGATATTCTACCACTCTGGTGCTGGGATGAAACCCAAGCTCTGAGTGTGCTAGGCCAGCACTCTTCCTCTACAGCCAAGCAAGCCTGCTTTAATTTGCTCATGGCTATGTCCATAAAGCTAACTCCTCTGGGGTTGCTTTGTGATTGTTATATACTCATTCTCTTCTAAGCTGCTTGCCAAAGTCTTCTTACTACACAGTGCTAACCCTACTAGGGTTAGGGTTCAACAAGAAAACAAGTGTGTGCACATCAAAGACTCCAGGGATTGAGGGAAACATACATCGAGGAAATATTTTTAAAGCCATTGATTAGCTTTTAAGGATCTGAATTTGTAATATAGTGAGGAATTCAAGAGTGCTTAGGGAAAAAGAGGAACTATGTAAGACTGTCCTAAAAAGGGAGATCTTGGAAGCATGAGGTGACATGTCTTGCAAAATAAGCAAAGGACAGGCTCTGAAAAGTAGATGTATGTGTGGTAGCATGACTTCTCGGCCAGGCACCCACCAACTTCATACCCTTTCTTTCTCTGTTAGCAAACAAACAGGCATAAAAAATAATGACAAGGATGATGGTGATAACAACTAATAATAATAACAATAACAACAACAACAACAACAACAACAATAATAATAATAATAATAATAATAATAATAATAAAATCAAATCAAAATAAGCCAGGATAAGACTAAACTATCGCTCTAAATAAAAGAGTCAAAGATCACTGGATTCATGTTATGTTGGCCCTTCCTTTAATGCCCATTTCTTTACATCCCATCTCTAGGTTTTCTGTCTCCCATGAAGCAACAAGTTCCTTTTTAAATGAATTAGAAAACGTCATCCTGAGTGAGGTAACTCAGTCACAAAAGAACACACACGATATTCACTAACTGATAAGTGGGTCTTAGTCCAAAAGCTTGGAATACCCAAGAAACAATTCATAGACCATATAAAACTCAAGAAGAAGGAAGACCAAAATGCAAATGCTTCAGTCCTTCTTAGGAGGAAGAACTAAATACTCTCCGTAGGAAATAGAGGGACAAACAATGGTGCAGGGACTGAAGGAAAGGTCATCCAGAGACTGCCCCACCTTGGAATCCATCCCATATGCATCCACCAAACGTAGTCACAATTGCTGATGCCAAGAAGTGCTTGCTGACAGGAGACTGGTATGGATGGCTCCTGAGAGGCTCTGCCAGAGCCTTTTTGATACAGATGAGGATGCTTGCAGTCAACCATTGGACTGAGCATGGGGACCCCAATGAGGAGTTAGAGAAAGGACTGAAGGAACTGAGGGGGTTTACAACCCTATTTAAAGAACAACAATAACAACCAACCAGATCCTCCAGAGCTCCTAGGGACTAAACCATGAACCAAAGAATACACATGGAGGGACCCATGGCTTTAGTCGAATATGTAGCAGGGAATGTCATTGTCTGGCATCAATAGGAAGAGAGATCCCTGGTCCTGTGAAGGCCTGATTCTCCAGAGTATGGGAATGGCAGGGTGTTGAGGTGGGAGTGTGTGGGTGGGAGCCGGAGTATCTTCATAGAAGCAGAGGGAGGGGGAGGGACCATTGATGGGGGAAGGGGAATAACAATAGAAATGTAAATATATAAATTATACAATAAAAATTAAAAAAAATAGTGTTCTATTTCTGTCAAGTATTTTAGGCATCACCACAACAAAATAACTCAGTAAGAGAGTTGAGAACTCTCCCACCTCAAAGGGATCTCAAATTCAGTGGAGCTGGTGAAACTGTTGGGTGCTCAATCTGCAGCACTTAGCTGCTTTTTAGATTGTTCTTCAAAGCTAGTTGATGAGCAAATTTCTCTAATACACATAAGGATAATCTACTAATACTTCTAAATCAAACACAAGTAAACTTATGAAATAAGAATTCTTGTGAAAGTCAGGGTTTTTAGTGTTTAACTGCGGATGATGCCTAAGACAGCTCAAATATGATATAGCAAGTGCATAATGCTCTTAGAAAAGACATAGATAACCAATGTATGAAACCAAATGCAAAGAGACATAAAATAATCCAGGAAATTTCAATTTGGCGTCCCATTGATGATATCCATTCTGGCCATGTATCTTCTGCCCTGTCTTAGGTTTATTGCTGTGAAAAGATACCATGAACACAGCAAATGTTATAAAGAAAAGCAATAAATTGTTTCAGAGGTCAGTCCATTATCGTTATGGTAGAGAGCATAGTGGCACGCAAATATATGGGCCTTTAAGGGCCAATTTTATTCATACAAATGCATGCACCAAGGAAAATCCAATAGTGTCCAATGAGTCTAATTGTGAAGCTCCAGCTGTGTAAAGAATCATTATTTTTGTCTCTACTTATCAAAACAACACTAATCCACCTTTAGCCTGTGGGTCCCACTCCTCAAGACTTTATCTTTCCTTATAACTAGACCCCCAATTAGCTTGAGTATTTTAATTTGCTCCGTGATCCTTTCTGCTCTACAAAGGAAAATTTTAAATGACATAGAGAATTAGAAGCAAGGTTTAAAGTTTGTCTTTTCACGTGTAGGAAATGTTGAGAGTCTTTGAAATAAGAAGCCAAAGAAAGGAACACCATGTTAACCAGCAAAGAAAAACACCCACAGGAAATGTATACATCATAAAACCAGTTTGACAGTAGCTTGGGTGCAAGTGGAGCTGGGACAGAGTGAGAGGTTGAATGAAAAGGAAGGAAACATCTAGTTTCCCCAGTGGGTCCTCAGTTCTGTTTCTTTTCCAGTTCATTGTATGGGTGGCATCGACGAACACCAAAACAGAAAAGAAAATCAAAAGGGAAGAAAGCTGGAGGACAGCAGCCTATCTTCCTTGGTATGAACTCTAACAGTCTCTAACACATGATTAACAAAATAAAGAGCAAATAAGATGCAGGCAATATTGTACACAAAACCTTGCACAATACTTGAAGGATTCTCCAGCAGACATGCAGGGCTGGTTAAACTGTGAAGGCTTTGTTCAGTGCTGGGCTACCTTTGCTTTCATTGCTCCCAGCCTGTCTGGTAGGGTGATAGACTGGCTCAGGTTTCCCCAGAGTGCTCTAGTTTTTAACAAGCTGCAGTGTAGAAATCCTCTTCAACAGGCAGAGAGCTATTTTTCCCTTTTCTTTTCCTTTTTTCTAGTAATGGGGCAAAAAAGTAAGAGAGATGTGCAGAACTTTAATAGAGCTTCCAACTTTTTAGGAGAAAGCACCCATGTTTTAGTGTCAAATGGATTGGAGAGAGACCTGTCATATTTTATTAATTTCACTGCACCTTCTTCTTTCTGATGATGCTGGAAATTTATATTCACAGTTCACAATATACACCGTCATTATTGAATCATGTGAATGTTTTATAAACCAGGAGTTAGATTTAGTAGATGGTATTAGTTAATCTCTTATGAGGCCTGTGGATTAATGCTTATGCATTGTGCACACGCCCTGTTGTTTCAGCTTTCAACCTGGCAGATATCTAGAGAATATTTTCTTAGAACTAAGAAACAATTATGATACAATACCAAAAATAGTATGGGCCAGGTGTCACTGGAAAAAGATAAGTTTCTCTGTGTGTCTGTGTGTCTAACAGATAAAAGGACACTCACGAGGATAATACACTGGTAAAGAAGAGAACACACTGCACAAAGGGCCACAATGAATTAGGACTTGGGCACAGTGTTAAAAGGAACATGAAAGGGAATAAGATGGCACAGTCCTTCAGTTCTGGCACATGAGAAGCAAGCACTTGTCAATCAAGAAAAGCCCTTTCATTGGCCTGCGTCACACCAGTGCTTAGATGGAAGTGATGGGAATAGAATTTGTTTGGGACTACAACAGGAGCAAGCCTGCAGTCAGATCCTCAGTGTTCTGTTGATATCAATGTATATGCATTTCCTGATTCAGAAACTGCAACCAAATATTCTGGGAAAATAGAAAAGAAGGAACTCCCTTTTCCCAGTGGAGTGGTGATTCTGTCACACGGTCACTGAGATTATGCTTTCCCAAGAATGTCAGTGAATTCCCAAGTCACAGAAACAGGAAAATGTTTCTCCCAAACACTTAAAATGATATTTGATTTGAAAATAATGGAGCTTCAATTCATGTTGATTTATATGAATATTTAGATAAAACAAAGCACAAAACTGAGATCATTAGTAGTTTGTGCAAGAATGACACTGTCTTAACTATGCAAATTTGGCAAAAGAATGTAAATGTATATTTTGCCATCCCACCCATGTTCCATGAATGGAAATGGAAATGTATGCGTAGAAAACGTTTTTCTTGTCTTAAATGCAATAATCTTAAATGATGGGCTATTTATTTATTTATTTATTTGTTTGTTTGTTTTCTTTGGTTTTTCTGTGAAAGTGAAATTTTATTATATTTTCCCCCAAAATATTCAGAAAACAAGATGTTTAAATTTTTTATGACATTTATTTGTGAGTATGTATACTTGAGTGCACACTCATGGCACGGCACACATGCAGAGGCCAGAGGACAATATGAAAGACTCAGTTATCTCCTTCCATCACGGAGAAGTCTGAAACTGAACTTCAGTCTTTAAACTTGGTTATATTGACTTTACCCATTGGACTATCTCTCTGAACTTTGATGAGTTTTCTGTATACAAATTCTTGAAACAGAAGGAGATAGTCTTCTTCCAATATATCTAAAGATGGCACTTGTTGCCTACCAGGAGCAAGGAATATCAGTCTGTCATTAAAAAAAAAATTGCAGTTTCAAACTACGATGCCAGGCTAAAGCCTTTCAATTAGAAAACTGTAGTAAAGACCAGAATCAAGAAGATGAGGACAATAAAACAGAGATTTATATAACTGTTCTTCAAATGTGAGGTTCTTCAAGGAGCCCATGTGTTGCACATAGAAGTGTAAGTTGTGTATACTTTGTTGCTACATGTGGCATGTAAGTTGAGGGAAAAAGAATTATTATTTTTTATTTTTTGGAAAGTAAGATCGCTCATGGACTCAAACACATTGCCACATAAAAGCAGCCAAGGTAAGCACATTTTTCACACTCCTTAACTAAATTTGTGATTTCTTCAAGTCCAAATTTTACACTTTCAAATTAAGCTACTGTTAAAAATCATTTCCCTTAGACTGAAATGTCTAGGAGGTAAGTCCCTTGCTAATAAGGTTGATGGCTTCAGCTCTCCCCAAGGGACGTACATAGTGAAAGGCATCAATGACTGTGCAAGTTTTCCCTTGACTCTGCAGTCATGCTCTTCTCTCCGCCTCACTCTCCATCTCTTTCCATCTCTTTGTGTCTCTGTCTCTCTCAATGTATAATGTGTATGTGTATGTCTATTGTATGTCTATGAAGAATCATGTATTACATATAAATCTTTTATGATATAAGTATATAATTGCACACATAGTGTGATAAGAATAGAGAAATAACAATTTCCCTAGAAGAGAACAGTCAAATTGGCAATGGCATCCATTATACTTCAGATTATTTGAAAACCAATTGCTAACTCTCTCTGATGAGCTTAGAGACTGTGAGGTTCTGTTGACATCTGGCTGGGCTGTTTAGCACCATCGATGTGAAGCAGAGGTGCTTTTCTGGAGAGCTGGAAAGTAACTCACTGTTGAAAGCATGTTGCTGGTTAGTAAAATCTGACACGTCCCATACTCCTAAACAGAGCTGATGGGATACTGAGTTCAATGTCCTTACGGCATTTGATCACTAGAGAATGGGATGATGTCAGATCATCAAAAGCAAAGCCACCAGTCACAATAGAATTTGTGATTGGCTGGGCTTGATTTTTGTCAGTTCATGAAAGTAAAGATATTTTTAAAAGTAGTTCAAAAATTTTTGGAAAGAAACACGATTAAAGTCATCATAACATACTATGGTGCAAAATGCTACTAAGATTTTCACTAAATATACATATTGTTTGCTCGAATAATTTGTATTCTCCTTTAAAGAAATTCTCACATTAGTTAATAATTAATAGTTTAATTTACTGAAATGGATAAATGTCATCTACTTAGTTATATGTCTAAAAATGACTATTACATAATGATAGAACCTATAAAATTTGAATATTCAATAATTAATTTAATTAACTTTTGCACCAGTTAACCAACATTATAAAAATAATTAATTTTTTCACTTACACAGAATGGTAATGTACATTTCATTAGTTAGAATGGTCTTAGATTGTGTTTGTTTGTTTGCAGGACCTCTCTGTGTAGACTAGACTAGAGGCTAGCTTCAAAATCACAAAGATTGGCCTGCCTCTGCCTCCCAACTGCTGGGATGAGAGGTCACCACGTCCACCATGAACAGTTTTACTATTATTTACTCTAATATACTATTTTCCTATGTCCAGTTTTACAATTAATTACTGATTACCACTGTTAGCTGGTACTCTCCTTGATTTATTTAATACTATTTACATATCTGAAGTAAAAATATATAGAACCATACGTGATTTCAAAGAAAGTGCCTTGTTTTCTCGTGTTTAGTTTATAGCGATACTATTTTGTGCACTGCTGTTGGAGTACGGCTGTACCTCTCTTTAATGAGTAGATATTTCTACACCTGTGACATGAGACTGCTGCCCTCTAAGATGTTGCCTTTTGCAGCTGAAGGCTGCTGTCACTTGTCACTTAATGTTCTAGGCTCCTCGTGGGTAGAAAACATGCCTTTGTAGTCAGAAACAGCTTCCATCTGGTTTGTCTTTGTACCCATGACACTTCTGTCCATGTATGTCACATCGATGGCAGTAAAGAGTTATGCTGTTCCTCACCCAGTGATTCAGACCTCTGCTTCTTCTAGGGAGAGGACACCATCTCCATCTACTCTGATGTGTTCTTATCAGTTTCCAAGTTGAAAAGCAGCTTCCTCTATGCATAGTTTTTTTATTTGATTATGTTGGGAATGTTAAGTCACTAACCTCTGTTCTTTACTCCGTGTAAGTCATTTGGAATATCAAGGATTTGTCAGACGTCACCTATTTTTAGTTTTTCATCCTTTCTGGAATTCATGTATTTTCCTCCACTGGGTCACTTGTCTTAACATTGTTACTGTTCGCGTGTGTGAGTTGTTCATACATTATTTATTTTCCACCGACTATGCAGTCCTTCTGCTATCCTAACATTTCACTTGCTGTCACTAGTAACCCAGGCAGAAGGTTATCCGATTAGTCGTTTCTTGGTGACATATGCATTCAAGTGCTGAAACAAATATTTCTCTTTGACGTGTTCCATTTTTATTGCCTAAACAGATATCTTGGGTCAGTACTAGATTTTATATCATTAAATGGAAGAGAGATTGAATAGTTTCTGCTAAGTTTTGAAACAAATTATACCACCTGAACCAGCATGCTGAATCAACTTAAAGAACAATGTAGAAATATAACAAATAAAACAGCTAGAATGATAAGGATTCAATTAGGTGCAGTTCTTTGGGAAATGGGAAAACAATTACAAGAGCTCTTAAGATAATTGATTTTAGATTGGTGTTCAAATATCAAATCCACTATTTAAATGAGCTATTGGTGTTCTGTTCAGGAAGTTCCATGGTATACCAATGTGTTCAACACAGTTCCCCCACTTTCTCTTCTATTAAGTTAAGTGTGTCCAGTTTTATTTTGAGGTACTTGCTGCACTTGGATTTGTGGTTTGCGTGGGGTTGTAAATATGGATTTATTTGCATTTTTCTACATGTAGCCACCCAGTTAAACCAGCATTATTTGTTAAATATGCCCTCCCATTTCCACATTAAGGTTTTGGCTTCATTGTCAAAAATCTATGTCCATAGGTATACGAATTTACTTCTGGGTCTTCAATTTTTTTATGTTGATCAACCTGCATGTTTTTATGCCAACACTATACAGCTTTTATTACTATTGCTTTATAGTACAGCTTGAAATCAGAGATGGTGGCAACTCCAGAAGTTATTTTCTTGTACAGAATTTTTTTTAGCTATCTTGGTGTTTTTGTTTTTTCATATGAAGTTGAGAGTTACTCTTTAAATGGATATTAAGAATTGTGTAGCAGTTTTGATAGAAATCACATTGAATCTGTAGATAGATTTTTGCAAGATGTCTAATTTTACTATGTTAATCCCACTGATGCATGAGCATGGGAGATCTTACCATCTGATATCTTCAATTTCTTTCTTCATAGACTTGAAGTTCTTTTTATACAAGTCTTTCACTTGCTTGGTTAGAGTTACACCACATATTTTATATTATTTGTGGCTATTGAGAAGGGTATTGTTGATCTAATTTCCTTTTCACCTGTTTAACTTTTGTATAGAGGCTGACTATTGGTTTTTATTTAATAAATTTTGTATCCAGCCACTTTGCTGAAGATGTTTATCAGGTGTAGTACCAGTTCTCTGGTATAATTTTTGACATTACATATGTATACTATCATGTCATCTGCTAATAGCAATACTTTGACTTCTTCTTTTCTAATTCATATCCCTTTGGTATCCTTTAGTTGTTTTATTGCTCTAACTAGAATTTTTAATACTATTTTGAATAGATAGGGAGAGAATGGCTAGCCTTGTCTTGTCCTTGATTTTAGTAGAATTGCTTAAAGTTTCTCCCCATTTAATTTGATGATGTCTATTTGTTGGGTTTATATTACCTTTATTGTGTTTAAGTATGCATCTTATATTCCTGATCTCGTCAAGATATTTAACATGAAAGGGGTGTTGGATTTTGTCAAAGACTTCTTCAGTAACTAATGAGATGACCATATTTTCCATTCTATTTGTTTATATGGTAGATTACATTGATGGATTTTTTATATATTGAACCATCCTTACATCCCTGGGATGAAGCATATCTGATCATGTTGGACGATGTTTTTAATGTGCTCCTGGATTCAGTTTTCAAGAGTTTTGCTGAATATTTTTGCATACATGTTCATTATGGAGATTGGTCTGAAATTCTCTTTTTTGTTGAACCTTTACATGGTATTAGTGTGATGTGGCCTCACAGGATGAGTTTAGAAGTGTTCCTTCTGTTTCTATTTTATAGAATAGTTTGAGGAGTATTGGTATTATATTTTCTTTGAATGTGCCAACACCATATGCTCCCCCCTCACAATTTTTGGTTGGGAGACTTGTAGTGAACTTTTCTAATTTTAATCCATTATTTGCTGGAGGTCTTCTGAGGATGGGTACTTGCCCTTCATAGGCAGGAATGCCAGAGGGTCTTTATTGATAGGGAAGCCCAAAGAGGAGATAAGGAGTTTGAAAAGGGAGGGAGGGAGCCAGACAGGATAATCAGGGAGTTTTGCAGCTGACTTGCTTGCAATCAGGCTGCTTCTGTGACTCTGACTTGTTAACAATCAGGTCTTTTCTGCTGCTCCGACCAACTAGAAATCAGGTGCTTCTTATTTATACAGGTGTCACAGAACAAAGACAGACTAATGATTATCCAAGTGGTATGGAATATGTATTTGACTTTTTCATTACATTTCCAGGGTTACAAGTTCACTTACAATTAGAAAATACAAACAGAATGGATTTTTCTTATCATTATTAGGCCTAAAACTCCAACTTAAAGAATCCAAACAATGCCACATCTATAGCAAACACATATGACATATATGATAGCCTGCTTTTAGGCTGGAAATGTTTGCTGTTTGAAAGCATTCAAGACAAGCAGAAACTATCTGAGTCAGTCTTTCTCTGAGTACCAAGTAACACTATCTAACTTCTTTGATTATGTTTCATCATACGCTGTAAAGAAAGAAAAGTTTATTTTAATCAGTCTATCTTACTGAGTTTGTTCTTCAAGGGGTGCACACTATATGACATCCTACATTTAAACTACATTTTTAGAGACCTCTAAGCCTATAATAAAAAGAGACATTGAATCTGTAACCTATACTCCTGGCCAGTCACAGTTTGTCAATTGTCTCTGTTTTCCCTGCATTAATTATACTGTTTGAATTAGCTCATGACAGGTACTCCCAATTTGCAGATTAATCACCTCATCTTGCTATGTGCTTACCTGTGCTTAATAATAGCCATGGTATAAGAAAGACTTCCAAACAGTGGCCAAATAAAGTTAATTTTAGGATTTTTCCTAAAAAGGCTCAGATGTAATTTTTCTGAGGAGAACGCATAAACTAAATTATAATGCAGAGTACCCAATAACACAATACATGGAGACCTAAACCAAAAAGACAACAATTGTAGCAATCTTCCCAGCTTTGCTGGAACTATGCCAAGCACTGGTGCTGGCTTTCTTGACTCTTCCTGCTTCTAATGGGTATGGTTGTGCCAGTTAGAGGTCTGTGTGAATTGTTTACCTGATCTTAATGTAACATTTGTAATTGTTATCTACCACAGTATCTGTTGTTATGACGCCTTTCCATTTCTGATTTTGTTGATTTGGACACTGTCTCTCTGCCTTTTAGTTACTTTGGCTAAGAGTTTGCCTATTGTGATGGTTTGTATATGCTTGGTCCAGGGAGTGGCTCTATTATGAGGTGTGTCCCTGTTGGAGTAGGAGTGTCACTGTGGGCATGGGCTTTCAGACCCTTATCCTAGCTGCCTGCAAGTCGGTATTTCTGCCAGCAGCCTTCAGATGAAGATGTAGAGCTCTCAGCTCTGCCTGCACCATGCCTACCTGGATGCTGCCCTGCGTTTGCCTTGATAACTACAGACTAAAACTCTGAACCTGTAAACCAGCCCCAATTAAATATTGTCCTTAGACTTGCTTTGGTCATGGTGTCTGTTCAGTAAAACCCAAACTAAGAAAATGGTACCAGAGACTAGGTTACTGCTAGGATAAGCCTGACCATGTTTTTGTATAGAAGAATGTGGATTTTGGGACTTTGGATTTGGAAAGCATTGGAATGCTTTAGTATGGCTTAATAGGCTATCTGCTGAGGAAAACTGCTAACAGGGACTGGAACCAGCCCAGAAGAAAGAACTTTGTGGCCGTCAAAAAAGATAAAAAAGCAGTTGGATACCTGAAGACCACTGTGACATCAGACATGGAGCTGCAGAGTTTGAATTTGTTCAGAATGGATATCATCTTGGTGTATTTTTCTTTGATAATATGAAGTAGTCCTCCCCATTTCTTTTGACTATTTCTGGTTGAAATTCTATTTTATTAGACATTAGAATGACTACTCCAGCTTGCTTCTTGTATCTGCTTGGAATACCTTTTTCTAGCGCTTTACTTTGAGGTCATTTCTATCTTTTATCGCTGAAGTGTGTTTCTTGTATGCAGCAGAATGAGGTGAACCATTTTTGCATCCATACATGATACCCTGTATTTTATTGGATAATTGAGTTTGTTGATGGTGTGAGATATTAATAACCACCAACTGTTTAATTCCTACTATTTTGATAGTGGTGTTTGAAAGTGTGTGTGTGTGTGTGTGTGTGTGTGTGCGTGCGTGTGTGTGTGTGTGTGTGTGTGATTTCCTTTCCTTTGGTTTGCTTATGTGGGTTTATTGATTTCCTGTATTTTCTTGGGTGTCTTATACGCTTTAGGTTAGAGGTTTCCTTCTAGTGGCTTCTGTAGGACTGAGTTTGTGGATAGATTTAAAAGAAAACATTTGTTTTGTTATGAAATACCTTCTTTTCTCAAACTGTGGTCTTTTAGGTTGTGCAAGGCATCTGCCTAGATTGAGAAGTCAGGTGCAATTCTGATAGGTCTGCTCTTATATGTTACTTGGGTATTTTCCCTTGCAGATTTATTTATTTCATCTTTATTAACTTGGGTATTTCTTATTTACTTTTTGATTGTTATTCCCTTTCCCGGTTTCCCGACCAACATCCCCCTAACCCCTCCCCTTCCCCTTCTCTATGGGTGTTCCCCTTCCTATCCTCCCCCCCATTATCACCCTCCCCCCAACAATCACATTCACTGGGGGTTCAGTCTTGGGAGGATCAAGGGCTTCCCCTTCCACTGGTGCTCTTACTAGGATATTCAATGCTACCTATGAGGTCAGAGTCCAGGGTCAGTCCACGTATAGTCTTTGGGTAGTGGCTTAGTCCCTGGAAGCTCTGGTTGCTTGGCATTGTTGTTCATATGGGGTCTCAAGCCGCTTCAAGCTCTTTCAGTCCTTTCTCTGATTCCTTCAATGGGGGTCCCGTTCTCAGTTCAGTGGTTTAATGATGGCATTCGCCTATGTATTTGCTGTATTCTGGCTGTGTCTCTCAAGAGAGATCTACATCTGGTTCCTGTCAGCCTGTACTTCTTTGCTTCATCCATCTTATCTAGTTTGGTGGTTGTAGATGTATAGGCCACATGTGGGGCACACTCTGAATGGGTGTTCCTTCTGCCTCTGTTCTAAACTTTGCCTCCCTATTCCCTGCCAAGGGTATTCTTGCTCCCATTTTAAAGAAGGAATGAAGCATCCACATTTTGGTCATCCTTCTTGAGTTTCATGTGTTCTGTGCATCTAGGATAATTCGAGCATTTGGGCTAATAGCCACTTATCAATGAGTGCATACCATGTGTGCTTTTCTGTGATTGGGTTACCTCACTCAGGATGATATTTTCCAGTTCTATCCATTTGCCTATGAATTTCATAAAGTCATTGTTTTTGATAGCTGAGTAATATTCCATTGTGTAGATGTACCACATTTTCTGTATCCATTCCTCTGTTGAAGGGCATGTGGGTTCTTTCCAGCTTTTGGCTATTATAAATAAGGCTGCTATGAACATAGTGGAGCACGTCTTTTTGTTTTATGTTCGGGCATCTTTTGGGTATATGCCCAAGGGTGGTATAGCTGTGTCCTCAGGTAGTTCAATGTCCAATTTTCTGAGGAACCTCCCTTGCAGCTTTTAATATTCTATCTTGTATTGTATATTTAGTATTTAGATTATTATTTGATGGTAGGATTTTCTGTTTTCTTCTAGTCTATTTAGAATTCTGTATACTTCTTTTATGTTTATAGGCAAATCTTCCTTTAGGTTGGAGAAATTATCATCTATGATTTTGTTGAAAATAATTTTGGGCATTGTAACTGGGAATCTTCTCTTTCTTCTATTTCTATTATTCTTAGGTTTGGCCTTTTTATACTGTCTTGGATTTCTTGTGTTTTTTTTTTTTTGTCATGAACTTTTTAGATTTGGCATTTTCTTCTACCAATGTATCAATATCTTCAAATCTACCTTCTGTGCCTGTGATTCTCTCTTCCATCTCTTGTATTCTGTTCGTGTTGTCTGCATCTATAGATAGTGTTCTCCTTCCTAGGTCTTCCATCTTCAGGGTTCCTTCAGTGTGTGTGCTCTTGTTTTTTTCTTTTTGTTTTGTTTTTGTTGTTTGTTATTTTTTGTTGTTGCTTCTATTTACATTTTCAATTCCTATATATTCTCATATAGTTTTCTTCATTTCCTTCTCTGGTTTGATTGTATTTTCCTGAATTTCTTTAAGGAATTCATTAATTTCCTTTTAAAGGGAAATGTCATCATTGTGGGAATAGACTTAAGATCATCTCCCTGTGATTCTGCAGTGTTACAATATCCAGGGCTTGCTATAGAAGAGTAGCTAGGTTCTGATGGTGTCCTAGTATGCTGGCTCCTCTAGGTTGTGTTCTTAAGTTGGCATTTAGTCATCTGGTTGTTCCTGGTGTTGGCTGGATGTCATCGATGCCATCCAAACTTCTAAAGAATGTAGACAGAACTATAGACCAGACAATAGGAAGTTCACAGCCAATTTCTCTCTGCCACCTCTGTGAATACTATGTAGCCAATAGCAGTGTTGCTATAATTGATTATCATTAGTATGAATATATGATTGCACAATTTTATGCTTGTCTTGATGTTCACCTAAGTACTCCACAAATGGTCATTGCTATAATATTGAGCAAAAGAGACTTAGTGCCAGTCATTATGAAGGAAGGAATCAAGTAAATACATAAAACGTGTATGAATAGGAAATGCCAGATGCCATGGGTTGATGAGACGGACAACTTTGAAGTCATAAGTTAGAATATGTATGTCTAAGAAAACTTTAGTAAAAATTTTATATAATCAGATATACTAATGAAACACAGGACCCAGCAAAGCAAATTCTCTCTCTCTCTCTCTCTCTCTCTCTCTCTCTCTCTCTCTCTCTCTAGTAGAGAGTAGAATAATTTACTCATTTGGAGAGTGGGAGGAAATGGTTCAAGAAAAGAATAGTAGCAAAGTATTCTTCAAGATATTAAATATATATTGACAAAAGATATTACAATCATCTTGCAAAACCATGATGTCTTAATCATCTGAGAGTAATGGAATGAATTAATTTATAGAAGATACTGTGACATTAGAGAGAGAGAAAAGTATGTTTTGTCATAGGGTTGAAAGTTGATTTGAACAACTATATATCAGGAGTTCAATTTTTCAAACATTAAAACTAACAAACTGAAAGAACAGAACCACATGATCATTTCATTAGATGCTGAGAAAGCATTTGACAAAATTCAACACCCCTTCATGATAAAAGTCCTGGAAAGAATAGGAATTCAAGGCCCATACCTAAACATAGTAAAAGCCATATACAGCAAACCAGTTGCTAACATTAAACTAAATGGAGAGAAACTTGAAGCAATCCCACTAAAATCAGGGACTAGACAAGGCTGCCCACTCTCTCCCTACTTATTCAATATAGTTCTTGAAGTTCTAGCCAGAGCAATCAGACAACAAAAGGAGATCAAAGGGATACAGATCGGAAAAGAAGAGGTCAAAATATCACTATTTGCAGATGACATGATAGTATATTTAAGTGATCCCAAAAGTTCCACCAGAGAACTACTAAAGCTGATAAACAACTTCAGCAAAGTGGCTGGGTATAAAATTAACTCAAATAAATCAGTTGCCTTCCTCTATACAAAAGAGAAACAAGCCGAGAAAGAAATTAGGGAAACGACACCCTTCATAATAGACCCAAATAATATAAAGTACCTCGGTGTGACTTTAACCAAGCAAGTAAAAGATCTGTACAATAAGAACTTCAAGACACTGAGGAAAGAAATTGAAGAAGACCTCAGAAGATGGAAAGATCTCCCATGCTCATGGATTGGCAGGATTAATATGGTAAAAATGGCCATTTTACCAAAAGCAATCTACAGATTCAATGCAATCCCCATCAAAATACCAATCCAATTCTTCAAAGAGTTAGACAGAACAATTTGCAAATTCATCTGGAATAACAAAAAACCCAGGATAGCTAAAGCTATCCTCAACAATAAAAGGACTTCAGGGGGAATCACTATCCCTGAACTCAAGCAGTATTACAGAGCAATAGTGATAAAAACTGCATGGTATTGGTACAGAGACAGACAGATAGACCAATGGAATAGAATTGAAGACCCAGAAATGAACACACACACCTATGGTCACTTGATTTTTGACAAAGGAGCCAAAACCATCCAATGGAAAAAAGATAGCATTTTCAGCAAATGGTGCTGGTTCAACTGGAGGGCAACATGTAGAAGAATGCAGATCGATCCATCCTTATCACCCTGTACAAAGCTTAAGTCCAAGTGGATCAAGGACCTCCACATCAAACCAGACACACTCAAACTAATAGAAGAAAAACTAGGGAAACATCTGGAACACATGGGCACTGGAAAAAATTTCCTGAACAAAACACCAATGGCTTATGCTCTAAGATCAAGAATCGACAAATGGGATCTCATAAAACTGCAAAGCTTCTGTAAGGCAAAGGACACTGTGGTTAGGACAAAACGGCAACCAACAGATTGGGAAAAGATCTTTACCAATCCTACAACAGATAGAGGCCTTATTTCCAAAATATACAAAGAACTCAAGAAGTTAGACCGCAGGGAAACAAATAACCCTATTAAAAAATGGGGTTCAGAGCTAAACAAAGAATTCACAGCTGAGGAATGCCGAATGGCTGAGAAACACCTAAAGAAATGTTCAACATCTTTAGTCATAAGGGAAATGCAAATCAAAACAACCCTGAGATTTCACCTCACACCAGTGCGATTGGCTAAGATCAAAAACTCAGGTGACAGCAGATGCTGGCGAGGATGTGGAGAAAGAGGAACACTCCTCCATTTTGGTGGGATTGCAGACTGGTAAAACCATTCTGGAAATCAGTCTGGAGGTTCCTCAGAAAATTGGACATTGAACTGCCTGAGGATCCAGCTATACCTCTCTTGGGCATATACCCAAAAGATGCCTCAACATATAAAAGAGACACGTGCTCCACTATGTTCATCGCAGCCTTATTTATAATAGCCAGAAAATGGAAAGAACCCAGATGCCCTTCAACAGAGGAATGGATACAGAAAATGTGGTACATCTACACAATGGAATATTACTCAGCTATCAAAAACAACGAGTTTATGAAATTCGTAGGCAAATGGTTGGAACTGGAAAATATCATCCTGAGTGAGCTAACCCAATCACAGAAAGACATACATGGTATGCACTCATTGATAAGTGGCTATTAGCCCAAATGCTTGAATTACCCTAGATCCCTAGAACAAACGAAACTCAAGACGGATGATCAAAATGTGAATGCTTCACTCCTTCTTTAAATGAGGAAAAAGAATACTCTTGGCAGGGAAGGGAGAGGCAAAGATTAAAACAGAGACTGAAGGAACACCCATTCAGAGCCTGCCCCACATGTGGCCCATACATATACAGCCACCCAATTAGACAAGATGGATGAAGCAAAGAAGTGCAGACCAACAGGAGCCGGATGTAGATCGCTCCTGAGAGACACAGCCAGAATACAGCAAATATAGAGGCGAATGCCAGCAGCAAACCACTGAACTGAGAATAGGTCCCCTATTGAAGGAATCAGAGAAAGAACCGGAAGAGCTTGAAGGGGCTCGAGACCCCAAAAGTACAGCAATGCCAAGCAACCAGAGCTTCCAGGGACTAAGCCACTACCTAAAGACTATACATGGACTGACCCTGGACTCTGACCCCATAGGTAGCAATGAATATCCTAGTAAGAGCACCAGTGGAAGGGGAAGCCCTGGGTCCTGCTAAGACTGAACCCCCAGTGAACTAGTCTATGGGGGGAGGGCGGCAATGGGGGGAGGGTTGGGAGGGGAACACCCATAAGGAAGGGGAGGGGGGAGGGGGATGTTTGCCCGGAAACCGGGAAAGGGAATAACACTCGAAATGTATATAAGAAATACTCAAGTTAATAAAAAATTATAAGCCCGTGAAAAAAAAAAGAAAGAAATGCAAATAAGAAATACCCAATTTAATAAAGATGGAGGAGAAAAAAAAAAAACTGACAAAATGAAGAGTTAATGAAGGTGCTATGTGTGAAGCTTATTCCTCATAATTAACCTGTTGGGATTACTAGAGACTTGGGAAATTAGTAAAATCCACATTTGTATGTTTGAAGATATTTCCAGAGAGTTGAATGTGGACAAACAACTGAGGGAGAAATACATGCTTGAATGTAGGCTGGAGACTAGGATAGATTAATAGTGGAGCTAATAGAAAGGCAATCAATGAGTGCAAATTCCATCCTTCTTGAACAGATATATCTATTTCTGTATCCATTCAACCACTGATATCAGCCTTCAACTTTTCATTGTGTCCTCACATCAGCAAATCTTAAAAGAGCAATCAAGCCTACCTATTTGGTCAAAGAATGAATGAGCAGACCTCCATCTCTTTGCCATCTGTCCAGCTCCTTTGAAGAAGCAGCCTCTGGGTTATGACTACACAGTATGCAGTCATCATAAAACTACTTAGTTTCTAATCCTATGAATGCGCAAACTCAATAGCTACAGTTTATGAATGTATGTGTGTATCTCTGTCTGTCTCTGTCGCCTCTCTCTCTCTCTTTCTTCCTTTCCCTCTCTCTCTCAGTGTGTGTGTGTGTGCGTGTGTGTGTGTGTGTGTGTGTGTGTGTGTGTGTGTGTAATAGGTGAAGTCAGTCTCAAGTACATCTTTAAATATTTGTATAAAAGACACTATGGTGATTATTTTCTTTAACAGTTATGGGTGATAGAAAGTTCCTACATGTGTTAAAAAGATGACTTTATGATCATGAAAATATAGATGTAACTAAAATAGCAATAGCTAAGTTAAGATTCAGAAATAAACTATTATACCATAAATTAAATTATAAAAGTCTTAATATTGGAGCATTTTAGCAAATGAAACACAACCTGTATGCTTAACATATAAAATTTTATTGCTAGCTGCTGGAAAGTTGATCAAGCAAGAATAGTGAAGGGATGCCCCCTCCCTCTCTCCCTTCCAGCCCCCCTGTGTGTGTGTGTGTGTGTGTGTGTGTGTGTGTGTGTGTATGTATGTGTTTGTAGGTGCAATGTCAAATAAGGTTACAGAAAGTTTCTTGGAAGCAAGTCTGATATTCTGTTTATATCTTTGCCTTGAGCAATTTATTTCCTTAGTGTCTGTATTGTTGCTCATTTCATTGATGTGCCTTTATGATGCTGAGGATCAAATTACAAGTGCACACATCATGCCACTGAGCTGCAACTCTCTCTCATATGCACCCCAGATAATTCTGGCTTTTCAGAATACTTGTGGGCTTTAAATGGAGGTCCTTATTGCTCACACACAGGAAGTTCTGAATGATTGTCTTTGTTAATAAGGATTATTAGCATTTTCTTTTGCCTGTGTGGAAAGTAACAAAGGGCTCTTATATATTTACTTTTCACAGAACCCTGGAAAGTTGGAACTCCAGGGATTTTTTTCTAAGAACTATCAAATATCAACTGAAAGGTATTTTAAAATAAGGGAAAGAGAAAAATAGCTTTGATAGCAACAAACTTCTAAGATTAACACAGACACACACACACACACAGAGTTGTATACAGACTTTTAGAAAACAATTTATGGAAGGAATAGGAAAGCTACTTTGAGGTAAAGGACACTTAGGCCTGGAACAACCTGAATTGGAGAAATGACATTGAATGTCACCATATAGTTAAAGAAATGAGTTTAGATGTGAATATCATGTCTTTAAGAATATTCTACTAGCTACCAGCCATAACTCTAGAACAACTGATACGAGAGGGAAAGTTTCCTGCTTCTAATCTGGGGAGCTCAAATCAGAATGAGCAGCAGTTGAGGTGGTGAAGGAAAGGTTAGGTCAACACATGCAGTGGTCATAGCAACAGATATTGTGATATGATGTGAGATCTGGAGACACCCACACCAGCAGACGGAGGAAAGATGAACAGCATTGATAAGAGGAACACAAAGCCACAGGAAGCATCTAAGAACTCTGAGCTCCAACCAGAGTACTAATGAAGAGGAGGCACTGAGCTAATGAAAGCTCCCTGTGACTAAATGTCCAAAGCCATTTTCCCATTTCAGAATAAAACATATAACATTTAAAACAATAAGAACATAAAAATGAAAGAAAGTAGCAAACCTCTAAACTCCATTAAAATAAAGTCTTGGTATAAGTTGATCTCATAATTTACCACAAATAAAACACTTCTTCCCAGGCTTTCAGTAATTACTGTGGTGAAATGTAAAAGTAAATTTACTTTTCTTTAAAACCTAGCTTTCCAAACTGGATAGACAAGTATTCACATCAATGTGACATTCCTCCAAGAAACTGGGTTCTGAAAACACAAAGCTATTTCTAAATGGTCAGTTGAAAGAGTGGAGTGGGAACTTCTTATGGTAGCATGTCTACTGAATTTCAATAATTTAGGAACTAATACTTTAATCTAAAACATGATGTGATGATAGTTATAAAACTATAAAAATAAATGGAAACAATCTAAATGATTAAAATTTATTTTTAAGTATTTAATCACTCTAAATGAAAGAAGAGACCAAAGACTGAAATGTAACAAGGGTACAAAATGCAGTACCGCATAGACTTAATTATTATTAATTTCATTATACAAACATTAGCTAAGACTCCAAACAATGGCAAAAATATCATGATGGCATTTTAGTCTGTATAGGTCATTCAAAATAAAATTCAGAATTCCTATTTAAGAAGTAGTGCTGAATAGGTCATTTTACCTATGGTCACCTTGAAAAGTATTCATGATATTTCTGGTTTTGTATTTGAGGATCCAATGTGAAAGCCACGTGAAAACAAGCATTTCTCACCCTTCAGGGAACAGAACAGCTTCCCACAACAATGGAGGTGAGTTGATAAGGGTCGCAGGCTAGGAGAAGAACGTCATGGGTAAATAAATCAAGAGTTCCTGTGTTAAGAGGAGTAATAGGAATAGAGCACATAGCTGCTTCCCATAGAAGTGGCCTGTGATAGGTTTGAGAAAACTTACACTGTGTGGATAGAGATAAAAAATTGTAAGGAAATAGTGGATGCTTTTGTAGCTGAAGGTACAAGAGTATCACAAAATATTAATGTGCATTAAGAGTATGCAGTTGGTAACTTAATTATAAGAAAATGGGTCTAAAAAAAAAGAAGTAGTTGATAAAACAGGTTAGTAGAGAGGAAAACACAATTTGAAAGAGTGATGCAAGTTGTGCAACATTATGTTTCCCTTTGTTGGGAGAGAAGGAAGAGAAAAGAAATTTTGGCAGCTTGAAAATAATTTCTATTTTTGAAGATTCTTCTAAAAGGCTTACTATATTTTGGCCCCATTACTCATAGAAGACCATGAGAGGAAATACTTCTGCAATGACTTTTATCAAATGAGGAATGTACAACATTTGTAACCAGCATTTTATTTAAACTTACTTTAGTCAATATGCTAAGATAAATTTAAAATGGCCCTTTAGTTGTTAGGATTTACATGACAAGAAAATTAAATATTCTTCTATATAGGGAAATGTTTAGAATCACTTGTGCAGTTCTGAGCATGTTTGTTTTGGACATCAGGTGTGTGGGTAGGAGCATAGATGGCAGAATTATTCTTCGATATAATGATTATTGCGTAGTAATACTTTTGAGTAATTTTTACTGTTTTTTAAGCTTCTTATAGTCATGGTGTTTTTATTTTTATTTTTATTTTTTATATGTCATGATAAGAGAGAAGACCATTGTAGGAACTCTCTGGCAGATTTTTTCGGGGTCCCATATGTATACTATCATATCATCTGCAAATAGTGATATCTTGACTTTTCCCCTCCCAATTGGATCCCTTTGATCTTTTGTTGTCTAATTGCTCTGGCTAGAATTTTGAGTAGTATATTGAATAGGTAGGGAGAGAGTGGGCAGCCTTGTCTTGTCCCTGATTTTAGTGGGATTGCTTCTAGTTTCTCTCCATTTAGTTTGGTGTTGACTATTGATTTGCTATAAATTGCTTTTATTATATTTAGGTATGCACCTTGAATTCCTGATATCTCCAATACTTTGAACATGAAAGGAGGTTGTATTTTTTAAAGGCTTTTTCAGCATCTAGTGAGATAATCATATGGTTTATTTCTTTGATTTTGTTTATATGGTGGATTACACTGATGGATTTTCAAACATTGAACCATCCCTGCATTTCTAGGATGAAACCTACTTGATCATGGTAGATGTCGTTTTGATATGTTGTTGGATTTGGTTTTTGAGAATTTTATCCAGTATTTTTGCATTGATATTAATAAGAGAAATTGGTCTGTAGTAGGTGGATATAAAATTAAATCAAACAAACCAGTAGCTTACCTCTACTCAAAAAAATAAAAGGGCTGAGAAAGAATTTACGGAAACAGCACTCTTCACAATAGACACAAATAATATAAAATATTTTATTGTCTCTAACCAAGCAAGTGAACAATATGTATGACAAGAACTTCAAATTTCTGAAGAAAGAAATCAAAGAAGACCTCAGAAGATGGAAAGAACATGCATGCTCATAGATTGGCAGGACTAATATAGTAAAGATGCCCACCTTGCTGAAAGCAATCTACAGATTCAATGGAAACCCTATCAAAATTCCAACTCAATGCTGCATAGAGTTTGAAAGAGCAATTCTCAAATTCATTTGGAATAACAAATAACCCAGGATAGCAAAAAATATTCTCAACAGTAAAAGAACTGGGAGAATCACCATCCGTGACCTCAAGATATATTATAGAGCAATAATGATAAAAAACTGTATGGTATTGGTAAAGAGACAAGCAAGTAGGTCAATGGAATGGAATTGAAGACCCAGAAATGAATCCACACACCTATGGTCACTTTATCTTTAACAAAGAAGTTAAAAATATCCAGTGGAAAAAAGACAGCATTTTCAACAAATGGTACTGGTTCAACTAGAAGAATGCAAATTGATCCATTCATATCTTCTTGTACAAAGCTCAAGTCCAAGTGGATCAAGATCCTCCACATAAAACCAGATACAATGAATTAATAGAAGAGAAAGTAGGGAAGAGCCTCAAGGGCACAGGGGAAAACTCCCTAAATGGAACACCAATGGCTTATGCTCAAAGATCAAGAATTGACAAGTGAGACTTCATAAAATTGAAAAGCTTCTGTAAGGCAAAGGACCTGTCAATATGAAAAACAACAACCCATAGATTGGAAAAAGTTCCTTACTAACTCTACATCTGACAGAAGGCTAATATCCAAAATATACAAAGAACTCAAGAAATTAGACTCCAGAGAACCAAACAACCTTATTAAAAATGGGGTACAGTGACAAACAGAATTCTCAACTGAAGAATCTCACATGGCTGAGAAGCTGGTAAGGTTGTGGAGAAAGAGGAACACTCCTCCACTGTTGATGGGATTACAAGATAGTACAACTACTCTGGAAATCAATCTGGAAGTAAGTCAGAAAATTAGACATAGTTCTACTTGAGGACCCAGCTATACCATTCTTGGGCATATACTCAAAAGATGCTCCAACATATAACAAAAACACATGTTCCACTATGATCATAGCAGGCTTATTTATAATAGTCAGAAGCTTGAACCAACCCAGATGTTCCTCAACAGGTGAATGGATACAGAAAATGTGGTACATTTATACAATGGAGTATTACTCTGCTATTAAAACAATAACTTCATGGAATTCTCAGACAGGTGGATGGAACTTGAAAATGTCATCTTGAGTGAGATAACCCACTCACTAAAGAACACACATGGTATGCACTCACTGATAAATGGATATTAAGCTAAAAGCTCAGAATACTCATGATACAATTCACAAACAATATGAAGGTCAAGAAAAAGGATGATCAAAGTATGGGTGCCTCACTCATATTTAGAAGAGGGAACAAAATAATCCTGGGAACTTGAGGGTGAGAGGGACTTGGGAAGAAGAGAGGAGGGGTAGAGTAAAAAGGGGGCAGGTTTAGGTGTGGGAGGAGACAGGGAAGATGTACCTAGGGTCAGGAAATTGGACAGAGATGTGTAGCAATGGAGTACAGGGAATTGGGGGTAGCCACCAGAAATTCCCAGATGCCAGAAAAGCAAGAGACTCCCAGGACTCAGTGGGAATAACATTAGCTGAAATAATCAACAACTGAGAGAAAAAACCTGTAAAGACCATGTGTAGAGGTTAGGCAATGTCCCAAGTTGAGGAATGGGTTCACCTACCCTTCACAAGATTTTTACCCAGAATTACTCCGGTCTAAAGGAAATACAGGGACAAAGAGTGGAGTAGAGACTGAAAAAAAGGCCATCCAGAGATTGCTCACCTGGAGATCCATCTGATATACAGCCACCAAACCCAGACCCTTGCTGATGCCAAGAACTGCTTGCTGACAGGATCCTGATATGAATGTCTCCTGAGAGGCTCTGCCAGAGCCTTATAGATACAGATGTGGATGCTTGCAGCCAACCATTGGACTGAGGATGGGAACCCCAATGGAGGCGTTAAGAGTACTAAAGGACCTGAAGGGGTTTGCAACACCATAGGAAGAACAATAATGTCAACCAACCAGACCCCCCTCCAAGTCAGAGCTCCCAGAAACTAAACCACCAACCAAAGAATACACATGGAAGAATTTATGTCTCTAGCTACGTATGTAACAGAGGATGGCATTGTCTGGCATCAATTGTAGAGGGACCCTTGGATCCTGTGAAGGCTTGGTGCCCCAGTGTAGGGGAATGATAGGGTGGTGGTGCAGAAGTGCATGGGTGGGTGGAGGCTCACTCTCATGGAGGCAGCAGGAGGGAGGTAGAGTGGGGGATTTTCTAAGGAGAAAACTGGAAGGTGAGTAATGTTGGAAATGTAAATAAACAAAATAAGCAATTAAAAAATGAAAGTAGACCGAATCTGCCTCTTTCTTTACTATTTAAAGCACTTCAGCTTTGATGTATTGGAAGGACCCATTGCTAAGGAAACCTGTTGACAGTGGTGGATTTATACATTTCCAACCCTGAAGTCTTCTCTTGTTTACTACTTGATGATTATCAATGAGAGTAAAGACAAAGTATGACACATATACAACTTCAAAGTCACATAAAATTATGTCTTGAGAGCTACAACAGTTTATTTTTTAAATCTACACATAGATATTAAATAGGAAAAAGCAAGTCCTCAGTTTAAACATTGTCGTATCCACTGCACTAGGAACCTTTAGTAGTATGAGATTGAAGGATATGGGGAAGTTCCTCTACCCTACCAGACTCTCCACACCAGAGTGTAATCAGAATCAGGGCATCTTCCATTCTGGAAAGGCTACATAAGTCACTGAATAACAACAGTCAAAGCTATTGCTTTTTGTTAGTATATGTTCTTATATGTACAGATTATATGATCAGAAGAGGGTGTTGGATTCCTAGAGACAAATTTACAGTTGATTGTGAATTGCCTGACTTGGATGCTAAGAACTGAGCTTGAGTCCCCTGCAGTAGCAATGAGAGCTTTTTACTGCTGGGACATCTTGCCAGTTCCCTAAATCAAATCTTTAAAAGTATTTTATTATTTGTATACAATATATTTCAATCACAACCTTTCTCTTTACTAACTCTTTCAAGACCTCCCCACCTTGCTAGCTACTCACCCATATTATCTGTCTATCTATTTATCTATCTATTTATCTATTTACCTATCTATTTATCTATCTATCTATCTATCTATCTATCTATCTATCTATCTATCTATCATCTATCTATCCATCTATCAAAATTAGCAAGAAAAGCAACAAAATTCCAAAAATGAAATACAAACTAAAAAGAAAAGGCACAGAAATACATCAAATCCATTTTGCTTTGGATGACTACTCCTAGCCATTAGGCCTGCCCTATGGTATGCTCAATAAACCCAGTGACACTCCACTAAGGGGAAAAAAAGACTATCCTTTTGCCAGCAGCTATCAGTTGCAAATAGTTCCTTGGTAGAGGTAAAACTTTGTACCTATTTCCCCTTTCACTGGTGGGATTTTGTCTACTTAGAACCTGTGAAAGTTTTGTGCATGCTGCCACAGTCATTGTTAGCTCATATGCTTATCAGTCCTGTTATGAATAGAAAACACAGTTTCCTTGAAGTGATGTTCTACCTCTGACTCCATAAGCCTTAAAAGAACATCCAATTTAGGGTGTGTGACCCAAAGTTTCAATCTCTTTATACTGCCACATGGTGGATCTCCCTAGTATTTGCTATATACTCAAAGAAGCTTCTTTGAGAATAATATTCTGACCAATGGTTGTAACAATATGCCATTAGGAATTGTCTCACTGTATATATTCTTTTAGCAGAATAGCCATCTAGGTCTTCCCCTAGGTCCATAACTTTTGAAGTCTCAGGTTCTTTGCCTCTTTAGCAGTGTCAGGTATGGGGTTTGTCTCTTAAATGAGCCTTAAAACAGAGCATACGTGTTTTATACATTCATAAAATTTGTGACACAACTTCACTAGAAAGTCTTTCAGGCAGAGCACTGTTGTAGATCGTAGAGATTGTAGGTGTGTGATATTTGTGATTATTCTTCTCATCCAGTGTCATGAAAAGCACTTTCTAGTGTCATTAATGTTACTCAGTAGGTGAAGCATCTACTTGGTTACCAGATTGACTTCTTCTTGTTTGATGACATAATCAAGTGATGTCTTCAGCAATAGGTCCTTACCATCAGATTATGGACAGTAAACTATAGCATTGATGCAGCTTGTAATGAGTTGTCATATCTCTAGGAGCCCTTTGGTCAACAACTCAACAAAATATAGCCCATTTCTGGAGAGGGAGGTTTTCATTAGTGATATAAATAAATGTTCCTTAGAGGCATTATCTCCCTCATTATATGGTGACTCTATTTAAATCCCATTCATGCATTTATATATTTTAGGAAGCTTCTGCAGCAGTAGCTATCATATAGCTTTTCCAAAATTGTTAACTAAAACTAAGACCTAAATCACATCTTAAGAAATGCAGCTGTGCCAACTAAAATTCTATATAATACAGAAAATTCATATTAATTTTCCAAAAAGGAAGAAGATTCACAGTGTAAAGAATTCTTATGAAATAATAATAATAATATGTATATATTGTAACTTTTGCAATAAAATACAAACTAGAAATTAGCATGGAGAAAAAGTTTTTGATATTTAATATTTCATACACTATTAAAGAAAAATTATGATGCTTTTTAAATAATGATGAAGAATCTAATTCAAGACTATTATGATATCTCTACCCCCCAATAAACATTTTAGGAGAATTAGTAACCTGACTTAAGATATTGATGTATGGCAGAGAAGCTGGGCTCCCCTTGGAATCTACTACAACACGATCAATTAAGGATTTAGCACCAAAGCGGTGGAGAATGGTTAGAAAATTACTGTGATAAGTCACCCAAGGTTGAGTTTTTGCTATGACCTAAAGATATTTTTGTAAAGAGGAATGCCATCATTAAGGATGGAAGATGAAGAAATTGATCAGATATCAAGGCTAAATGGATATGCAGAGAGAGGGATGGTCAGGAAACTGATAAAGCAGAGTCCTTTGCTAACACTGAGATAGGCATAGCAAAAAAATAAAAAAGGAAAGAAAAAAAAAGGAGGTCAGGAGAGAGCCAGCCAGGAAGGCAGCATACAGGCAGGGACCTGGCAAAATATGTGAAAAGAGGGCTTTGTCAAACTCAACAAATAGAGGATAAACAGATCAAAGTATAATTATAAGGAAAAGTTCTATTTTTTTTACATTTTTTATTGGTTAGTTTATTTACTTACATCTGAAATGTAATCTTGCTCCCGAGTATTCCCTCCATAAGCCCTCTACCACCTCCTCCTCCAACTACATCTATGGGGGGTCCCCCTACCAGCACAAGCACACACACTCCTGCCTCAGTGCCTTAGCATTCCCCTATCATCAAGCCTCCAACAGGACAAAGGGGCTCCCCTCCTAGTGATGCCAGATAAGGCAACCATCTATTACATATTCAGCTGGAGCCCTGGGCAACCCCCTCTTTGCACTCTTTGGTTGGAGATTTAGTTACTGGGAGTTTTGGGGGGTTTAGTTGGTGGATATTGTTATTCCTATGGTGTTGGAAACCCCTTCAGCTCCTACTGTCCTTGCCCTAACTTCTCCATTGTGGTCCCCAAGCTAAGTCCAATATTTGGCTGTGAACATCCACATTTGTATTGGTCTGGCTCTGGGGGAGCCTCTCAGGGGACAGCTATACTGGGCTTTTGCCAGTAAGCACTTCTGGACATAAGCAAGAATGTCTGGGATTAAGGTAGGCATATGGTATGAAATCCTAGGTGGGACAGTTTTTGGATAGCCTGTCCTTCAGTTTTTGCTCTACTTTTTGTCCCTACATTTCCTTTTGACAGGAAGAATCCTGGAATAATATTTTTGAGGTGGGTGGGTGGCCACATCTCTCAAGTGTCGGCCATGCTTATCCACTGGATGTGGTTTGTACAGGTTCTCTATCCCCTTTGTTGGGTATTTCAGCTAATGTTGGGTCCTTGGAACCTCTTGGGTCCCTGGCATCTGGAACTTTCTAGTAGCTACCCTCAGTTCCCCTTCCCCAACTACTACACACCTACTTTCAAATTCCTGACCTTCTATACTTCTCCCCCATATCTCCCATATGTGAACAGTCTGCACTTTTCCCTCCTGATCCTCTTTCCTGCTACTTGCTGGAGATTATTGTCTTCTCCTTTCTGAGTATGATGGTAGCAACCACACTTCAGTGCGATCTTCTTCTGATAAGTTTATATTATCCCAAAAGAAGCTCAGAATAACCACAATACAACTCACATATATGAAACCCAAGAAGATGACACTAATCTATGAGTACATGCCATGCGTGCTCTTTTGTGACTGGGTTACCTCATTTAGGATGATATCTTCAAGTTTCTATTTGCCTGCAAATTTCAGGAAGTCATTGTTTTTAATAGCTGATTAGTTCTCCATAGTGTAAATGAACAACATTTTCTGTATTCATTCCTCTGTTGAAGGACATCTGGGTTAATTTGAGCTTCTGCTATGAACATATTGGAACATGTTTCCTTGTTATATGTTGCAGCATCTTTTGGGTATATGAGAAGGATTGGTACATCTGAGTCCTCAAGTAGAACATTTTCCAATTTTCTGGGGAACTGCCAGACTGATCTCAAGAGTTGTTGTACCAACTTGCAATCCCACCAGCAATGGAGGAATGTTCCTCATGCTCTACATCCTCACAATTATCTGCTGTCATTTGAGAATTCTATCCTAGCCATTCTGACTGGTGTAAGGCGGAATCTCAGGGTTGTTCTGAATTGCATTTCCCTGATGACTAAGGATGTTAAACATTTCTTTAAGAGCTTCTAAGTCATTTGAAATTCCTCAGTTGAGAATTCTCTGTTTAGCTCTTTACCTCATTTTTAATAGGGTTATTTGGTTCTCTGGAGTCTAACATTTTGAGTTCTTGCATATTTGGAAGTTAGTCCTCTATCAGATGTAGGTTAAAGTAAAGATTTTTCCAATCTGCAGATTGCCATTTTTGTCCTATTGACAGTGTCCTTCACCTTAAAGGAACTTTTCAATTTTATGAGGTCCCATTTGTCAATACTTGACCTTAGAGCCTAAGTCATTGGTGTTCCATTGAGGCAGTTTTCCCTATGCCCAAATATTCGAGGCTCTTTCCCACTTTCTCTTTTATTACATTCAACATATCTGGTTTTATGTGGAGAATTGCTCTTTCTAGCTCTGGGAAGAATTGACTTGGCATTTTGATGCGGATTGCATTGAATCTATAGATTGCTTTAGGTAAGATGGCAATTTTTACTATGTTAATCCTGCTGATCCATGAGCATGGGAGATCTTTCCATCTTTTGAGGTCTTCTACAATTTCTTTCTTCAGAGACTTGAAGTTATTGTCATACAGATATTTCACTTGCTTGGTTAGCATCACATGAAGATATTTCATATTATTTTTCACTATAGTAAAGGGTGATGTTTCCCTACTTTGTTCAGCCCATTCATCCTTTGAGTAGAGGAAAGGCACTGATTTCCTTGAATTAATTTTGTATTCAGACACTTTGATAAAGTTGTTTATCAGCAGTAGGAATCTCTCATTTTTTGGGTCACTTATATATACTATCATATCATCTACAAATAGTGATATCTTCCCTTCTTCCTTTCCAATTTGTCCTTTGGTCTTAAATTTTTATTTTATTATTATTTTTGCCTAATTTTGGCTAGAACTTCAAGTACTATATTCAATAGATAGCGAGAGAGTGTACAGCCTTGTCTTGTACCTGATTTTAGTGGGATTGCTTCAAGTTATTCTCCATTTAGTTTGCTGTTGGCTATTGGTTTGCTGCATGTTGCTTTTATTATATTTAGGTATTAATTCCTTTTCTCTCCAACATGAAGGTGTGTTGTATCTTGTTAAAGGCTTTTTCAGCATCTAGTGAGATTGATCATGTGGTTTTTTCTGAGTTTCTTTATATAGTAAATTACATTGGTGGATTTCCATATATTGAACCATCCCTGTATTCCTGGGTTGAAGCCTATTTGATCATGGTAAATGATCAATCCAATATGTCCTTGGATTCAGTTTGCAAGAATTTTACTGAGAATTTTTGCATCAATACTGAATGAGGGAATTTGGTCTGAAGTACTCTTTCTTTCTTGGGTGTTTGTATGGTTTAGGTATTAGTGTAACTATGTCTTCATTAGAATGTATTGGGTAGTGTTCCTTCTGATTTTATTTTATGAAATACTTTGAGAAGTATTAGTATTACATCTTTTTGAAGGTCTAATAGAATTCTGCACTAATCCCATCTGGTCCTGGGGATATTTTGGTTGGGAGACTGATTCTAGTTCCTTAGGTGTTATAAGACAGTTTAAATGGTTTATCTGATTCTGATTTAACTTTGGTAACTGGGATCTCTCTAAAAAAATCATCCATTTCATCCAGATTTTCTAGTTTTCTTGAGTAAAGGCTTTTGTAGTAGGATCTGATAACTTTTTGATTTTATTCAGTTTCTGTTATGTTTCCCTTTTCATTTCTGATTTTGTTAATTCGGGTATGCTTCTGTGCCCTCTGATTAGTGTGGCTAAGAGTTTATTTTCTTCATTTTCACAAAGAACCAGCTTCTGTTTTTGTTGATACGTTGTACAGTTCATTTTGTTTCTATGTGGCTGATTTCAGCCCTGAGTTTGATTATTTATTGCCATCTACTCCTCTTGGGTATATTTGCTTCTTTTTGTTCTATAGCTTTCATATATGCTATTAATATATTATTGTATGCTTTCTCCAATTTCTTTATGGAAACACTCAGAGCTATGAGTTTTCTTCTTAGCACGGCTTTTATTGTGTCCCATAAGTTTGGGTATGTTGTACACTCATTTTCATTAAGTTCTAAAATGTCTTTAATTGTTTTCTTTATTTCTTTCCTGACAAAGATGTCATTGAGTGATAGTTGTTCATCTTCCATATGAATTTGAGCTTCCTGTTGTTTTGCTGTTGAAGATAAGCCTAAATCCATGGTGACTTGATAGGGTCCATGGGATTATTTCAATCTTTTTGTATTGGCTGAGTCTTGTTTTGTGTCTGATTATACAGTCGATTTTGGTGAAGGGACTGTGAAGTGCTGAGGAGAAGGTATATTTCTTTTGTTTTAGAGTGAAATGATCTATAGATATTTGTTAAGTATATTTGGTTCATAACTTCTGTTATTTTTTTCTGTGCCCCTGTTTAGTTTCTATTAACTGCTGAGAGTGGGTTGTTGAAATCTCCTATTATGATTGTATGAGTTTCAATGTGTGCTTTGAGCTTCAGTAATATTTCTTTACAAATGAGGGTTCCCTTGCATTTGGGGCATAGATGTTCAGAATTGAGAGTTTCTCTTGGTGGAATTTTCCTTTGATGAATATGTAGTGTTCTTCCCCATCTTTTTTTTATATCTTTTAGATGAAACTTTATTTTATTGGGTACTAGAATTGGTAATCAGCTTGTTTCTTGGGACCATTTGCCTGGGAAATTTTTTCCAGCCTTTTACTTTGAAGTAGTGTCTGTCTTTGTTACTGGTGTGTTTCCTGTATGCAGCAAAATACTGGGTCCTGTTTAAATATACAGCCTGTTAGTCTATATGTTTTTATTGGGGAATTGAGTCCATAGATATTCAAAGATATTAAAGAAAAATATTGGTGCTTTCTCTTATTTTTGTTGTTAGAGGTGGAATTATGCTTGTGTGGTTTTCTTCTTTTGGGTTTGTTGTCAGATCATTTTCTTGCTTTTTCTTGGGTGTTGTTTCTCTCCTTGTATTGGAGTTTTCCTTCTATTATAGTCTGTAGTTCTGGATTGGTAGAAAGATATTGTTTAAATATTTTTTTATGGAATATCTTTGTTTCTCCCTCTATGGTATTTGAGAGTTTTGCAGGATATAGTAGACTGGGCTGTCATTTTTGTTCATTTAGGGTCTGTCTCATGTCTGAACAGCATCTTCTTGATTTTAGAGTCTCCATTTAGAAGTCTAATTTAATTCTGATGGGTCTCCCTTTATATGTTATTTGACCTTTTTTTTCTATTACCACTTTTGATATTCTTTCTTTGTTCTGTAAATTTGTGTTTTAATTATTATGTGCCAGAAGGAATTTCTTTTCTGGTCCCATCTGTTTGTGATCTGTAGTCTTCTTGTATGTTTATGGGCATCTCTTTCTTTAGGTTAGGGAAGTTTTCTTCTATAATTTTGTTGAAGATGTTAACTGGCTCTTTGAGTTGGGAATCTTCACTCTCTTCTATATCTATTATTCTTAGGTTTGGTCCTAAGATTCATTGTGTCCTGGATTTCTTGATTGTTTTGAGTTAGGAGCATTTCACTTTTTATATGTTCTTTGACTGTTGTGTCAATGTCTTCTTGTGTATCTTCTGAGCCTGAGATTCTCTTGTATTCTGTCGCTCATGCTTGCATTTGTGACTTCTGATCTCTTCCCTAGGTTTTCCATCTAAAGGGTTGTCTTCTTTTGTGTTTTCTTAATGTTCCTATTTCCATTTCTAGATCCTGAATGGTTTTGTTCAGTTCCCTCACCTGTGTTTGTGTTTTCCTGTATTTCTTTTAAAGATTTATTTTTCCCCTTTAAGGGCTTCTACTTGTTTACTTGTGTTCTGTATTTCTTTGTGTGTGTGTGGGGGGGCACAGTGAACTTTATTGATGGTATTCAATAGAATAGAGAGGGCTCCTTAAGCACCTCCTATTATTATGGGTTTTTTGAGCGGAAATTATGAAGGAAATGCTCAGTGTTGGAGGCCAAGTTGGAATGGGGACTCCTCAGCAACTGAGGGCCTCTTTCTTGCTCTCAGTATCCTGCCTGGGATGAGGGGGAACAGTGTTTCTTATTCCTTGGAAGTCATGTAGACTATGAGGTCTACCACCCTGTTGCTGTAGCCGTATTCATTGTCATACCAGGAAATGAGCTCTACAAAGTTGTCTTTGAGAGCAATCCCATCCCCAGCATCAAAGGTGGAAGAGTGGAAGCTGTTGTTGAAGACGGAGGAAACAACCTGGTCCTCCATGACATACTCAGCATCAGCATCACCCCATTTGATGTTAGTGGGATCTTGCTCCTGGAAGATGGTGATGGGCTTCCTGTTGATGACAAGCTTCCCATTCTCAGCCTTGACTGTGCACTGAATTTGGGTAGAGTCATACTAGAACATGTAGATCATGTAGTTGAGGTCAATGAAGGGGTCATTGATGGCAACAATCTCCACTTTGCCAGATGCAAAGAAGGCAGCTCTGATATCCAGGCACCTAATATGGCCAAATCCATCCACACTGACCTTTACTTTCTTGTCTATGGGATGAGGCTGGCACTGCATGAGAAAATGCAGCTGTCTCTGGAACAGGGAGGACCAGAGAGCCACTTCTGTATTTCTTTAAATGAGTTATTTATGTCCATCTTAAATTCCTTCATCATACTCATGAGATAGGATTTTAGATATGCATCTTGCTTTTCAGGCTTTTAGGATATCCAGGGCTTGATGTGGTAGAAGAACTAGGTTCTGATGTTGCCAAGTAGCATTGGTTTCTGTTGCTTATGTTCTTATGCTTGCCTCTCACCATCCTGTTATCTCTAGAGGTAACTGTACTTGGTGTCTCTAACTGGAGCCTATCCCTCCTGTGATCCTAGTTGTGTCAGAACTCCTTGGAGTCCAACTGTCTCTGTGATCCTATGATTCTGTGATCCTGTGATCCTTAGATCCTGTTGTGTCAGAGCTCCTGCGAGTCAAGCTTTTTCTGGGTGTTGCAGGAATGGGTGAGGAACCAGCGCCCTGGTCTGATCTAGGCAGAGGTGCAAGCCAGAAGGAACCCATGCCCCTTGTTGAACGGGGATTCGTGCTTACCTGCTTCCTGTGGGGGGTCCCAGCTACACCAGACATTGGGAAAGATGAGGCCTCAACTGTGAACTTGAGTATGTCAGAGCTCCAATGATCCTGGGTGTGTCCCATCTCCTGGGAGTGAAGCTTCCTTTGTGATGCTGTGATCCTGGGCCTATCACAGCACCTGGGAGTAGAGCTTCCTCTGGGTGTTGTACGAGTGGGTGCAGAGCCAGCACCTCAGGTCTGCTCCAGTCACAAGGTCAAACCAGTGCTTCTGGCTGGGTGGAGGTTCCTGTGTTCCTGGATCCTGGGGGCGCCCAGTTACTCTGGGTGTTGGGGCAGTTGTTGTGTCCTCACCTGTGATCATGGGCATGTCAGAGAACCTGGGAGTCGGGCTCCCTCTGGGTGTTATGGGACTGAGTGCAGAGTCAGCGCCTCAGGTCTGCTCTGGGCACAGGTTCAACCTGGAAGCGGAAGAGATCTTAAAACCATTGATTGGTAAGAGCTTTGGCCTGTTCAAGATGAGGGAAGAAAAGAAAAAAAAAGGAATTTGTTGGCACAAAACGCTCAGATTTCATTTGCCAAAAATAATTTGAAAGGCAGACAAGTATCGAATGTCACCCACATATTTCCTGTTAAGAAAAAATTTCCTGTCAGAGTCCTATGAAACATTACAATTAGAAAGGAAGACCGCTGTGTGAGTAAAACTGGCTCAGAGCCGTGGAAACACCAAAGTCTGTTTACAGACCCAATTATTGCAGAAACTTCAAAAAATAACTCATAAAAAGTAATCATTAGTCGTAATGTTTCCCTCAAGATTCCACATTTAACTACATTCTAATTTGAGGTGTGATCACATGCCCAGTAAAGGTTTCTTTTCCATACTCTGTTCCAGTTTAAGAAGTAGGAAGGAGAAGGAAAGGGAAATGGGGGGAGGATTGCAGCGGGTGAGAAGAGAGGAGAAAATTTTTCAAAAGGAAAGAAGAAACTGTTTCTAATGTCAAATGGCAGTCTATGTTCTTTCCAAATTCAGGAAAAGGCACTGATACAGGGGAAGCCATTATACGGTAATACAAGTCTTTTAATCACTTTTGGAAGCACGTGATTCAAATTGCCATTGCAATTACTCCTGTCCACAGCCACAACTTTTAGTTCATTCATGACCTTGATATTCTTTTGGCTGTTACTTATTGACTGATTCAACATACTACCTTTCCACACACTTTGTCTGTCCCCCTGTAGGTACAGGTTTTTCTGTTCCAACTACACCATATTTCAGGCAGAGCACTCTGAAAGATCCCTGCTGCCAGAGCACCATGACTGCCCAGCGGACAGCTCCACGTAGTTCAGCTCGCTGATTTTTGGCCAGATTTTGGAGAAAGTAGAGCCTAAGCTTAGATTACTAGCTGTGTATTTACAAGAGTTTTATAAATAAATACTCTCATTTCTAGTACCTTTGTCACTACGGTTCAAATGTGGCAGAAAGAAACCTTCCAATAGTAGTTCAAAGGCAGATAAATTCTTGTTACAAGGGTGTTTTATCTCTCTCCCACCCCCTCCTGTGCAAATATAGATATAGATGTATTAGATATAGATATAGATATATATTCATTCCAAAAATGAGTGTGTATGTGTTTGTTTGGGAAAGGATTTTTCAGGGAACCTAGACTTTGTCATGTTAGCTGCACTATCTGGAGATCTTATATATATGTGTGTGTGTGTGTGTGTGTGTGTGTGTGTGTGTGTGTGTGTGTGTGTGTATGTGTGTGTGTGTGTCTGTGTGTGCATATATATGCACACATCGGAGCACTATTCATTAAAAGGTAAAAGAAAGAGACTATAAAGACAGAAAAAAAACAGAACATAAAATTTTCACAAGAAATCAAGAGAAAATTGGGATAAGCAAAGAAAACCTTTTATATCACAAAGATACAACATATCAAAGAGTGAGTGTGAAAGTGGCAGCAACTATCTTTTATTTGGACACATGTCTTATTCCTCAACCATAATCCTCATGCAATCATTATAAGCATACCCTGGGCCCTGGAATACTTGTGACAAGATATCATGGCTTTAATCCATGGTGCTCAGATAGCATGCAGGTTATGTAAATTTCTTATATCTGTTTAGACATTTTTCTGCCCAAGTTTATGGTCATTTTTAGAGATGGTCAAATTTGGAGAAAGTTAAATGACCTGCTGTGAAAAAACATGCATTTTTTTGTGTTTGGATGAAATGTTCTGTAAATTACTGTCAGGTACACTTGTTTTATGATGTCATTTAGCTCCAGTGTTTAACAGTTACAGTTCTGTATAAAGGAAATTACTATTGGCAAGAATGGAGCATTGAGTCACCCACTATCATTGGGTAAGTTTCAATGTGGGATTTTAGTTGTAGTAGTGTAGTAGTGACTTTGGTGCCATTGTGTTGGGTGTTGCAATACCCTCTTGGTGGATTTTTCTTTTGGTGAAAAAAAAATATATATATATATGTGTGTGTGTGTGTGTGTGTGTGTGTGTGTGTGTGTGTGTGTGTGTGTGTTCCTTCTTTATATCTTCTGATTAGTATTAGTTTGAAGTCTGTTTTGTCAGATATTAAAGTGGTTGGGCCAGTTTGCTTCTTAGGCTCAGTTGTATCTGATATTTTTACCATCCTTTACTCTGAGATGATGTCTATTCTTAATGGTAAGGTGTATTTCTTGGCTGCAGCAGGATATATCATGATTTTTAATACAATCAGATTATCTGAATATTTTTGTTGAAGAATTGAGGCCATTGACACTGAACTTTATCAATGAAGAATGTTTGATAATTCCTATCATTTTGTTGAAGATGTGTGTGTATGCTGGTTTTTGTTTTTTGTTGTTGTTGGTGGTGGTGGGTTTTTTGTTTTGTTTTGTTTTTTATTTTCTCGGCTTGACTTCTTCAGGCTAAAGTTTTCCTTCAAATGTCTTATGTAAAACTAGGTTTGTAATTATATTGCTCACACTGGTTTTTAGCATGTAATGTTGTAGCGGGATGAGAGGATCCACAGGAAGGAGGAAAGTTGTGTAGGTCATGAGAATATGCTGAGTCTCCAGGAACTGGAGGAAGAGAGGAAAGACAGACCCTTAAAGATGGCCTATTACTAGGCATCGGGGTGAGACTAGGGAATTATAAATGGAAGACAGGAAAATTGAATAGATGGCATCTAATTGATTCCCTGATTTTTACTCTGGGTACGAATGACTGAGACAAGGGATGAGGTGAGAGAAAGATTGTAGGAAAAAATATCAGGGTCAACATTGAACTTTTCAATGGAAACTTTGGGAGTGACAAAAGGCCTGCCTGATATGTTTTAATTAATTATTTTTTATTTATTTATAACGTCCAGTTCTCTATCACAGAGTCCTTCTCCTTCCCCATTTCCCTCTCCTTTGCCTCTGAGAAGTTGCAATCCTGGATATTCCCCCACTCTCAGACATCAAGTATCTACAAGATTAGGCACATCCTATCCCACCAAGGCAAGGCGAACAGCTCTCTGCTACATATGTTCCAAGGGTCTTAGAATAGCTTGTGTATACTTTTTGATTGGTGACTATTTCTGGGAGCTCCCAGGGGTCCAGGTTAATTGACACTTTTTTGTCTTCCTATGTGGTTGCAATCACCTTCAGTTCCGTCAATACTTCTTCTAACTTTTCCATAGGGGTCCCTGACCTCAGCCCAGTATCTGCATCTGTCTCAGTCAGCTGCTGGGAGAGCCTCTCAGAGGATAGCCATGCTAGCCTCTTGTCTACAAGCACAACATGTCATCAGTAATGGTGCCAGGGATTGGTGCACACCCATGGGATGGATCCTAAGTTTGGCTGGTCACTGATCAGCCATTTCTTCATTTTCTGCTCCATTTTTGTCCCTGTCTTTCTTTAGACAAGGCAAATTTAGGTTGAAAGTTTTATAGGTGGGTTGGTGTCCCCATCCCTCCACAATGGGTTCTGTCTAACTAATGGAGGTCGTTTCTTCAGGTTCCATATTCCTACTGTTGGGCGTTTTGGGTAAGGTTACCCACGATGAGTCCTGGGAGCCTCCCACATCCCAAGTCTCTGAGACTTTCTAAAGATTCCCTCCCACCACAGCAGCTGCATATTTCCATTCATTCTCCTGGCCCTCTGGTCCTCTGCCATGTCTCCCTCCATACCTGATCCTAGATTCCCTTTCCCCTCCCCTTCTCCTCTCCCACTGAGGTTCCTCCCTCCCTTTGCCTCCCATGATTATTTTCTTCTCCCTTCTAAATGGTATTGAAAAATCCTCACTTGAGCCTTCCTTCTTCTTTAATTTCTTAGGGCTTGCACGTTGTATCATGGGTATTCTGTAGTTTGGGGTTAATATCCACTCATCAGTGAATACAAAGTCCTAAATAACTACAGATGTTAAATCAAAGTAGTATATTAAGAATTGTTATTGACTAGCCTGAGTCACATAAGCGGTCCAATACCCTCCCACAACCTCCAACCTGTCTGCCTCTCAGTAGGTCCACAGTAACTAGGGTTACAGGTGAGACTCTTACCCAAATTTCCAAACCAGCAGGGACACCTACAGTGCTCAGCTGTTGGGGAACTACCTGTTCTGGTCTGCTCTGCCGAGCTCCATCTTCATTCTGGTCTGGCCAGATCAGCAGCCAGATACCCTCCCACACCCTATAGGCTGCCTGTCTACCAAGATATCTGCAGTCACCAGGGACAGAGCCTGCCTGTCTCCCACTAAGTCTGCAATATCCAACAGCCCAGGAAGTATACCTTAACCAAGAGCCAAGCCCTTCCATTTTGTACCTATGTGTACACCTGGGCACATGCTGCCCCTGGTACCCAAAGCCTGCCTGTCTCCCAGGAAGTTAACTCTGGCCAGGAACACAGGAGGTCTACCCTAACCAGGGACACAGGAGGTCTGATCTAACCAGAGAAACAGGAGTCCCCATTCCCAACCAGAGACAGCACTGACTGCCCAGCAAGAGACAGAACTCTAACCCAGGTCCCAGAGCTCTACCTGCTTCCAAGGAGGACAGCTCCAGTCAGAGGCTCGGAGGCCAGTTAACACCAGAGAGAACAGATGTCAAGAGGCAGGTGCAAAAACCTAAGCAACAGAACCAAGTGTAATGGGGCAATTTTAAGAACCCAGTTCTCTTACCACAGCAAGCCCAGATAACCTAGCATGCCTGAAAAGCAAGATTCTGACATAAAATTCCATCTCATGAAGATGATAGAGGCCTTTAAAGCAGATATAAATAACTGCCTTAAGAAACACAGGAAAACACAGGCAAATAGGAAGAAGCCCTAAAAGAGAAAGCAAATAAACCCCTTAAAGGAATTCAGAAAAAACACAATCAAGTAGGTGAAGGAATTGAACATAATAGTCTAAGATCTAACAATAGAACTAGAAACAATAAAGAAAACACAATGGAGGCAATGCTGGAGATGGACAATTTAGAAAAGAGATAAGGAGCAACAGATGTAAGAATCACCAATAGATTACAAGAGATAAAAGATAGAATCTCACACACAGAAGACACCAGAGAAGATATTGACACTTGGTCAAAGAAAATGAAAAGTTTAAAAAGATCCTAACTTAAAATATCCAGGAAATTCAGAACACAATGACAAAAATCAAACCTAAGAATAACATGAATATAAGAGGATAAAGATTCCCAGCTCAAAGGGCTAGAAAACACCTTTGACAAAATCAAGAAGCAAACTTCACTAACCTAAAGAAAGATATGTATGTACCAGAACCCTAAAGGGCATAAAATTGATTAGACCAGAAAAGAAAATCTTATCACATAATAATCAAAATATTAAATGCACATAACAAAGATTATTTATTTAAAATGGTAAGAGAAAAAGACTAAGTAACATATGAAGGCAGATCTATTAGAAGTATACCAAACTTTTCATCAGAGACTGTAAAAGCTAAAAGATCTTGGTCAGATGTCATTCAGAACCTAAGAGAAAACAAATGCCAGCCCAGACAACTATATCCAGCAAAAATCTAAATCACTATAGATGGAGAAACCAAGATGTTCCATGACAAAACCAACTATATACAATATCTTTTTACCAACTTAGCACTACAGAGAGTACTGAAAGGAAAGCTCAACACCCAGAGGTTAACTACATCCAAGAAAACACAAGAAATTAAACATCTTACAACAAACCAAAAGGAAGAGAAACACACACACACACACACACACACACACACACACACACACACACACACACATACAATATCACCTTCAGCAACAAAAATAAGGAACTAACAATCATCTGTCTTTAATATCTCTCAACAACAATGAACTCAATTCCCCATTATAAAGACACAGGTTAACAGACATGACAAATAAATGGGATCCAGCATTTGGCTGCACACAAGAAACACATTTCATTGACAAAGACAGGAATTACCTCAGAGTAAAGGACTGGAAAAATTTTTTTTACCAGAAAATGGTCCCAAGAAATATGTGGGAGTTGCCACTCTAATATGCATCAAAATAGACTTTCAACCCAAAGTAATCAAACAAGATGGGGAAGGACACTTTACATTCATAAAAAAATTCAGCATGAGAGGGTCTCAATTCTGAACATCTATGTCCAAAATTCAAGAGCACCCACATTCATAAAAGAAACTCTACTAAATATCAAAACACACATTGAACCTCACACAATATTAGTGGTATCTTCAACACTCCACTCTCACCAATGAGAATGAAACAAAACTGAACAAAAACTGAACAGAGACACGGTGAAACTAACAGAAGTTATGAACCAAATAGATTTAACAGCTATCTAGAGAACATTTCACCCCAAGTCAAGAGAATATACCTTCTTCTCAACACTCCATGGAACTTTCTCCAAAACTGACAAGATAATCAGACACAAAACATGAGTCAACAGATACAGGAAGATTGAATTAATCCCATGCATTCTATCTGATCACCGGAGAATAAGAGTGGACTTCAATGACAACAAAAATAACAGAAAACCCACATACTCTTGGAAACTTAACAACTCTCTGCTCAGTGATAACTTGTCAGGAAAGGAATAAAGAAAGAAATCAAAGACTTTATAGAAGTCAGTGAAAATGAAGATACAACATACACAAACTTATGGGACACAATAAAAGCAGTGTTAAGAGGAAAAATCCATAGCACTAAGTGCCTTCATAAAGAAATTGGAGAGAACCTATAAAAGCATCTTTAGATCACACCTGAAATCTCTACAACAGAAAGAAGCAACCCATCCAAGAGTAATGGGTGGCAGTTAATAATGAAATGCACAGCTGAAATCAACCACTTAGAAACAAAGAGAATAATACAAATAATCGACAAAAGCAAGAGCTGGTTCTTGGAGAAAATCAACAAGATAGATAAATCCTTAGCCCAACTAACTAAGGGGCACAGAGACAGTATCCAAAACAATAAAATCAGGAATGAAAAGGTAGACATAACAACAGAAACAGAAATTTAAAAAATCATCCAAACCTACTCCAAAAAAAAAATACTCAATCAAACTGGGAAAATCCATATGAAATGGATGACTTTCTATACAAATACCATGTACCAAAGTTAAATCAAGATCAGTTAAACTATATAGACAGTTCTATAAGTCATAAGGAAATAGAAATAATCATTAAAAATCTCTCAAGCAAAATGTGCCCAGGGCCAGATGGTTTTAGTGCAGAATTCTACCAGACCTTCAAAAATGAGCTAATACCAATATTCCTCAAACTCTTCCACAAAATAGAAACAGATTCATTCTATGACGTCACAGGTACTCTGATATTTGAACCACACAAAGACCCAACAAAGTTAGAGGACTTCAGGCCAATTTTACTTATGAATAACAATGCAAAAATACTCAATAAAATTCCCAAAACACATCAAAGCCATTATTCACCACAATCAAGTAGACCTTATCCCAGAGACGCAGGGATGGTTAAATATTCAGATATCTATCAAGGTAATACATTATATAAACAAACTCACGGACAAATGTCACATGATCATCTCATTTTATGCTGAAAAAATTTTCTAGAAAGTACAGCAGCCTTTCATGTTAAAAAGCCTTCGAAGGATCAGGAATTCATGGCACATACCTAAACACAACAAAAGCAATGTAAAGAAAAAAAAAAAACAGCCAACATCATATTAAATGTAGAGAAGCTAGAAGCAATCCCACTAACACCAGGGACAAGACAAGGTTGCCCACTCTCTCCCTATCTATTCAATATAGTACTAAATGTTCTAAGTTATGATTATGATACTATTCATGAGTAATCCCAAATATCTCACCAGAGAGTGTCTTCAGTAATGAACAACTTCAGCAAAGTGGCAGGATATAAAATTAACTAAAAAAAATCAGTAGCCTTCCTTTATACAAATGATAAACAGACTGAGAAAGAAATGAGGAAAACAACACACCCTTCACAATGGCTACAAATAGTATAAAATATCTTGGTGTAACTCTTATCAAGCAAGTGAAAGGTCTGTATGACAAGAACTTCAAATCCCCAAAGAAAGATCTTGAAGAAGATGTCAGAAGATGGAAATATCTCCAATGTTTATGGGTCAGTAAGATTAACCTAGTGAAAATGGCCATCTTACAAAAAGAAATCTACAAATTCAATGCAACCCTCATCAAAATTCCAACACAATTCCTTTCAGATATGCAAAGAACAATTCTCAGCTTCATATTATAAAAGAAAATTCAGGATAGCCAAAACAATTCTTAACAATAAAAGATCTTCTGAGAGGAACACTCCTCCATTGTTGGTGGGGTTGCAGACTGGTACAACCATTCTGGAAATCAGTCTGGAGGTTCCTCAGAATTGGACATTGAACTGCCTGAGGATCCAGCTATACCTCTCTTGGGCATATACCCAAAAGATGCCCCAACATATAAAAAAGACACATGCTCCACTATGTTCATTGCAGCCTTATTTATAATAGCCAGAAGTAGAAAGAACCCAAATGCCCTTCAACAGAGGAATGGATACAGAAAATGTGGTACATCTACACAATGGAATATTACTCAGCTATCAAAAACAATGACTTTATGAAATTCGTAGGCAAATGGTTGGAACTGGAAAATATCATCCTGAGTGAGCTAACCCAATCACAGAAAGACATACATGGTATGCATTCATTGATAAGTGGCTATTAGCCCAAATGCTTGAATTACCCTAGATGCCTAGAACAAATGAAACTCAAGACGGATGATCAAAATGTGAATGCTTCACTCCTTTAAAACGGGAACAAGAATACCCTTGGCAGGGAATAGAGAGGCAAAGATTAAAACAGAGACTGAAGGAACACCCATTCAGAGCCTGCCCCACATGTGGCCCATACATATACAGCCACCCATATAGACAAGATGGATGAAGCAAAGAAGTGCAGACCGACAGGAGCCGGATGTAGATCGCTCCTGAGAGACACAGCCAGAATATAGCAAATACAGAGGCGAATTCCAGCAGCAAACCACTCAACTGAGAATAGGACCCCCGTTGAAGGAATCAGAGAAAGAACTGGAAGAGCTTGAAGGGGCTCGAGACCCCATATGTACAACAATGCCAAGCAACCAGAGCTTCCAGGGACTAAGCCACTACCTAAAGACTATACCTGGACTGACCCTGGACTCTGACCCCATAGGTAGCAATGAATATCCTAGTAAGAGCACCAGTGTAAGGGGAAGCCCTGGGTCCTGCTAAGACTGAACCCCCAGTGAACTAGACTGTTGGGGGGAAGGCGGCAATGGGGGGAGGGTGGAGAGGGGAACACCCATAAGGAAGGGGAGGGGGGAGGGAGATGTTTGCCCGGAAACTGGGAAAGGGAATAACACTCGAAATGTATATAAGAAATACTCAAGTTAATAAAAAAAAAAAAAAAAGATCTTCTGGGGGAATCACCACCCATGGCCTCAAGCTGTACTACAAAGCAATAGTGATCAAGACAGCATGATATTGGTATAGAGAGACAGGTCAATCAAAGGAATAGAATCCAAGACCCAGAAATAAAACCACATACCTATGGACACTAGCTATTTGATGAAAAAGCCAAAAACATACTTTGGAAAAGGAAAGCATCTTTAATTAATGGTGCCAGTCTAACTGGCTATCCATGTGTAGAAGAGTGTAAATAGATCCATATTTGCCAACTTGCACAAAGCTCAAGTCCAAGTGGATCAAGGACCTCAACATAAAATCAGATACAATTAATGTATTAGAAAAGAAAGTGGGAAAGAGCCTGGAACTCACTGGCATGGGATCATCTCATAGGATGGATCAGGATAGCTTCTTTATTGGAATTAAGAACAGGCTTAAGGAAAGGCCATCCTGAGACTGCCTTACCTGGGGATCTAGCCAATATAACCCCACCAAACCCAGACAATATTGCTGATGTCAAGAAGTACAAGTTGGCAGGAGCCTGATATAGCTGTCTCCTGAGAGGCTCTGCCAGAGCATGACAAGTACAGAGGAAGATGCTCGCAGCCAACCATTGAGCTGAGAATGGGGTTGGCCAGGCAGAGGTTATGGTTATATCAGGGATATTTTAGTCTTTGCATACTGATAAGGGATGTCAGCAAACTTCTGTTGGCATCTTAGGCCCTAATGTCTTTAATCTCTTCCTTTTCTACTTCAAGGAAGTTCTGAGTCTCACTTCTGTTTATGATTAAGACCAAATTTTCAACATGCCAACATTATGTGGTTTGCACTCAGAGCTTTCTCCTATCTACCTACTGCTATTCATATGTCAAATTTTAGAGAAGTCCTGTGGAGCTGCCCTAGATTTCCAGAGGAGCTTATTCAGAAAGGCACCCTTCACCTTTAGAGCTGGCTAACTGCCATCGTAGCAGGAACTTTTTAAAAATGGCTTCTTGCTTGTCACTGTTCCTGTCAAACGCTGAGCTAAGATTTTCCCAACACCTATACAGTTTGTGAAAGTTCCTTTGTGACTGGACTTCAGATTTGTTTGGCAATATATCTACTGCTGGTTACATTTTTTTGAGTGTTTGTGTTTTTTAATTTTCCTTTAGTTTTCACTGCTCCCTCTACTGATACATGCATCTGCTGTGTTAATTTGATCTTTTGTATTGTCACCAGAGGCTGAGACGGAGACACTGTCCCATGTTGTGGTAATGAGAATCTCGACTTAAACCTTCCTCAAGTAAAGCTGGATCCTTGGCTCCCGAGGAAGGGAAAAATAAGAAATGACAGTTTAGTATAGTTGGAGATTGTCAGAAACTGTTATTCATTTAATATATATATCTATGGCAAATGCACTTGCATGTGAAGCCAGAGGAAATGTTGAATCTTCCCAACAAGGCTTTCTGCTTTGTTCTAACCAACTCTAAAATTCACCATTTCAGGGGGAGGTGCAGACCATTGAGTTATTAGGATCTGTTTCCATCCCCATGTGGTGGTTACAAGCATGGGCATCCATGTGTGGCATTCAACATGGTGCTGGGTTTTGAGTTCAGGCGTTTATCATTGTAGATCAAAGTCTTTTACTTACTGAAGCATATCCCTGCCTTAAAATGGTTTTAAACAAAATTAAAAATCGAGGTCAATAAAAGACATTATGGAGAAGCTTATTAAGTATCTAAGCATAGGAACGGGCTTTGGCAGAATCATAGTCTACTGCCCTAGTCATTGTAATAGCCCTAGACATGATTTCAGTGATTTATGAAGATATTATCCTCAAAGGGCTGTCAAGAAATTTGAATTAGATTACACATCACAGGGTGGTTCCTAAGGTGTGCTTGTCAGGGCTACAATTAATAAGGTATCCTGGGGATGCAGAAGTTAGGACAGCCTCACTATAAATAAAGGCTAATAGGTTTCTTTATGAGCTTCCCAGAAAAATATCAGGGAAAGGTCATAATACGTTTAAGCTTTAGCCTGATTTGTTGTAATTTTAACAATTTTGAAAGAATTTTGATTTCTATGACAGAACTTCTATAACAGAAAACGTAGTTATTTGTGCTAAAATTCTTCATTCTTCAACTAGCAAGAGGTTTTTAACAAGGGTTTCACATGAGAGACTCTTTTATCTTTAATTTCCTCACATTCTTCCTGCCTTCTTACTTTTCTCCATCTTCCTTTGTTTACCTCAGTACCACCTCCACATAAGATACACATACTCAACCCACCATAAACTATTTACTTTTAGAGCAATAGGATGGGCATTTTCCTAGGCTCTCTTTAATAGTCTGATCTTGACCTCTGCAGTAGGAACTGAGTAGCCTTCAGTTGGGACTAAATAGTCTGAACAGACTCTGGCCTTTCTTTTTCTGTCCTACATTTTTAAATTTTTGTTTCTTTTTCCTTTCATTACCTAAGAGATCTGCTCTTCAATGATCCCCACTCTATTCACCTGAGATTCTGGCAGAGATTCTCCGAGTCAGTGGGTAGTCTCAGGTCTTCTCTCCTGAGTAGCTTTTTAGTGGGACTTCCATTCTCGTTATCTTCTCCTGAGACATTTAGGGAGAATAAGATACCTGTTTCTGATAGCCTCGTGGTTTTATTAATATAAGTTGGTTTATTTGAGAAATGGTAAGATGGATTTTGATGCGTTTTTTAAAGCTTTGGGCATATAAATGAGAAATTATATATCAACCAGAAGAACAAATTCATCCCCTAGAGAAAAATAGGTAATGTCAATAGAATTTCCTATGTCATGGAGTTAAAATCTTAACTTTCAGGTCCTGGGCCTTGGTCAGCATCTACCAGGGAAGAACATTCAGGCTTGAACTTTTCATAGGACACACTTCCAAGATACTCGGTGTCAGGCTCATTTTATTATTCATTGGCAATTATATTTGAGTGTTACAGTGTATGTACTCAGGTCATTTTTAAGAATCCCCAACAATGTTATTAAAATTGTAATGAGTGTCAGGAGAATCATAGTATCCAAGGGGTTGGATGAACCAGTCACTAAACATTGTGCCAGAAATTAGGAATTCAACTTTTCTCAGCCAATGACGGAACAGAAGTCATCCAGTAATAGATAATAACTAGGTACAAATGAATAAGTAATAGAAATACTTCAGAAAATTTATGAATATAAATATCAGAGTACACTTGCCTAGTCATGGCTGTGAAATCTTACTACCCCATCAAAAATTAGGCTAAAAATGAGGATCTTATTTATTCAAACAAGCCAGATGCAGTGATGCCCTAGGAAATATTGCATAATATTTTGACTTACTCTTGGATTACAATATAACATAAAAAATATAAAATATAGACACTGCAATTAAAGCACTAATATGGACTATTGGCCCTGCAAAGAATTAAGTAATGAAAATTCAATGTTTTGCCTAACAATTATGTGAGATATTTGGTAACTGTGCACACTAATTAGCCAATGTCATGTGCCAGTCAATGCCCACTGGCAATCTGCCATTCACTGATTGAAAGAGATAACTGTGCCAACAATTTCTAAATTTGAATTAATTAACAGTTTGTTTACTGCTTTCTAGGATTTTTTCTTTGGGCAAGAAACAATAGATGAAAATGATTAATTGTATGCTTTTATGTGGGAAATCGTTTAGGAATATTTACTAACTTACATTGTATTAAAGAAAATTTAATCAACAGCAATTCAAGCTATATTTCAGTGAAAAAAATAAAAAGAAATTTCCCTCCCCTCCCCAGTAAAAATGTATTTAGCAAGGCTATTAATGCCGTTTTAAAGAATAGTTCATAGATGTGAAATTTTATATTATTCTTGAAAAGGATAAGTGTTTGATTTAAATATTCAAGTTTGTAGGATATGGATACAAGGAAGATAAATAAAATTTATGTTTTTGCAGGATTATCCAATAAATTTTGAAATGTAAGACAATCAAATAAGGATTACAATAGGACAACATGGCATTGAAAGCGTATCTATTAAACATGGTTTCCTATGTAAAGAGTTTGGGTTTAAAAGAGAATCTTTGCTATTTAGAGGAGCAGACAGAAATATGGAAAAATAAATGAAACAATCAAGACAGAGAACATTTTCATAAATAAATGACAAGGCTGAGCTACAGGGTAGGAAGTATCTATTAAGAATGGAAAGATGGCTATTAGCCCAAATGCTTGAATTACCCTAGATGCATAGAACACATGAAACTCAAGACGGATGATCAAAATGTGAATGCTTCACTCCTTCTTTAAAAGGGGAACAAGAATACCCTTGGCAGGGAATAGAGAGGCAAAGATTAAAACAGACACAGAAGGAACACCCATTCAGAGCCTGCCCCACATGTGGCCCATACATATACAGCCACCCAATTAGACAAGATGGATGAAGCAAAGAAGTGCAGGCTGACAGGAGCCGGATGTAGATCTCTCCTGAGAGACACAGCCTGAATACAGCAAATACAGAGGCGAATGCCAGCAACAAACCACTGAACTGAGAATAGGACCCCCGTTGAAGGAATCAGAGGAAGAACTGGAAGAGCTTTCAGGGGCTCGAGACCCCATATGTACAACAATGCCAAGCAACCAGAGCTTCCAGGGACTAAGCCACTACCTAAAGACTATACATGGACTGACCCTGGACTCTGACCTCATAGGTAGCAATGAATATCCTAGTAAAAGCACCAGTGGAAGGGGAAGCCCTTGGTCCTGCTAAGACTGAACCCCCAGTGAACGTGATTGTTGGGGGGAGGGCGGCAATAGGGGAAGGGTGGGGAGGGGAACACCCATAAAGAAGGGGAGGGGTAGGGATTAGGGGCATGTTTGCCCGGAAACCGGGAAAGGGAATAACATTCGAAATGTAAAAAAGAAATACTCAAGTTAATAAAAAAAAAATAAAATAAAATAAAAACATAAAAAAAAAGAATGGAAAGATGGAAGGCATCTTTACATTGTAGACCAGTTTTCAATTTTTAGGATTGACAGTTTCTGGTACACTGTAGTCACTAGATCACATTCTACCAGAAAAATTCTTTTTTTGTTGTTGTTGGTTTTTCTTTTTTCTTTTTATTGGTTTATTTTTATTTATATTTCAAATGTTATCCCCTTTCCCGGTTTCTCAGACATAAGTTCCATATCCCCTCCCCCTCCCCTTCTTCTGTAAGGTTGTTTCCCTTCTCAACAACTCCCCCTTCTCGCCCTTCCCCCCCACCCCTGACATTCTCTTACACTAGGAGTCCAACCTAGGCAGGACCAAGGGCTTCTCTTTCATTGGTGTCCAACAAGGCCTTCCTCTGCTACATACGCAGCTGGAGCCCAGGGTCAGTCCATGTATAGTCTTTAGGTAGTGGTTTAGTCCCTGGGAGCTCTGGTTGGTTGGCATTGTTCATATGGGGTTACAGCACCTTCAGCTCTTTCAATCCTTTCTCTAATTCCTCCAACAGGGGGTCCCATTCTCAGTTCAGTGGTTTGCTGCTAGCATTCGCCTCTGTATTTGACATGCTCTCGCTGTGTCTCTCAGGAGACATCTGTATCCGATTCCTGTCAGCATGCCCATGTGTATATATATATATATGGGCCACATGTGGGCAGGCTCTGAATGACTGTTCCTTCATTCTCTGCTTCAAACTTTTGCCTCCATATCTCCTCCTATGAATATTTTTGTTTCCCCCTTTTAAGAAGGAGTGCAGTATCCATACTTTGATGAAATCTTATTAAATAGAAAGATGACAGTTATATTATGGCTTCACAATCTGTGACATAAATTCGAAATATTTAACTGTTCTTATTTCTTTTCTCCCAGCCCCAGCATAGGGGGATGCTAGAGCAGTAAGACTGGAGTGGGTGAATGAGTGGAGGAACACCCTCATAGAAGCAAAGGGGAGGGAAAGGGGTGATGGGATGGAGGGCTTGTGGAGAGGTAACTGGGTAGGGGGACATCATTTGAAATGTAAATGAATAAAATGATTAATAAACATAAATAAATTAAAAATAAAAAGCTGAGGAATATCAAATGGCTGAGAAGCACCTAAAGAAATTTTCAACATCTTTAGTCATAAGGGAAATGCAAATCAAAACAACCCTGAGATTCCACCTCACCAGACAGAATGGCTAAGATCAAAAACTCTGGTGACAGCAGATGCTGGCGAGGTTGTGGAGAAAGAGGAACACTCCTCCATTGTTGGTGGGATTGCAGACTGGTACAATCATTCTGGAAATCAGCCTGGTTCTTCAGAAAATTGGCCATTGCACTACATGAGGACCCAGCTATACCTCTCTTGGGCATATACCCGAAAGATGCCCCAATATATAACAAAGACACACGCTCCACTATGTTCATAGCAGCCTTATTTATAATAGCCAGAAGCTGGAAAGAACCCAGATGCCCTTCAACAGAAAATGGATACAGAAAATGTGGTACATCTTCACAGTGGAGTACTACTCAGCTATCAAAAACAATGACTTTATGAAATTCATAGGCAAATGGATGGAACTGGAAAATATCATCCTGAGTGAGGTAACCCAATCACAGAAAAACACACATGGTATGCACTCATTGATAAGTGGCTATTAGCCCAAATGCTCAAATTACCTTAGTTGCACAGAACACATAAAACTCAAGAAGGATGACCAAAATGTGGATGCTTCACTCCTTCTTTAAAAGGGGTACAAGAATACCCTTAGGAGGGGATAGGGAGGCAAGTTAGAACAGAGGCTGAAGGAACACCCATTCAGAGCCTGCCCCACATGTGGCCCATACATATACAGCCACCAAACTAGATAAGATGGATGAAGCAAAGAAGTGCAGGAACCGGATGTAGATCTCTCCTGAGAGACACAGCCAGAATATGGCAAATACAGAGGCAAATGCCAGCAACAAACCACTGAACTGAGAATGGGACCCCCTGTTGGAGGAATTAGAGAAAGGATTGAAAGAGCTGAAGGTGCTTGAGAAACCATATGAACAACAATGCCAACAACCAGAGCTTCCAGGGACTAAGCCACTACCTAAAGACTATACATGGACTGACCCTGGGCTCCAACCTCATAGGTAGCAATGAATATCCTAGTAAGAGCACCAGTGGAAGGGGAAGCCCTGGGTCCTGCCAAGGCTGGACCCCCAGTGAACGGGATTCTTGGGGGGAGGCAGGTAATGGAGGGAGGATGGGGAGGGGAACACCCATATAGAAGAGGAAGGGGAAGGGTTAGGGGGATGTTGGCCTGGAAACCGGGAAAGGGGATAACATTTGAAATGTAAATAAGAAATATCCAACTTAATAAAGATAAAAAAATTACTATTCTTTTGATATGTTAAAAATTGAAAGTTTCAGTCTAAGGCAAACTGTGTCATTAAAATCTTCAGGATTCCAACTGAAGAAAATCATTCTTTCTAAGGAGTGATATGAAATTTTTGTTTTATAATTTAAGTGCTTATGGTAGCAAAATCAAAGCGTAAAGGACATTGAATAGACAAATTTAAATTGTAATTAAATATGCTTACTTCTTTTAGTCTATAAAATGTCTTTAATTAGGAGGTGTTTCATGTGGGAACAAGTTTCATGTGCTTTAAGCAACCTTTTACAACAAAATACTGTCCCAAGTCCATACTGACATACATTGTCATTTAATAGTGTCTTTGAGCATTGGAACTAACTTGATAATGCACCATTTGTACTGAAATGTTCATCTTAGCTGGAAAAACTGATATAAGTATCTTTGTACTATCCATTTTTCTTTAATAATGATTCCTATACAATTTTATTTCTATTTCAATTATTTTATAGTTAGAAACAAAGAAAACCAGAATGCAAAATTTATGGCTGGTTTTATTTCAGTATTTCAAGTTTAAATGGGGTAAATTTCAAATAACTTCATTCTAAAAGAATGCAAATTAAACATAGTAATTACAAAAATGATAGAAATCTTTTACTTAGTTATGGCTTTTAAATAAATGCCATTGTTCACATTAAAGTTAACATACTTAATATGTAATTGTAGCCCAAACTATTTCAATAAATTATTTTCTTTTGAAGTAACTATATTGAAAGCATACCTAGAACAGTGAAAAAATGATGTGACTCCCTCTTTCATAGATAGGACACCATTGTTCTCTCCACAAGAAAGCATGTTCATTTAAGTGGAGGTTGAAATAACACCAGGACAATGTCTGAAAGAAAATAATATCAAATGTATCTGGATCATAGTAGTGAATGTCTTGCTGAAATCTGTTACTATTATGGATTTAGATCATACATCCTAGCACATGTAAGGAGGGAGAAAGCCTGAACTTTCTCTCACCAGCAGAGCTTTAGAAACATAAATGTCACAAAATGGTCTCAAAGATAACTATTTAGTACACCAGAATCAGAGATGGAACTGTATTTAAGGAAAATGAATGAAATGCTGCTTTATGGTTAATTTTAAATAGTGTGTATTATTTAAATGGCTATTTTAAAAATTTAAGTACTCTAATACAAGTTAAATGTACCTTTGCTTTGTAAGGGGAGTCATTGCAAACATGCTTCCAGGACCTCCTATTTATATCCATGTGTGTCCTCCTTCACATTTTATGATCTGCACTATATACTTTCGAGCTAATTAGCAGAACCACATGTTTAAAATATGTTTTCTAGGTGAACACCAAGAAGCTTGAAGAACACTTCATACCTTCTTCACAGCCAAAATTAATTTTTAGAACTGCCTGCTGACATATGACCAAGTGATAATTCATTTTTTCTTGCTTCATATAAATGTATTTATTTACTTATTTATTATTGAAGACAATAAAATAGAACTTAACCTTATAAATGTAGAGTTTTCCTAAGTGTATTGGTAAAAACTCATTTTCAGAAACATAGGTGGTAGAATAAATATTATGTAGATAACCCTGTGAAGTTTGACTTTCTCCAACTCACGTAACAACAGGCATGACCACTAAGAACACAGGAAGAGAAAACATGCTTGTTACAGTAAGAAATATTGATCACAGTTGTAAGAACCATAATTTTGCCTAGGAGTTTTTCTACCCTGTTCATTTTCCACTTAGGATAATGTTTTTGCTATTGACATAACTTAAAATCTAGTAATGTCATCTGAGAAAACAATTCCCAACATAAGCTATAGGATTAACCCTTTGGGGAGCAGTTAGTGCGTCTGGCCGTTACTCTACAAGCATCCATTCTCTCAGACTCAACACAGCCTAAGAGATTCAGGACACTCCATCTAATTGTCAGGTCTTAAAGCTGGTAGACTTCTGTAGGAAGCACAGGCTGCAACTTGGGAGGTAGGAGGTGAGGGGACCCTCTAGAATATAGCAGAGAGATGAGAAGTGAGAGACATTCACGACTCAGAGGGAGGGACCTTAAATAAAATGCCTAACACTGGGGAAAGGAAACTTGTAGAGTCCACCTCCAGTAGAAAGACAGGACATCAAGTGGAGGGATAGGGTTGCCATCACACAGTCAAACACACTGACCCAGAATTGTTCCTGTCTGAAAGAACTGCAGGGACAAAAATGGAGAAGAGACTGGCCTAAATTGGGATACAGCTCAAGGGGAGGCTCCAAGGCCTGACACTATTATTGGTGCTATGGTGTGCTTACAGATAGGAGCACCTCTGAGAGGCCCAACAAGCAGCCGAAGGAGTCAGATGCAGATACTTACACCCTATTAATGGACAGAAGTCAGGGAGCCCTGTGGTTGAAGTAGGGAAAGGGTGGAAGAAGCTGAGGAAGAGAAAAACCCTAAAGGAAGAGCAGCAGGCTCAACGAACCTGGACTCTGAGAGCTCTCAGACACTGATCCACCAACCAGGCAGCATACATTAGCTGATATGAATCCTATGACACATACATCAGAGGACTGCCTGGTCTGGCCTCAGTAAGAGAAGAGACACCTAACTCTTGAGAGATTTAAGGCCCCAGGGATTGAGGAAGCTTGGTAGGGTGGGGATGGGGTTGGGGGTTGGAGACATCCTTTTAAAGATGGAAATAGGATGAGGAACTGCCAGAGGGTGGATGACAGGGTTGGATAATTACTGGACTGTATATAAAGATTAAATAATAATAATGATAATAATAATAATAATGAAAAATAGAAGAAAGTGATGTTAGGAGCCACTGTTACAATGCAGGATGGGACAGTTAGTAAAAGCCTGTTGGTGGCGGTTATTTATTTCAGTTAAAGATCCTCCCAGAGAAAGATCTGAAATCATTGATCACTCAAGTATCCTGGTAATTTAAAGAGAGAAATGACAATCACACAGTTTTTATTCCATAATGCCTTGAATTGTGTCTTTCAAAATAATGTTTTTTTTTTTCAGGTGACTTTAGGTCTACCAATTGTAGAAAGCATGCAGAGTGGAGAAAAACCCCAATCCTAGCTTAAGAATGACTAAGGGTCATTTTAACAATTACAGTGGCTAGCTCTCAATGAGTTTTCAACGTGAACATAAAGCCACTGGAGGTATATGGCACTTGGTCAGTGACAAAAGTCTCAGAGGTTCAGTTGCTGTCACTGCACCAATTGCCATCTCCACGTTATTGGAGTTACCCTACATACCTATGCCTGCAGCTGCAACATACAGCTGCAGATACAGCCCCTTAATGCTTCTGCAGGGAAATCTACTGGATGGTTTTGTTTATTTTACCTGGAGTTCTTCCAAATGTCAGATGTTACTTTTGCTTTGTTTGCTCTTTAAAACAAACAACTGTACAGTTGTCCCAGTCTACCCTAAGAAATGACATCCTTCCATCGCCCCCATTGTGTTTCTTTTGTTGATTGTGTACTTCTTGAACTCAGGCATTTCTGATGTTTCTCTCCAGCTGATCTGCTTGCTGAAGCTAATTCCTCTTGTTTGTGATAATGCCTCCACAATTTTAATTATAAATAAAAGGGCAGAACACAGCTTACATCCATTAGAAACTCACAGATTTTAATTTTCTGTTCAGTTGACTCAATTTTGCAACCAGCACATTTCATATGAATAGTCATAAATGAAGCCACGGGGTCTAGGGTACTACTTTAACCAGGGTGCTTTGAATTCTCACATCTATGGCAGAAATTCATTTGCTTAGAGAATTATTGTTTTTTAAGGAACAGATGAAAAGTTGGTGACTGTCTCACCTGTACATCCAAAGGTCAAGAACACCACTGTCTAGTGAAAGTCTTGGTGATTCAGTAGTCTGTGAGGATGTGTGGTTTCTGTGTAGGCTGGGAACAATCTGCTATCAGGTCATAGTTGGTAAAGTGTTCTGATTCTACAATGGTGTATCCTGGAGTAGGACACTAAAGGATGAAAAGAATTCCAGGAAGAGATGTGGAGATGAAAGAGAATATCCTGAAGTTAAACACCTATGGCTTTGGATGTATTATTTAACAACTCTTTTATAAATGTTCTCACGCAATGACATAATAATCATTGACCTACCCTAAAGAGAATAGCATTGCAAATCAATTATCTTAAAAACCTTAAAACACAAATGTAAGCACTTTCAGGGAAAGAAATAGGTCAAGTCCTCCAATTTACAATTGCCTTTATTATAAACCATAAGCTCTAGATTTTGGATTTCGGTTGTTTCTGTTAGGCCTCAGATGAACAGATTTCTTAGCTGCATTTGGTGTGACCAATTTGCTGTCTTCACATAGACAAAAGCCATGTGCAGACATTTTGCATTTGGTTCTTCCGGTTCTGCTGGCTTCCTCTGAAGCCATGAAGAGCAATGGCCTAGAGTAAGGAGATATGGCTTTTCTCAAAGCACCACTCATCTAACCTCGTAACCAAACAAAAATGTTTAAATATCTTTGTCAACAATGTAACTTGCATAGATACATTTTTGTTATGATTACCACAAGGTTTCTTTATGTTGTTTATTCATATAAGATTCTCTAACTATACGTAGAAATAGAGATAGAGAGCCAAAATAGTCAACATATGTTTATTAGAGACTTATCATCTTACTGGTTTTCTCGTACATATACACACTGGATGAACAATCACATTGGACTTTCCACTTATTTTTGATATACCGGTAATGAAATATGAAGAGATCTATGTTTATTACTATATGAACTTATATTTTCTTCTGTGAATTACATTTTGACTTGTATATCATAGTCAAGGGATTTTTACCTACAATCTTTTGGTGTCAATAGTTGGAAACGGAAGAGAAAACTGCTCTCTTCAATGCCAAAAATGAGATCTTCCATCAGGATATGGGCAGATAAATGGTCTAGTTGATAACTTTATCGAACAATAAAATATGCTATATACATACCTGTGATTGGCTCACCACTGTCACAAGAGCTATAACTGAGTGAAAATTAGTGAGATGCTTAGAAAGTTGACTTTCAGGGATATAATGAATCTTATTTTCCTGACTCAAATCTACACAGATACACAATTCAATTAAAACCATAAGTCACATATACTAAAACCAAGAAACACAGAGCACACACTGTCTATAGAGATTACAACAACCATAACAAAAATACCCAGCATGAGTATCAGTATTTTTCTTCTTTCCCAGCAAAGTATTAGTAAAGTCATTTGTGGAGCAATTAGCTATATACAAAAATTCTGAAGCTGTTGCTGAACCAAAAATTAATGAAAACAGTGTGGATATGCAAAACTAATTAGTTAAACCAGAAGAAAGACTTTGTTTTGATATAGCAAGAACTTTAGATATTTTAAATTAGAGCAGGCTATCACGTAAATAACTGAATTGTTCATTTAAGTCTATAACATTTAGAGACAAATAGATTCTTTTATTCAGCATGGCATGATTCAATTATTTGAGTCTGTAACTATTGAATATCTTATTCATAAAAATTACCTTTTAAGATTAATATATATGTTTCTCCTTGTCTGTTGATTTAGGATACTGTGATATCTCTTACTAATTTCTTCTTAATATAACACATGATTTTAGCATTTGAAAATCTCTGTATCAATACTCTTAGCATTCACAGTATATTTGGATTGGTAGATTTTTACAAAAAAAAAGTACCTTCATTATTAACAACTTTTGAGTGCAAAATAGAGGTCAAAGTCTAAGAAGAACATATGTAATATATGATTATTTTAATATTTTTATTCCTACAAACTTTATTTCAGAGGGCCAGATATTGGATGTGGGAAAGTACTTCATAGAAATATTATAATAACAAATGTGGAAGGAATGATAAAATTAAAATCACAAGTTCGCAACCACTAACAAAATAAAAAGCCTAAAGTTTTAATGGCTACTAAGAAACTGTATAAATTAGTGGAGAATATTTTTAATTTTTTCTTGGCTATTTTATTTATTTACATTTCAAATGTTATCTCCTTTTGCTCTCTCCCATACCCCTCTTCCCCTTGCTTCTGTGAGGGTGCTCCCACTCCCACCTCAAGGCCTTGGCATTCCCCTACATTAAGGAAGTGATCCTACACAGGACCAAGGGCTTTTTCACCTATTGATTTTTAAGACATATAGTAGTGATATAAAAGAAGTCTTGGAGAAATGAAAATGAAGAATAAAATCTACAATATTAATAAGGAATTTTTAAAAATAGCTTCAGTTTAATTCTATTAGCAAAAATTTAACTTGACTTTTATAATTAAACATGACAAAGCCTTCTAATTTTTTTAAATATTAGAATAAATAAAGGCCAGCAAAAGGATCAGCACATAAAACACCTGCTGTACAAATGTAAACACCTGATTTGGGAATACCAGCACCCATGTAATTCCTAGCAGAGTGGTTAGTATGCGGCAGAATTGTCAGGTCTGGGGCATGAAGCTAGGATGATCCCTGCAGCTCATTAACTAATCATATTAACCAATCCATCAACTTGTTGTACAGTGGGTGGTCATGTCTCAAAAGATATGTAGAAATTAACGAAGGAAGATATCATGTATCAATTTTTGACCTCCATATCTTCCCACTCAAAATAAATTAAAGGGGAAGAGATTCTCAAAACATTGACAAATAAGAATTGGAAGGAATGTACTGTTCTAAAGATGGGATCCATTAAAACAACTGTGAGTCTAAAACACAGTTGACAAGTCATTGTAAAAGATCAGAAAGCAGGGGAAAAAAGGACCTTTACAATATTGAAGTAGGACTAGTTTTACTGTCATGTTCATATAGAAGAATAAAAGTGGTTTTATACCTAGGGCCTTGGCATAGATCTAGTCTCGTATTCTTGACCTGATTAACAGTTTATGGCACAAGCTCCATCTCATGATAGAGGGCATACATTCCCCTCCCCCAAAAAGTAAAATAAAGATAGCAATAAAATGTAAGGAAAAAGATTGGATGGCTATTCCTGTAACATCTGTGCTACTATTGTGACAGTAGGAACATCTATCAAAGAATAAAAACTAACATTGTTTTACATAAGTTCAGGTCAAATACATTTAAGTTACAATGAGTGCGAAATCGTTAGACAAGTGTTAATTCATCACAAAATTATAATAAAATCTATACAATTATAACTCTTCAAACTATGTATCATTCATAATTAAGTATCCTAAGATCTGATCAGAGAATTACAAAAGCTACTGTTAAAGAAAATACAGCAGAGGACTGCCGGGTCTGTGTTCAGTCAGACTAAAGAGACTGGAGGCCCCAGGAAGTTTAGAGGTCTGGTTGTGTTGGTAGGGTGGAGATGTCCTCATGGAGAAGGGGTGGGGGTAGGGAGAAGGTATGGGATGTGGAACAGTTGAAGGGTGGACCAGGAGGGGGATAAAATCCGAAGTGTAAAAATAAGTACATTTAAAAAAAAGAAAGAAAACAATATTACCTTGGAGTCAATCTCTATTAATTAACTTGATATCTTCATATAATTTTATCATTTTTTTAGAAAAAATGTTGAGGACTTTAATAAACTGATTCACTATATGTGTAGAAGAATGAGGAGTATCAAAACCAAAATTTTCTATATATCAAAAAACAAATAGTAAACAAAAGTAGGAAGATAATACAAATGTCACTGGATTTGATTTACTGAATATATTGAAAACACTGACAATTGTAATTTAAAAATAAACTAAAGAAGTGAAAAATTATATCATATGAAGTTACTAATAGTTATAAAGTACATCAGGCATGAGAATTTTATAGCTTAAGTCAAAAAAGGAAAAAAATAATGACACCCTGTTCTTTTAAAATTTTAAATTTGTTGATATAATAGTTCTCAATAGATATCATTTCTTACAATAAGTTAAGACTATTCCATGCATACTGGCAAGAAAATATTTTGATAAAGTATATCTATAGAACAGAGAGTACTTTTCAAAAACATCTTTAAAAGTGTACCCAGTTATTTTACATCTAAGATTTTAATAAAAACTGAAATCAGGATGTAAATAAATTGTGAAAATGGTATATTTTATGGTGATATTTTAACAAAAGAGAGAAGAAACATTATATATCAAGTTCCTAGAGTGATACATCTTGTTATAGGTAAATGGCTTGTTTTCCTATGTTTGTAAAGTGAGTATACAGTTAGTCCAAGACCCCCTTCTTCCATACCTCAGTGTCTATGAAAACAGTTTCTACTGAACTGTAGGCTCTCCATTAGCTGCAGTGATAATCAGGAGAGACGTGTTCAGTTTTCTCTGGAAGCTTACCATGAATCTGTAGGAGGAAAAGGGTGACTATTAGCCATAGAAATATAATGGCATGATTATAGTGAGTAAGGACTATCCCTGTAGGGAGGATGGTGGGTGGAATGACAAATGCCCGGGATGAGAGTAGGCTTTCAGCATTTAGTTTATAGCTCTGGAAGACCTCCCTGGTAACTCTTAGAGCCTTATAGGTCCTTATTCTATATTCTTACAAAACCCCATAGTATCGTTAACACTTTTATGTATAGCAAGAAGACGATTAAGCAAGACAGCTTCAAAATATTCTGTTTTACATGTAAATGTGATGTGAGTTTGTCAAATTAACAAAAAGAAGCACTTTTCAGAAATCCCTTTAGGACTAATATTTCCTTCTTTTCAATGATTTTACAAAATTTGAGGCCAGAACCAATGAACCCGGGTCTAAAAATTTCCCTGTTAACACTGCTCTGCCCTTGTGAAACTGCTTAAAGACTCTTTCCTTGTGTATTTCTTTATCTGTAATAGGAAACAGAATGGCTTGCATAGAAACTTGGCAGTGATCCTGAAAATTGTCCATGCCCTACTTCTGAAACTAGAGGATGCTATGTGACATACAAAGGTAGAAATTAAGGATACAGATTGCTAATAAATGACCTTTAAAAATGGGGAGAAAGCTGCAGATTTTTCTGGTGGACATAATGTTAACAGAAGTTCCTCTTAAATGTAGAAGAGGAGTGTGAGTGGAATTGTCATAACTGTGGTGGCCAAGTAATTTTAGCACATTAAAATCTTTCTGGTCCTGACCCCGAGGGCTCTTACATAATAAACGTACATTTACTGATTCATTAAAGGTGTAAAGATTTCTTACAATGTCACAAAACATTATTATATGTTTTAACCACATTGTTTTGTGAGGGACAAGTAAGGAAATTTATTGGCATCCATTGTAAATTCCCTCAAAATATTTTACTATAGTAAGTATATCAATAATTATAGCTCTGGGATGAAAGTGTGTGTTGCATAACATTCCAGGAGCATAGAACAATACAAACTTTCAAACTCCCAGTTGTCTAGACCTTTTTCAAAGGCATACTCCATTTATCATTTCCATGTGAGGTATGCAAAAGCCAACATTGTATGTCTTCCATCAGTTTCTTCTTGGGAAAGTAGCTCATTGTTGCTGTCACCTTTAAACATCTGAGGTGTTAAAATCACTAACGATAGACAGTTTTCTATGGACGGTTTTCTTTGGCAAGATAATGGGAAAGTTCTACTGCATGTGAAGCATCTTTAACTGAGCTAGAATATAAAACCAACATCTTCATTTGCAGAACAGAGTCAGGAGAAACCTGAGCATTCAGTATTATTCTTAAGCAATGGTGCCAACCAACTCCCAGCACTGCCATTTGGTGAATGACTTTACTGTTTAAGTTGTTTGCAGCTGAAAACAGGCTTATTGGAATTTTTGCCAAGGCCAGCTGCCTTTTGTGTTTGTCCATGGATAGATTTTATCAGATTTCTTTGGACTACTAATTGCCCATCCATCATCCATATTGGACAACTCTTTAACATTGTTTACTGTTTATACTGTGCAGGTGGGGAGAGAACATGTGTAATACAAAATTATTGAGAATCTGCTCAGCATAGGCCTTAATATCTGTTGGCAGGTTAGGTTGTATTAAGCAGGCATTACTGGTGGATTTTAAAATGGTAAGTCAACCAAGAAATTATTCCAACATAAATTAGGCAAGGGGTACATATGGACATAACAATAGTGCAGTCATGGCAGTGTTTCAAAGAACATTCTAGTGTGACAGATAATGTGAGCTCCTTTTTTATGTGCCTTATGAATGTCAGTGTGATGCATTGTTAGACCCAATTATGCCACTGTCTTTTACTGTTCCATTAAAATTCAGTACTGATGTATAGATCTATAGTTTATAATCAAGAGAAATGCTATTCATGAGGAACAGACAAGCAGAGTTGGATCCAAAAGTAAAGGCAAAATATATTGATCAAGAGATAAGGTATATGTTGGAAAATGGTAAGGATTCCACACAAAGTGAAAATTCATTTTTAAAGTAATCAGGATAACACAAACCTTGGAAAATTACGTATATCTATAGGCATTGGAATAGGAAAAGAATAAAATTTTGTTCTGATTTCATTGAACTATGAAGCTTTGGGTTGTTTACAAACCATGTGCTTCTTTATGAAAACAGGGAGAATGATATTTACAACTAATAAACATTTTCAAAAATTATTTAATTTTGACAATTTCTAGCATGTTTACAATGAAATATGATCATGTGAACTCTCCCATTTTCTGTCAACATGCTCTTTTCAAATTTCAAGTCAAGTTATAATATATACTTTTTAAATGATACGTTACAAATCTTCTAACCTGTACCCTTATTGGCAAACCCCAAGCTTTCAAACTTCTACCAAGCCAGTGCTATGCTCTAGTATAAACACACTCATAGCTCCAACTGGCAGAGCTATGTTCAAGGATATGCTTAGTTCAAACGTTGTTTTCTTAGACACTGCACTATAAACTCTTGGGTCTCATAACTGTGGAATATTACCTCATGGACATAGAGAAACTTTACATTTTGCAAATTTTAGAATAGGCCAAATTCCATTTTTAAATGATAAGTATTTTTTAAAGTTATTTTTCTTCTTACTTGTCTAGGTTAGTTTTTATCACCAACTTGATAGAATGTGAAAAGGTCACCCGAAAAGAAAGAACCTCAAATAAATAATTAACTCAATCATATTGTTCCTGTCATCATGTCTTTGAGATATTTTCTTGGTTTATGATTTACAGGGAGAGCCTGTCCATCTGTAGCCAATATGATTCTCACACATATGGTTCTGGGCTGCGAAAGAAAGCTCACTGAGCAAAAGCCTACAAGAAAAACCCAGTAAGGAGTGTTTTCCTGTGATTTCTTCTGTAGGTTCTTGATTTGGGTTCCTGCCTTGAATTCCCTCTGTGATAGATTATGACCAGGAAGTTTTATCCAAATAAACCCATTTCCCTCAAATTATGTTTGGTAATGATGTTTATTACAGCAAAGTTAAAGAAACTAAAAAAACTTTATGATAACCAACACTGAGTGCTTTTGGCTTGTTGTTTTTCCTAAAACAAAGAAATATACAGGGGTTTTCCTCCTCCTTCTCTTCCTCCTCCTCCACCTCTTTCTCTTTCTCTTCTTCTCACTTTTCTTCTTTTCTTTTATTTTATTTTGTTTCACTTCTAACAAGAGAACTAGATCATGAACACATAGCCTTTTACAGGCTTTTTAACCTTTCCTTCCTTGTATGTCACTATAAAACTTGACCCTGACCAGGAGGCTTCCAATGGACATCTGCCTTGGAGTCAGTGGATGCAGTCTCACAATCTTGTTTCTGAGCTGCATTCATAGGGCTGTATCTCATTTAATTTGGACAAAATTCTTTGACAGTATGATTGTCTTCATCAGTTTAAGATAAAGATAGATACCATAACTTATCATGAATTCAGGGTGTTTGAAAACAAAGGACAAGCACACAATTTATTAGACAAACAAATTAATGCAATTACTTCAACATTGGTTTTTAATATGATTAAAATGAGGATGATGATGGTAATGATTGATGATGCTGATTTCCATGATAGCCTTTTACATTCTTATCATATTATAATGTTAATCGCCAAGAAACTGATAGTAGAAAACTGATAATCAGAGGTAATAGAGCAAACAGGAGAGGGAGGAATAGAATGAGGAGTTAAATTATAGTTCAGAAGAACTGAGAAGTTCTGGAAAATTCTTGTACCACAGTCTGAACACAGATAATGGCAATATTTTGTGTCTATCACAAATCTAGAAGGAATGAGTCTTGAAGAATTTTTGTTTAAGCAATGAAATGGTAAATGCTTGAAGAGATAGATATATCTACTGAAAAATACTGTGCAATGAATATATGTATCAAAATATCAGAATACCCCCATAAATTATATATTTTAATGTTTATTTTGACAAAGTGAATTTCAATTAAAATAAGACTTAATTTTACAAAATCCTCATGTTGATAAAATATGATAGCATACATAGATTCTTGGCTTAATTACTGAAACATATGAATACCCTACAGTAGGTATTAAAAATTATTATTTCCTACTTATGTGGCATAGAAGTAATCACATTTTGATATGAGGATGAAATTCTTTCATGTTTGTGCTTAAGGGACACAGTATGTGTTATACTGTAAAAAACAACCAACACAGAGTCTGGAGTATCGTAAGCACTAAGTCCAGATTTCAAGGTGGTGAGTGTTCTAGGTGATCAACACTACCACCGCATATAAATGCCTTTGTTCTCACCTATACCTCAATTTAGAAGCAGGTTTTTATTAAGATTTTGATAACAAACATCAGAATAATAAAAAAATTCTAGTCTTCAATTCTGGTACCTACACGGAAAGAACTAGGGGCTTAATAAGACTAGGGTCTGCAGTGCTGAGGGTATCATGTAAGTAAGATAGACACAGCCATGCAATAAATTCTTTCCATTTGACCGGATTTTTTTTTTTTTTGGATGAAAAACAAAAGAGGGACAAATACTTTAGAGATGCAAAAAGAGCAATGGACTTTTTCTAGATACCCTGCAGTTGTCATAGCAAGGGCACTTAGGCCTAGAGACACTGACACACACGGATCCCAAACAAGACTGTATAGCAATAGTTTAGCATTTTATGATTAGCTGCGCTTGTTTCTCTCTTTCTCATCAAGTCTCCTAATATAGACCATAGTTAGGCAAAGAGTTCAAAATCACAGGTTTCCCGCTACAGGAGCATTACCAAGGCAATTGTAAATCCAAAATATCCCCAGCTCATCTCACATGCACTTTATGAGATTTTTTTGAACAACATCCTTACAATGTGAATGCCTTCATCTGAAGCACTTTGGCATACATGCCAGAGTTTATATATTGACTCTGGAGTGATATGCTTTAGTTAGTGCTTTTGAGAACACTGCTTAACCTGGGTTTATTTCAGCCCTTCATCTCTAAAATACAGGAAACATGTCACTCAGGCCTGAATTAGGACTAAAGGTGCAGTACTAAATGGAGTGCTGGGCACATAGTAACTTCTCCAAAGTTCTTTTATCATCACTCACATGACTTCATAGCATTGAATCTAGTTTTGAGCAGACAGAAAAGAAGCAGGAATATGCTTGTGTCATAATGCTTCCTCAGGCTAAACTGGGGAGATAGATATTTTGTAGATAAGATAAATGACACTAAAGACTAACATTATATTATGATGGTTGTTTTAAAATTCTTGTTGTTCTATTACTGCATTTCATCAAAATAGTAAATGTTTTCTCACATAATCCATCACTAGTCTCCTGAGAAGTGATATAATTCATCTCTCTATGACATGAAAACTAATACATGATACATAATCAGTGCTTTAAGTCATCAGGTGAAAGTCTTTGCATCATAATTCCTGCATTTCCAAATCCCGTTATCTTTGTGTTCTCTTATAGGTTTGTATCTTGAGTATAGTACCAGTATTCTCAGAACAATATTTCCAGTGTTTGAGGCCTGTGTAGACAAAATGTACAAAGAAGGCCATCATCCTAGACCTATCACCACACCTCTTGAGGTTTTTGGACAAAATTTCCATGGATAATGGTTCCATTTATACCTGCAGATGTTTCCTCCAAATCAAGCCATTCCCAGACACACAATCCTAAGTATGTAAAGCTCCCCTCTTCTGAGCACAGCAGCTTGAAACATCAAAGATCTCTGGGATGACTGAATTCTGAGTGGTATGTTATTTATCGCTTATTTAAGCTAAGTAGAAATCTCAGCCATTACGTAGAAAAATTCAGGTATCATATCAACAACCTTGATATGACCCAGATGTTAGTCATTTGTACTGAAAAAGCCTATAGACACTTTTGAAGAGTTATCATATCTGAGTTGATTACTAAGAACTTGAGTAGTTAAACAGTTCATAGAGAAGTATGCTTACAAATGTAAGAAAAATGAGTATTAGTCATAATTTTCCTGATAATTATGTGTATATATACATATATATAACAAAAATTGTTTTTAAGATTACTAGTTTTATCTTTATTTTGTAGTTTTATGTTTACTTTGCTCTTCATTATAAGTATATTACTAGAAATAACCAGTTCAGTCCATAAAATGTTGCTTGTATGTATGTTTTCAAAGCTGTTTGTTACTGAATAATGAATTAGTGTGCCCTTCTTTGGAGAGGGCCACCTCTTCCACTCCCAGCTTTCTCAACTCAGCTGATGATACACATATTGAACTGTCCTTATTACACCTTAGCTGAAAAGGCTTTTTAAATTTTATTGTTCACTGCCTTGTTATCATTTAGTTGCTAATTTATTCTCAGGTCCACATTTAGCACTGGTACCATGGAAATGAAGATGGATATGTTCAGTTTAACAGAACTAAATACTAAGAAACAAATCTAGGGGCACAGAAGACTTATGGCAACAACATGTCTTCCTTTAGCAGCAGCAGAATTAATAGGGAATTTTCTAACAGTGGTTGAGATGAGTCTCAGTGCAGTCATTGCAGGGAAAGGACATATGACATGGACTCTTCCACTCAGTGATCCAGTTTTCAGACTTTTAAAGGCCCTGACACAGAGTAGAGATGGTAAGCAAATTTTTAGTTACTTTCCACAGGGTAAAGAGAGCCAGGATATTTGGGTTATCCTTCAAGTTCATTGATACCTGGAACAAATTTCTGGAGTTTTTTTCCATCAGCTTGGGCTGTGGCTTCCTAATGTCTTCTGTGTCCCTACAGCCTTCTGATTCTAACCAACCTTCTAATTGGGAGCTGCTTTTAAAGGGATCATACCTATCTAATATCCTAAAGTTTTGGCCTTTTAAAATTATCTACTGAACACTCCACTTATTAATATTTAATTCTGTTAAAATGTCAAACATGTGACATGATTTCTCAACTAGATCTTGGGAGAATTGGTTAGGCATGGCCCTTCATATTCTTTGCATCCTATAATCTCCTTAATGAAACTGCTCCTTTTCATCCATGTGTCATATTTTGATGAAGTGGTACAGGTGGGAGATGAGTAGAAGCGCTTAGTATATGACATTTTATGTCAATAAATTGATAAATGTAAACAGCTAACATTTTTTAAGTTTGGAAGTCAGTGGCATTAGTAATACTAATGAGTTTTCTGAATGAGCTAGCCTCTCCCAGGACAGACATTCTGACATAAGAACATTGTGGACATGGAGAAGTATACGTAAAGTCTCCAGAAAGGGGAAAAATATACTCAACTACAGGGCAGGTGTCGTTATCCAACTTGCTATTGGCTTCATTTGTAATGTTTGTAATGATATGAATGTAAAAACAGATGAGAGCTTCAGAAAAAAATTGATTAGAAACAGAAATAATTGAGTGACTTCTAGTACTTCAATCATCTTTATACTATACACTGTATTATAAAATTGTACATTTGAATGTTCATTTCATGAGTTTATTTTGCTTTACTTCTGAACATCATACACATATACAACATTTTTATTTGTATTCTAATTAAACATTTTATTTATTTACATTCCAGAGGTTGCCCCCTCTCTAATCCCCCCTCCCACAGTTCTTCATCCCATCTTCTGTTTTCCTATGTGAGGGTGCTCCCCCCCAATACCCCTGCATTTCCCTTCCCTGGGGAAGTCTCTACAGCATTAGGCACATCCTTTCCTACTGACATAAGACAAGGCAGTCCTGTGTTATATATATGCCAGGAGCCTCAGTCCAGCCTGTGTATGCTTTCTGGTTGGTGGTGTTGTCTCTAGGAGCTCCCATCTCCACCAAATTTGATTCCTCCTTCTCCTGTCCACATATGCCCCCCAAATTGACCCATAAAATCTATTTTATTTCCCTTTCCCAGGGAAAGTCACATGACCTTTAGACTCCTCATCTTTCCGAACCTGTCTGGGTCTACGTATTATAGCCTGCCTAACACTAACTTAATGTCAAATAACTACTTGTAAGTGAATATATACCATTTTGTCTTTCTGGGTCTGGGTTACTTCACTTAAGATGACTGTTTTTATTTCCACTCATTTGCCTTCAAGTTTCATGATGTCAATTTTTATCAGCTGACTAATAAATATTTCATTGTATGAATGTACCACATTTTTTTTTATCCATTTGTCAGTTGAAGGACATGTAGGTTGTTTCCAGTTTCAGGATATTATGAATAAAGACACATAGTAGATGAAGTGTCTTTTGAGTAAATGTTCAACAACAGAATCTGACAAATTAAAAAAATCACCAGATCCTACTATAAAAGGCTATACCCAACAAAACTGGAAAATCTGGAGGAAATGGACAAATACTAGATACTAAAGCCATCTAAACAATTCCATAACTCCTAAAGAAATAGAAGTAGTTATTAAAAGTCTTCTAACCAGAAAGAGCCCAGGACCAGATGGGTTTAGTGTAGAATTGTACCAGACCTTCATAGAAGACCTCACACCAATAATGTCCAAACTATTCCACAAAATAAAAAGAGAGTACGACCAAATTCCTTCTATGAAGTCATAATTATACTTGTACCAAAACACACAAAATACTTAAAAAAAGAGAAATTCAAACAAATTTCCCTTATGAATATCAATGTAAAATACTCAATAAAATTCTCACAAACTGAATCCTAGAAAACATCAAAATGAGCATCCATCATGATCAAGTAGGCTTCATCCCAGGGATGCAGGGTTGGTTCAATATACAGAAATCCATCAACATAATCCACTGTATAAACAAACTCAAAGAAAAAACCATATGGTCATTTCATTAGATGCTGAGAATGCATTTGACAAAATCCAACACCCTTTCATGATAAAAGTCCTAGAAAGATCAGAAGTTCAAGGCCCATACCTAAACAGTAAAAGCACTATACAGCAAACCAGTAGAAAACATTAAACTAAATGGAGAGAAACTTGAAGCAATTCCTCTAAAATCAGAGACTAGACAAGGCTGCCTACTCTTTCCTTACTTATTCAATATAGTACTTGAAGTCCAAGCCAGAGCGATCAGTCAACAAAAGGAGGTCAAGGGGATACAAATTGGAAAGGAAGAAGTTAAAATATCATTATTTGCAGATAATATGATAGTATACTTAAGTGACCCCAAAAGTTCCACCAGAGAACTACTAAGCTTGATAAACAACTTGAACAAAGTGGCTGGGTATAAAATTAACTCAAACAAATCAGTAGCCTTCCTCTACTCAAAGGATAAAAAGGCTGAGAAACAAACTAGGGAAATGACACCTTTCACAATAGTCCCAAATAACATAAAATAATTTGGTGTGACTCTAGCCAAGCAGGTGAAAGATCTGTATAGCAAGGACTTCAAGTCTCTGAAGAAAGAAATTGAAGATATCAGAAGAGGGAAAGACTTAACATGCTCATGGATCGGCAGGATTAATATAGTAAAGATGACCATTTTGTCAAAAGCAAGTTACAGATTCAATGCAATCCCCATCCAAATTCCAACTCAGTTCTTCATAGAGTTAGAAATAATAATTTGAAAATTCATTTAGAATAACAAAACACCCAGGGTAGGGAAAACTATTCTCAACAATAAAAGAACTTCTGGTGGAATCACAATCTATGCAGTTTTACAGAGCAATAGTGATAAAAACTATGGTATTGGCACAGAGACAAACAAATAGACCAGTAGAATAGAATTGAAGACCCAGAAATGAACCCACACACCTGTGGTCACTTAACCTTTGACAAAGGAGCTAAAACCATCGAATAGAAAAAAAATAGCAATTTCAACAAATTGTGCTGGTTCAAATGGAGGTTACAGGTAAAGGAATGCAAATCAATCCATTCTTATCACCCTGTACAAAGCTGAAGTCCAAGTGGATCAAGGACCTCCACATCAAACCAGGTACATTCAAACTAATAGAAGAAAAAGTGGGAAGAGCCTTGAACACATGGGCACTGGGAAAATTTCCTGAAGAAAACACCAATGGCTTGTGCTCTAAGATCAAGAATTGACAAATGGGATCTCATAAAACTGCAAAACTTCTGTAAGGCAAAGGACACTGCCATAAGGACAAAACGGCAACCAACAGATTGGAAAAGATCTTTACAAATCCTACATTTGATAGAAGCCTTATATCCAAAATATATAGAGAACTTAAAATGTTAGACTCCAAAGAGCCAAATAACTCTATTAAAAATGGGGTGCAAAGCTAAAAAAGAATTCTCAGGTGAGGAATATCGAATGCCTGAGAAGTACCTAAAGAAATGTTCAACATCCTTAGTCATCAGGGAAATGCAAGTCAAAACAACCTTGGGATTCTACTGCACACCAGTCAGTATAGCTAAGATCAAAAAACTCAGGTGACAACAGATGCTGGTGAGGATGTGAAGAAAGAGGAACACTCCTCCATTGTTGGTGGGATTGCAATCTGGTACAACCTCTCTGGAAATCAGTCTGGAGGTTCCTCAGAAAATTGGACATTGCACTACCTGAGGACCCAGCTATACCTCTCCTGGGCATACATCCAAAAGATGTTCCAACATACAACAAGGACACGTGCTCCACTATGTTCATAGCAGCCTTATTTCTAATAGCCAGAAGCTGGAAAGAACCCAGATGTCCTTCAACAAAGTAATGGATACAGAAAATGTGGTACATCTACACAATGAGGTACTACTTAGCTATCAAAAACAATGCCTTCATGAAATTCATAGGCAAAAGGTTGAACTAGAAAATATCATCCTGAGTGAGGTAAGCCAATCACAGAAAAACACACATGATATGCATCCACTGATAAGTAGATATTAGCCCAAAAGCTCAAATTACTCAAGATAAAATCTACAGACCACATGAAGCTCTAGAAGGACAACCGAAGTGCAAATGCTTCACTCCTTCTTAAAAGGGGGAACAAAAATATTCATCAGACGGGATATGGAGGCAAAGTTTGGAGCAGAGACTGAAGGAATGGCCATCAGAGTCTTCCCCACATTGGTATACAACCCACATATATATTGCCACCAAAACAATTGATGATATTGTGGATGCCAATAAGTGCATGCTGACAGGAGACTGATATAGCTGTCTCCTGAGAGGCTCAGCCAGAGCATGTCAAATACAGAGGCAAATGCTAGCAGCAAGTCACCGAACTGAGAATGGGACCTCTGTTGGAAGAATTAGAGAAAGGGCTAAATGAGCTGAAGGGGCTTGCCAGCCCATGAGAACAACAATGCCAACCAACCAGAACTCCAAGGGACTAAACCACCACCCAAAGACTACACTTGCACTGACTCATGGCTCCTGTTCCATGTGTAGCAGAGGATGGCTTTGTTGGGCACCAAGGGAAGGAGAAGCCCCTGGTCCTGCCAAGGCTGGATTCCCCAGTGTAGGGGAATTTTGGAGGGGGGAGAGGTTGGTTGGGGAGGGGAATGCCTTATAGAAGAAGGAAAAGGGGAGGAGATGGGGGCTTATGGACCAGAAAACAGGAAAGGGAATAACATTTGAAATGTAAATTTAAAAAAATCCAATAAAAATGAGTCAGTAATTGGGTTCTGAGATTAGCATTCCCACAAAACCTAAATTCTTAATGCCTCATGCTGACCTTGAACTCAGGAGTCTATCTGCCATCATATTTTTCTGACAAGATGGCTCATAATATAGCTGCCTCTGTTATTTTAGGTCTATGAATTCCCTCATATAATTCCTATTGCATACTTATATTTTGCATAGTTGAGAAATTATATATTTTTGAACTCATGTTTTTTGAGTTCTTCCTCACAGCCTTAAAGGGCTATCCTAAAGGTCACAATGTTTACAATTTTTGCTAAGGACATACACACACTCTTATCTTCTAGATTCATGCTGTCTCTGATTCGCATGGACTCATTAACCTTGGCAGAGAGACATTACATGCTATCCTTGGAAGGGAGAATATTTCCTGATAACCTTGGCATGGAGAATAATTTCTTTAGTAGGAATATAAAGTAAAATTTTATATTTCTGTACAAACAAGTCTCACAACCAGAAACACTCCTGGAGTCACATGCCCTGCTGGCTCTGTTCCAGGGGCAGAAAACCATATTACGGTTTGCCTTCCACATGGCCAATCAGGACTGGGCAAGCAAACAAGTTTAAGAATGTGCTACAATGATTGGTACTAGACAGAGTTATAAGTTCCATAGTAAGATACAATTGTATCATAGTAAGGATGGCCAAATACAGATCAGGAAATCCTATACTAGACAAAGGTGGCCAAAAATAGATACTCATCCATGGTGCATGTAGGAGGCTGAACTTTTTGAGAGAATGAGATATTTAGAGCAATACAATATCTGCTAAAGTGTTGGTAAGTAGAGACCTACATGCAATAGAGATGACTTTATCTTTGCACAGTTAGTTACAACCTAATTTATATTAAATATTTAATATAGGGATTTAGGAATTATTTCAGTAAAGTCGATCCTCTATGAGAATCTGAGTTAAAATTCCTGGCACATAGGTACAAATCCAGGCATGATGAGGATTGTTCTGTGGCTTTATTCCCAGCATTTGGTATGCAAAGACCAACAGAATTCTGGAACTTACTGGCTCAGCAGCTTAATTAAAGAAGTAAGTTTCAGGTTCAATGAAATAACAGGTCTCAAAACACAAAATGAAGAAAACTAAGGAAGATACCTATTGTCATCCTCTGGCATCCACATTTATGAATTTATGTGCATGTGCAAAGTAATCCACATTTGCAAACATAACATATACACAGATAAGCATAAATACAATACATTGCTTTTCCTAAGAATTAGTATAGTTTATCCATGACCTTTAGAGTCTTTTCTTCAGTCACTTATACCTATATAAACTACCAGAAATTAGACATAGATAGAAGATGAAAATCACTAATGGATAGCTATAGGACATTATCACCAAACCAACTCAATCAAATTATTTTCATAAAAAAGAAATAGCCTATTGTAGTTTGTACATTTTAGGGGGATGGCTGCCTAGTTCAAATACCTCTAGTTCAAATACTTAGTTCATATTGTCAAATATTGTCTCTTATTTACCACCATTTATGTCCTTCATTTTAAATAACAGTGGAATGAAACCACCCAAAATTATTATAACTGCCAATCAAAACATTTCTCCAGAGTCTCTTTTTCTTGAGCTGCTATGCCCTAGATACAACTGTTTGATTTTGAAGATATGAATTGAGAACTCATGGCTTATCCTTTGTGTAGTGAGGAAGAATTCATGAATCTGTGAAATCGGTGAATATGTATTGCTTCCTTTACATTTGTTCTGCCTTGGTAGAGCATTTTTCTCATTGCAGAAGTTTGCAGTGACTTAATGTATTATAATAATCTCATCTGTACGGCTGTCACATCTTCAAATGCTTAGAAATGGAGTCGCAATTCATACACAAACCAACATAAGAATAAAAAGAATAATGTTTTTGGTTAAAGTTGGCAACTCAAAAACATTTTTTTCCACATGGGCAATGTTAATGCTGCAACTCCATTATAGAGATTTTTAGTGTTGCATAAACTGGTGATGAGCCTTCAAGAGAGCAAGGTCAACTACCAAACAAACAAAGGTATTCATAGACATTCTTAAAGGTTAGACTTTATTTTCATACTTAAACTAATTTTTAAGATTGAACAAAGCTTAAATATGCTTCTGTGGAATAGCATAATTAGAGACAAACTTTTCTTTGTTTTTTTTTTTTGTTTTTTTTTCTTTTTCTTTTCTTTCTTTCTTTTTTTTTTATTAACTTGAGTATTTCTTATATACATTTCAAGTGTTATTCCCTTTCCCGGTTTCCGGGCAAACATCCCCCTCCCCCCTCCCCTTCCTTATGGGTGTTCCCCTCCCAACCCTCCCCCCATTGCCTCCCTCCCCCCATAGTCTAGTTCACTGGGGGTTCAGTCTTAGCAGGACCCAGGGCTTCCCCTTCCACTGGTGCTCTTACTAGGATATTCATTGCTACCTATGAGGTCAGAGTCCAGGGTCAGTCCATGTATAGTCTTTAGGTAGTGGCTTAGTCCCTGGAAGCTCTGGTTGCTTGGCATTGTTGTACTTTTGGGGTCTCGAGCCCCTTCAAGCTCTTCCAGTTCTTTCTCTGATTCCTTCAACGGGGGACCTATTCTCAGTTCAGTGGTTTGCTGCTGGCATTCGCCTCTGTATTTGCTGTATTCTGGCTGTGTCTCTCAGGAGCGATCTACATCCGGCTCCTGTCGGTCTGTACTTCTTTGCTTCATCCATCTTGTCCAATTGGGTGGCTGTATATGTATGGGCCACATGTGGGGCAGGCTCTGAATGGGTGTTCCTTCAGTCTCTGTTTTAATCTTTGCCTCTCCCTTCCCTGCCAAGGGTATTCTTTTTCCTCGTTTAAAGAAGGAGTGAAGCATTCACATTTTGATCATCCGTCTTGAGTTTCGTTTGTTCTAGGGATCTAGGGTAATTCAAGCATTTGGGCTAATAGCCACTTATCAATGAGTGCATACCATGTATGTCTTTCTGTGATTGGGTTAGCTCACTCAGGATGATATTTTCCAGTTCCAACCATTTGCCTACGAATTTCATAAACTCGTTGTTTTTGATAGCTGAGTAATATTCCATTGTGTAGATGTACCACATTTTCTGTATCCATTCCTCTGTTGAAGGGCATCTGGGTTCTTTCCATTTTCTGGCTATTATAAATAAGGCTGCGATGAACATAGTGGAGCACGTGTCTCTTTTATATGTTGAGGCATCTTTGGGTATATGCCCAAGAGAGGTATAGCTGGATCCTCAGGCAGTTCAATGTCCAATTTTCTGAGGAACCTCCACACTGATTTCCAGAATGGTTTTACCAGTCTGCAATCCCACCAACAATGGAGGAGTGTTCCTCTTTCTCCACATCCTCACCAGCATCTGCTGTCACCTGAGTTTTTGATCTTAGCCATTCTCACTGGTGTGAGGTGAAATCTCAGGGTTGTTTTGATTTGCATTTCCCTTATGACTAAAGATGTTGAACATTTCTTTAGGTGTTTCTCAGCCATTCGGCATTCCTCAGCTGTGAATTCTTTGTTTAGCTCTGAACCCCATTTTTTAATAGGGTTATTTGTTTCCCTGCGGGCTAACTTCTTGAGTTCTTTGTATATTTTGGAAATAAGGCCTCTATCTGTTGTAGGATTGGTAAAGATCTTTTCCCAATCTCTTGGATGCCGTTTTGTCCTAACCACAGTGTCCTTTGCCTTACAGAAGCTTTGCAGTTTTATGAGATCCCATTTGTCGATTCTTGATCTTAGAGCATAAGCCATTGGTGTTTTGTTCAGGAAATTTTTTCCAGTGCCCATGTGTTCCAGATGCTTCCCTAGTTTTTCTTCTATTAGTTTGAGTGTGTCTGGTTTGATGTGGAGGTCCTTGATCCACTTGGACTTAAGCTTTGTACAGGGTGATAAGGATGGATCGATCTGCATTCTTCTACATGTTGCCCTCCAGTTGAACCAGCACCATTTGCTGAAAATGCTATCTTTTTTCCATTGGATGGTTTTGGCTCCTTTGTCAAAAATCAAGTGACCATAGGTGTGTGGGTTCATTTCTGGGTCTTCAATTCTATTCCATTGGTCTATCTGTCTGTTTCTGTACCAATACCAGGCAGTTTTTATCACTATTGCTCTGTAATACTGCTTGAGTTCAGGGATAGTGATTCCCCCTGAAGTCCTTTTATTGTTGAGGATAGCTTTAGCTATCCTGGGTTTTTTGTTATTCCAGATGAATTTGCAAATTGTTCTGTCTAACTCTTTGAAGAAATGGATTGGTATTTTGATGGGGATTGCATTGAATCTGTAGATTGCTTTTGGTAAAATGGCCATTTTTACTATATTAATCCTGCCAATCCATGAGCATGGGAGATCTTTTCATCTTCTGAGGTCTTCTTCAATTTCTTTCCTCAGTGTCTTGAAGTTCTTATTGTACAGATCTTTTACTTGCTTGGTTAAAGTCACACCGAGTTACTTTATATTAGAGACAAACTTTTCTTTAGGTTTATTCCTGAAAGAGAGATCTGACTATGGTGGTCAGTTATTCAATGAATTTTTGCCTTGCTTGTAATGAGTATTACACAATTTTAATTACCTGAAAATATTAAGCAGCAAAATATTTCACATGAAAATACCAAATCTCTCCTCATAAAATGTGCAAAATGGTCATTGTGAATTACATTTACTATCGTACCTGGAAGTAAGTAAAAACTGTATACTTTAAGTTGAAGATCCATTAGTTTGGAGATTGAAAACTATTGTCACTTTTCTCTGCAACTAGATGAAGAGAGAAAGTAACAAAGTCAGTTTCAGATTATAATTACTGATTCCATGAATGAAAGGTTTTGGTTCAGACTTAATGGACACCAATTTTAGAACACACCAACGTATACAGGTATTTGATTTAGTGTCACCAATAACCTACTCATTTTACCTAGGCTTATTAATTCATTTTATCCAGAATGATTCATATATCACTGATAAGTGAAAAGTAACTTCTATTTATCTGTTGTAATCGTTAGCTCAAAAGCTTCCTGCTGAGTAAACTTGCCCTTTCTAGATCCTTCTAACTCTGGCTGACTGGTTCAACTCCACTGTTCTGACTCAAAACTCCTCTCCAAGTTGCCTGATTCAAATTGGCTTCTTTCCACTTCTGATTTAATTGCCCTGCTTGGCCTCAAACTCATTCTAGAAATCTGCTCCAATTTTCTGGATCCTTCTCATTCTCTAACTGTCCTGGTAAAATTGCCTCCTTTCTCCCTCTCTCTGCTGTGCTCTCTTAAGTCACCTCTTCTTTCTATCTTTTCTAATGAAAGTTGGGCATACCCTACTTCTGACTCATTCTGTCAAGTCTTTTTCTGATTTTTCACTCGACTATCCCTCGCTAGAAATCACTTTCAAACATGGCTGTTTCCTTCTACAAATTAACTTCACTTTCAATGTTCTAGATGAAGGGTGTGGACTAAGGTTATATCTATACTCCATCCAAATCATACAGACCTAAAGGGGCTTTGGATGTAATCCCTTGCTAGAGCAGCCATATTGCTGGATTCCTCTGTGGTCCAGTGTTGTCTATTTGGTTTCTTCTCTCTTCACTACCCAGACCAGATAAAGTAAAGTGTAAGAGTCTCCAAATAAAAGAGGGCCCTACAGACACTGTTAGTGTAGTTGACAGTATAGACACCGACTAGAACTCTAGAGCTGAGGTAGAGCAGAAGCATAAGGCATCTGGGTAAGTACAAGAAGGAGCCAAAAGATGATGAGAGGAGCATTATAGCAAGTAGATGGCAATGAGCAAGACAGATGAGAATTAGAGGGGAGTACACATGGAGCTGTTCAGGAATTTGGCTGCAAAAGGAAAGCACAAACTTGTAGCAGTTGAACTGCTGCCTGAACTGAGTTCTGTAGCCCATCTGTGTGCTGTGGGACTCTGCCAGCTGAACAGCTGTTTTAACAGACTAAAACTGGATTAATCTCTTCAGTAGGTAGGAAGATAGAATATAGGCAATTCCATCTATATCTTAACATTCACAGTTATGTTTTCAGTCCAATATTAAGTCAATAGTATGTCAATATTTTGATGATAATTTTAAGTTTCTTGAATTATAAAATAAATAATAATTACCACTTTTATATTTTAATAAAACTGTATTTTATTTGAGCATATTATAGTTCTTAAATTTATAGGTCTATTATTAGTTTATTGTACTTACAACTTGATATTTACCCATTTGAATTTGTCATCAAACAATGCAGGCATACTTAATTTAAAATAATTATTAGCACTGATAATATCATCAAATGCCCAATCATGTATTATGAATGAATATTACATTATTTTATTCCAGCAATAAGACACAAAGGTCTTACTTATATTTTAAGGATATGGAACTTCTATATTAAAAGCTATATTTTGGAAGTCCTAAATCTACTGAGGTAACAAGCCAAGACTACAATTAAAGATGGTATGACTCTTCTCAGTGTACACATGCAGCGTGTTGTACAGACTGGTCTAAAGGTGTCTTGATTATTGTGTGAATATTATTGGTGAAAGGGAAATGTTTCAATGCATGATAAAGAAAGGAATGTCTCCATTAGTCATTCCAAGGCTTATTGTTTAAACTAGATGCTAAATATCAGATGCAAGCATTATTGCTACAAAGCCTTTTAAAGAGTCACTAATTATGGCAGTATTGTGGTTATTTTCAAATGACACTTTGTAAGTGATCTTTTCTCAACTCAGGTAGCATTTGTTTCTCTTTTTGTTTAGCATATCTAGACACATAGGCTTAAATAATTGAAAGTAAGAATTATTGTTTCTGTTCTAATTTCAGGAATACTTTTAAATGTCATCAGTAGTAACAATGTTTGCTATAAATGTTTGTAAATCTGTCTGCTTAGACTAATTGTATACATTTCCATTACTGATTTGCTTATATTTGAGAAATTGATCTTAAAAGTGTTATTTTAATATCATTTGGAAGTTTTCTAAAGGGATTATGGACTCTAATACAATTAGGTTAAGGGCTATGTCTTACTTAGTTAACATACTATTAAACACAGCATACTAAAATGCAAAATATTTGTGTTGCTCTATTCAGTCAACTAAGGTTATGTTAGGATTTTTGCAGCCTAGTGTAAACGAAAGTCCTACTGCAGTTTTTATTTTGCTTTAAAACTTACCAATTTGGCACCTAAGGTTACAAAACTCCAATAAACATAAAAATAACAAATTTCTTCCTCCCTGATTTGAAAGTAACTCTCTCTGAGTCTGGAACTGAGGGAGGGCCAATCCAACAGAACGAAAGTGTCTTCTCTTTAGTGGGTGTCAATAGTAACACTCTTTGTGCCTGAAGCTGTCTTCACAGGGAAGATTTTTAAACTGATTTCTTCAATTAGTGTGAGTCTATTCATGTTCTGTGTTCTTGCTGCTGTTTGCTTGCTATATATGTCAATATCGCTGTCTTATTGGTTCTGTGTAAATATTCCAACACATCAACTTGCAGACAGCTATCTTTGGTCATATTTCTAATTTCTGTGGCATCTGTGCTCATTTTCTCCAGGTTGTCAGTGTAAATCCTGGGATGACTGACAGAATGTTAGTCTTTAAAGAGCCGGCCTTTGACTTTTGTGCTCTTTGTTGCACATTCAACTCTTTCATTTCTTTCCTTTTCATCACATTTTATTGTGGTCGTTTTCTTTCTTTCTTTCTTTTTTGCCCCACTTTTATTAAATTGGGTGTTTCTTATTTACATTTCAAATGTGATTCCCTTTCCTGGTTTCCTGTCCATCAGTCCCCTAACCCCTCTGCCTCCCCTTCTCTAAGGGTGTTCCCCTCCCCATCCACCCCCCACCTTACCGCCCCACCCAACAGTCCCCTACACTGGGGGTCCAAACTTGGACCAAGGGCTTCCCCTTCTACTGGTACCGCAAAAAGGTTATTCACTGCTACATATGGAGTTGGAGCCATGGGTCAGCCCATGTATATAGTCTTTGGGTAGTGGTTTAGTCCCTGGAAACTGTCTGGTTGGTTGTCATTGCTGTTCTTATGGGGTTGCAAACCCATCAACTCTTTCAGTGCTTTTTCTAATTTCTCCAACGGGGGAACAATTCTCAGTTCAGTGGTTTGCTGCTAGCATTAGCCTCTGTATTTGACATGTTCTGATTTTGTCTCTCAGGAGGCAGCTTTATCCATTTCCTGTCATCCTGCACTTCTTAGCTTCATCCATCTTATCTAGTTTTGGTGTAGTTTTGGATCCTTCAGTCTCTGCTGCAAACTTTGCCTCCCTATTCCCTCCTATGGATATTTTTGTTTCCCCTTTTAAAGAAGGAGTAAAGCATCTGCATTTTGGTCATTCTTCTTGAGTTTCATGTGTTCTGTGCATCTTGGGTAATTCGAGCATTTGGGCTAATATCTACTTATCAATGAGTACATACCATTTGTGTTTTTCTGTGATTGGGTTACCTCACTCAGGATGATATTTTCTAGTTCCATCCATTTGCCTATGAGTGTCATAAAGTCATTGTTTTTGATAGCTGAGTAATATTCCATTGTGTAGATGTACCACATTTTCTGTATCCATTCCTCTGTTGAAGGGCATCTGGGTTCTTTCCAGCTTCTGGCTATTGTAAATAAGGCTGCTATGAACATAGTGGAGCATGTGTCTTTGTTATAGGTTGGAGCATCTTTTGGGTATATGCCCAAGAGAGGTATAGCTGGGTCCTCAGGTACTGCAATGTCCAATTTTCTGAGGAACATCCAGATAGATTTCCAGAGAGTTTGTACCACTTTGCAACCCCACCAACAATGGAGGAGTGTTCCTTTTTCTCTGCATCCTCGCCAGCATCTGCTGTCACCCGAGTTTTTGATCTTAGCCATTCTGACTGGTGTGAGATGAAATCTCAGGGTTGTTTTAATTTGCATTTCCCTGATGACTAAGGATGGTGAACATTTTTCTTTAGGTGCTTCTCAGCCATTCGATATTCCTCTGCTGTGAATTTTTTGTTCAGCTCTGAACCCCATTTTTAATAAGGTTATTTGGCACTCTGGTGTCTAACTTCTTGAGTTCTTTGTATAGTTTGCATATTAGCCCTCTATCAGATGTAAGATTGGTAAAGACCTTTTCCCAATCTAACCACAGTGTCCTTTGCCTTACAGAAGCTTTGCAGTTTTATAAGATCCCATTTGTCGATTCTTGATCTTAGAGCATAAGCCATTCGTGTTTTGTTCAGGAAATTTCCCCCAGTGCCCATGTGTTCGAGATGCTTCCCCACTTTTTCTTCTATTAGTTTGAGTGTATCTGGTTTGATGTGGAGGTCCTTGATCCACTTGGATTTCAGCCTTGTACAGGGTGATAAGAATGGCTCGATTTGCATTCTTCTACATACTGACCTCCAGTTGAACCAGCACCATTTGGTTCTTGGTAGAAAAATGCTATCTTTTTCCATTGGATGGTTTTGGCTCCTTTGTCAAAAATCAAGTGACCTTAGGTTCATGTCAGGGTATTCAATTCTATTCCACTGGTCTATTTTTTTTATCATTATTGGCAGTCAGGGATGGTGATTCCCCCAGAAGTTCTTTTATTGTGAAGGATAGTTTTAGCTCTCCTTGTTTTTTTTTTTGTTTTTGTTTTTTTTTTTTTATTCCAAATGAATTTGAAACTTGTTCTTTCTAACTCTACAAGGATTTGAATTGGAATTTTGATGGGGATTGCATTGAGTCTGTAGATTGCTTTTGGTAAAATGACCATTTTTACTATAGTAATCCTGCCAATCCATGAGCATGGGAGGACTTTCCATCTTCTGAGATCTTCTTAAATTTCTTTCTCAGAGACTTGAACTTCTTATCATATAGATCTTTCACTTACTCAACATTGATAACATTAACTGGCCAGAATCTCCTCAAAGAACTAATTTAATTTTCTCATATATTTTTAAGAATTTGGCCAATCAATCTCAACCAAACATTCTAAAAATTTGTTTTGATTACCCAGAAATTATTAGTAAAATTATTTAACATGTTTACACAAATATTTATTTTTTATTTTATTTTAGGTGATTTTACTTATTTTTATTTTACATGTGTTAAGTGTTTGCTTGAATTATATCAGTGTCCCAGATGTGGGACATTCTCACAGAAACCAGAAGAGGATATTGAATCACTTGAGACTAGAGTTACACATGATCTTGAAGCAAGATATTAGTTTTGAGAAACCAATCCAGGTTCTTTTGAGTGCTCTTTATCACCGAGTCATCTTTCAAGGCCCAAATCTTTCGATTTTTAATTACCTTGGGTGGTCGTTTCAATAGATATGGCCTTCAAAAATTCATGTGTTTGAATCTTTGTCCCATTGGGAGTGGCATTATTAAGTGGTATGGCCTTTCTGCAGTAGGTGTGGCTTTTGATAGAAGTTGCCAGTCCCTTATGCTCAAGCTTGGCCCATTGTGAAACATAAGCTCCTTCTACTGCCTTCTGATCAAGATTTAGAACTCTCAGCTCCTTTTTTTCTTCTTCTTGGGTTTATATGGTCTGTGAGTTGTATTGTGGGTATTCTAAGCTTCTTTTTGGCTAATAACCAATTATCAGTGAGAGTACATATCATGTGTGTTCTTTTGTGACTGGATTACCGCACTCAGGATGATATTTTCAAGTTCCATCCATCTCAGCTCCTTCTTTAGCATGTAGTAACCATGTTTGACTTGTGCTTAGTATTTTTCAAACTTTTCCCCACAATGATGATGACATTTTGCATTCTCACCAGGAACACATAAGAGACTAAATTTTTCTGTATCCTTTTCTGCAGTTGGCACTGTCATTATGTTTTACTTTACTTATTGTGATAGGTGAGCTGTGATATTTCATTATGATTTAGCTTCAATTTCTCTGAGTGCTGACGATGGTAATCAGTTCTCATGTATTACATGCTTTATTTACAGAGAGGTAATTGCTCATAGATGAGAGTATAATTGGTGTTTGTGTACTTGACCCCTCCTACTTTCTTTTCTTTTACTTTTTCTTTTCTTATTTTTTGTCTTTAATTTTTTTTTTACTGTCCAGACTTTATCCCCCTCCTGGACTACCCTTCAACTGTTCAACATCCCGTACCTTCCTCTCCCCTTCCTCCTCCCCATCCCCCCACCATGCATGTTATTTTGGGTCTGAATTATTTCCTCAAGATGTTTTCTAGTTCTATTTATTTGCCTGCAAAATTCACGATGCCCTTGTTTTCAATAGTTGAACAATATTACATTGTGTAAATGAAGCACATTTTGTATATCTATTCTCCAGTTGAGGACATCTAATCTTCACTAATCCTACATGGGACAGTGGGTTAATATTCGAAATATATAAAAAAACACAAGAAGTTAGACTTCAACCAACCAAATAACCCAATTAAAAAGTGGGGAACAGCGCTAAGCAGAGAATTCTCAATAGTGGAATCTCAAACGCCTGAGAGGCACTCAAAGAAATGTTCAATACTCTTAGTCATCTGGAAAATGCAAATCAAAATGACTACGAGATTCTGCCTTATATCAATCGAATGGCTAAGATAAAAAAAAGAAAGAAAGAAAGGAAGGAAGAAAGAAACAAAGAGAGACAAAAAAACTAAATACATGCTGGTGAGGAGAGAGAATCTTCTATGATGATGGAAATCTGATAGGTCAATCACACATACGGGCATGTCCCTCTCTCAAGACTAGTGGGCAACACAAACTATTCTCACATGGAATGACAAAACTGAAATCTTAAGGCTGGTGGCAAGGGATGAGGGTGTGGAGGTGATAGTTAAGGGAGAACTTCGGACAGATTTTGTGTGACTATGTTCACAGTACATTGTATGACATTATCGAAAAATGAAAAATTCTTTAAAAATAGAATTCTTGATATGTTATAGGTATCAGTTTTTAGCAGAAGCATAATTTGCAAGTGTTGATGGTAGAATACAGTTTTGTTGTTTTTTTCCCCATTAGAAGAGTTATCTTCTTGGAGTCAAAATTTTTAACTTAATAAAGTCTAACTCATTATTTTTCTCTAATCCGTTATGCTTTTGATATGATATTTAAAATCTCTGCATAAACTGAAGTAAAGCTAATAGACTTATTTTCTATATAATCTAATATTTTTATATATTACATTTTGAGTTTTGAACTTACTTTCAGGATAATTTTTATAAGGTAAGAGATACGGTTAAATCTTCCTCCATTTCTGATGAGATAGAGTGTCTTAAGTTGATTTATCAGTTTGTTAAAAAATAACTATGCATGCGCAGAGAAGTATTTGATTGCTTTGGATCACTTCATTTGAGAGATTCTTTTGTCCAAAGCACAATTTTATAAAAAGAGTTCAAATTGCTTATTGACAATGTGTAGAAATACAATGGAATTTTTTGTTCCGTAGTTTATAATCTTGACACTTGTTTTCATAGCAGATACCTTAAAATTATTGTTTAAAAGTGAGGTAACACAATCACAGAAAAACACACATGGTATGCACTCATTGATAAGTGGCTATTAGCCCAAATGCTTGAATTGCCCTAGATACACAGAACACAGGAATCTCAAGAGGGATGACCAAAATGCGAATGCTTCACTCCTTCTAAAGGGGAACAAGAATACCCTTGGCAGGGAATAGGGAGGCAAAGTTTAAAACAGAGGTTGAAGGAACACCCATTCAGAGCCTGCCTCACATGTGGCCCATACATATACAGCCACCCAATTAGATAAGATGGATGAAGCAAAGAAGTGCAGGCAGACAGGAACCGGATGTAGATCTTTCCTGAGAGACACAGCCAGAATAGAGCAAATACATAGGTAAATGCCAGCAGGAAACCACTGAACTGAGAACTGGATCCCCGTTGAAGGAATCAGAGAAAGGACTGGAAGAGCTTGAAGGGGCTCGAGACCCCATATGAACAACAATGCCAACCAACCAGAGCTTCCAGGGACTAAGCCACTACCCAAAGATTATACATGGACTGACCCTGGGCTCCAACCTCATAGGTAGCAATGAATATCCTAGTAAGAGCACCAGTGGAAGGGGAAGCCCTTGGTCGTGCCAAGACTGAACCCCCAGTGAACGTGATTGTTGGGGGAGGGCGGCAATGGGGGGAGGATGGGGAGGGGAACACCCATATAGAATGGGAAGGGGAGGGGTTAGGGGGATGTTGGCCTGGAAACCGGGAAAGGGAATGACAATCGAAATGTAAATAAGAAATACTCAAGTTAATAAAGATAAAAAAAAAAACCACATCTCCAAAAAGTTGCCAGGATCGTGAATTTAACACCTTTCAATATTTGGATTGCTCACATTACTTTCTTTATGACAAATGCCTAACATAGACAATTAAACAGGGGGAATGATTTGTCTTAGGTTACAGTTTAAAAAGGGTTGGTCTATCATTACCAGAAACGTTGATTCTGGACCTCTGGCCATCAGAGAATCGCTGCAGTATGTCACAGAAGATACTTTATGGTCAGGAAACAATTTATGAATTTATCATTTACCATTCAAATAGGTAAGAGCTTTCAGGCTTTAATTACTAATAGCTCAACAGTTGACAATCAAAAAAGATTCCATATAAACAAATGAGAGAATGAAAAAAATAGCAAGAAAGTCCATTTAAAAGAGCAAAGTTTTCATACCGGTTTATGAAAATTATGCAGTTTAAAAGTGCTTTGTAGTTATTTTATAAACCAACAAAACATTCTTATAGTGTAATTCAGAATGTTAGCATATGTCCCCAGTTAACTGTAGAAAATGCAAAGTCCTAGCTTCAAATCAGTATTCAGTAACCAAAGCATCACTTGCTACCAAGCATGGATCTCAGCAGTGTGTTAGACAGGGTCTCAGTATGGTCCTAGTACATGATGTAGTTTTAAAACTATTGACCCAAACCAGATCCTACAAATAATAATGTTTAAATACTTATCAAAAATTACACAGAATACTGGGAAAAACTTCTTTGTCATAGGAAGTACATAATCTCATCAGGCATGTATCACAGACTTATAAAACTCATGACATGGGATCAATGGATACTGAGCCTATGACAGTCATATCTGACTCATGGTGTTTCAACTGATGTCTCTTTAACTCCACGTATTTTGAAAAGTTTTAGTCTAACCTAGTCTGGTCAGATATTGCAATGTAAGATCCTATTGTTTTTATTTTTTAAAATAAAACAAACCCTGTTTTATACATATAATATATTGTGATCATATTCTTCCCCCTTTCCCAACTCCTCTAAAGTCTTCCCCACTTCCTTACCCATTGAACTTCATGCCTGTACACATTTTCTTTCTTAATCCACACTTGTGCACTCTCATGAAATTGTAAAGCAAAGCCAAAAATCAAAATTCAAAACAGACAAATAAAACCAGTAAGAAAAATAAACCAAAAAACACACGGGAGAAATACAGGGTAAATTTTCTGTGGGCCAACTCCTCTTAGCATGGGTCCTGCCCATGACGTATGGGAGACCCAGTGAGATTCCTTTAGACAAAACTGATTTTTCCCTTCTAGTATATATTAGATAAAAATACCCCATTGTTTGATTGGAACTTTGTGTATGCTACCTATTCTCGGTGCTGGAATTTTGTCTGGCTTGAACCTTGCTGATCTTGTCATCTGGTGTCACAGTCCCCATGATTTCATAGGTGCATCAATCCTGGTGTGTCCATAGGACACAGCTGTCTATCACCTCTGGCTCTCACAGCCTTTCTAGTTCCTCTTCTGTCATAAATTCCCACTCTTTAGAGGAGGGGTTTAATAAGGCATTCCATTTAGAGTTCCAAAGTCTCTCACTCTCTATACAACTTCCTGTTTTATGTCTTTTTATTAATTCCTATCTAGTGAAAGAAGAAGCTTTTGTGAGTAAGAGTCAAAGATTGCTTAACTTTTTAAGATATAGTAATTTGTCAGTAAAAGTTATCTTTTACTATGTAGAATAAGATAGTAGGTTCCTAAAGGGCCTGTAATTTACTTAGTTTCAGTTTTTATTGAAAATTTACAGTGTCTTATATAAGTTATATATCATAAAGTGGTCTTTAAGTCCAAGCAAAAATGTTTAGATACAACCCTAGATTTGTGCTACTATTGCACTGTCTGGGATTTTGATTGTTATGGAAGACACTCTTTCAGAACTGAGAGAATGGAATAGAATCTTGAAAAATCAGAGAATCTCAACATTAGACCTTCCCAAGTTCTGTTTATCAGCTAAATACATTTGAAATTTTCAGTGAAACACAACAGCTAGATGGCTTTCTAACTTCACACTAAAGAAGATGTTGAGGTAAAGAATCATGCAAATTCGTTTGGCTCAGTAGGTGACTATATTGCCATATTGAGAGTAAAGCTCATGTTCCCTAGAAGTTCTTACTTTTGTATGGATGTGAATGCCCTTTCACTAAGTTGCATGAGAATGACTATAAATGTTGACTTCAGCTTGTTCACAGCATAATGTTCTCAACAAGTTCCAAAATTATGCTCCATTGTGCTTCAATAACTACATCATCTCATTTTTAGTTATTTTTCTCAAACTCTTTTTGGAAGATTGTTTTAGTGGAATGAGCCCCAAACTAAGGAAAAACAATGGATATGGTCAGGAAACATAATGGTATTGTAAAACTAAATATCTACTATCTTTTATTTAAATATATAGTGAGAAGATGGCTCTATATTCTTCTATAGAGTATTTGTATCACAGACATTTTCTGTCAGGAAGTAAAGGTGAATTTTTTAAACTATTCTCTTCCTTTCAGACTGTAAGGTACTTTTTATAAAATATGTAATTGAAAGTTGTAAGACACAGGGCAATTACCTAAACGACATGCTCTATAGTTATTGAAATGTCATCTACCTCCAGGTAAGTACTCTAAATTAAAATTCTAATCAGTTTACTCTGATACACAAAAGTATTAATGTCTACTGACTTTCTTTCCCTATTGTGTGTAGGAAAGAAACACAGAATTTCAAATTTTCTGGTCTCCAATTATGTAAACAAACTTACATATATAGATTTTAAAATATGTCTACCTAAGTAATTACACTCGTAGATCACACCCCAGTTCAGAATTTTTCCAGAATTGAAATCAGGGGATAAAATTCCCCTTTGTGTTGTGAGTCACTGCTTTCCAAAGACAATGTCTCATAAGCATCCAGGAGACTATTTTAGGATCATGTTTATGTAATGAAATGCATTGACTATTTACCTAACTATATGGTCATTATAAAACCAATAATGAGCACGATTTTTAATTGCTCAAGGAGTAATGCTTAGAGCACCTCTGCAAAGTATATGGGAACAACTTTTTCCTGGGAAATCAGAGGTGAAATGCCAGACAAAAGACAAAACTAAACCTCAAGAAGTAAGTACTCTAAATTAAATTTCTAATCAATTTACTCTTTATTACCTATCATCCTCATAAGGAGGGAGTGGTGGGGAAGAGAGAGAAAGAACAGATTTAGATATTAAGTATAAAACTGAATTTATCATCTGAATTCATTTGAAAGTAGTTAATTTTACTTTCAGTAACTTTACTTTTCTAAAAATTTCCATGTTTACTTCATGTTCAGATTTAGCTCACATGTGTACTTGATTTGAGAAAGATTTATTGAAAACCATCATTTACTTGTGGAAATTCCCAGAAAGATACTAGAGATTATTATAGTTATAAAGTAGAAATTTTAATATAAAATGATGATTTTTCCCCTTAGGGACAAGATTAAATCTTATATGTGTTAATGTTTTCAAAAGATTTAATTGTCATGTGTGCATGCATGAAGACTTATAAATGTGGTGTATATGCCAAGACTCATGTGTGGAATTCAGAGAACAACTTTACAGAGTTGGTTCTCTCCTTCCACCTTTGCATTGGTTTCAGGGGGTTAAATCCATGTTGCCTGGTTTCTATTTAACTACCTTTATCCCCTGCGACTAGCCTCAATTACTGTCTTAAAGTAAGTAGCTTTAAATTTAAAAATTGTTAAAACTTGTTGTGAACAGCACTGTTTTACCTTTCAATATACTAGGCTCATCCTCATATTCTTGCAATAGTGTAGCTTATGTCTGTCATCTGCACACTTCTCAGATTATACTATATGAAGCGTTCGGAAAGAGACTCTAGCACAGAGCACCAAACCCTATTCTGGGTCTTCTTCTGGAAACCAAGGAAATTCCATGAACAACATTCTCCGGTTCATCCATGTGCAGCCAGATACTGGTAAGGTCCAGATCTACATACAATTACACCCAACACAGATATTGCAGGTAATATTTTTTCTAATTATTATATACACAGACTTTGGGTCTTTGGAAGAGATTTATCAAAAGATCATAGACCTGCAGGAAAAAAAAAAACCCTGGAATTAGGATTTTTGCATCATCATAGGCTTCGATGAAGGCAGGACTGGCTGTCACCAAAGTGCGGCCCCCTTTAATCGAATCTCACATCAATCAACAATTGAGCGGTATGAAAAGTCTGAAATGAAAATAACATCATTTCAGCTACTCGGGCTCCAAACCTTGCAACTATTCTTTACTTTTAAATGGCATTTATTCAATCTCTCAGGAAATACTTGTGCCTCTAGTTTCTAAATTTTGCCACATATAATATGGCTAGTTCTTACTACCTTAATAACTTTGATCCATTTCTGGCCAGCATCATCTCTTGCTGGGCTAAGTGCTACAATAAGCTCTTAGCTGCGCTCCTTTTAGTTTTAAGTTCTATGGAAGAATATGTCTCCTATTTGCACAAAATCTTGATGGTCTTTTAAAAGTCAGTTTGATTTGTAATTTCAAATCCTCTCGAGGCTTTCCAAATCATTTATGACAAATCTCCTTACAACACTTTACAGTGTTGACTGTGGCCTTCTCTCCCTCATCTTTGTCTACAGTTACTCACTCCTTGCTACATTTGCTCCAGGCATATTTATCTTAGCATTTTAAAATCCCTTGGTGACTTCATAAAAGCAGTTTCTCAGAAACAGTGGGATTACCCACCCCATCTTTTCCCATTCATTCTTCTTTTTAACATCATCTCTGCAGTAGGCACTCCTTTTCCATGTTTTAAAATGAAATAATTCTTGCTTAAATTATGCTATATGTTACTTTTTTATATTGGATTTCTGAAATAATATATTTTGGAACAGCTCTGACACAATACTCTCTGCTTTGGGCATGCTGAGAGGGGTGTGAGCATGGTCTGACTATCTGAAGTTGCTTAAAGACAACATAGTAGGCCAGCCTCTTACCATTTCAAGAGTCTTCAAAAAGAGAGCTAGCAGCAGGTGCTCCAGGTCCCACACATGAGCCTGTGGGGACTTCAGACTCACAAATACGAGGCATTATTGAAGATGGTTATTAAGATTTTGTTCGAAATCCTCCTGAATGAAAGATTGTTTTGGTTTTTGTTTGTTTGTTGCAAATAGACAAAAATATCATATTTAGTCGTGCCATTGGAATAAATCAGCTCTGCTTCCATTGCTTCCCCAAGCTTTGGAGCTCTACAGGAGAATATGATGAAACCAATAGGATAATAGAAAACCAAGAGGATCATTTATAAAATTATATTTAATTGAAATATGTCTGCTTATACATAACAGTAAATTACTCCTTAATTGTGAGTGATTTTAAACAGATCCCAGTCCTGTAGAATAGCGCCATGTGTTTTAATTTAGTGATTAAGTGAAAAACTAAATCTGAAGCTAACATGGGGAGAAAGGACTCACACACTAGAACGCCTATCCATGCCTGCATCTCCAACTCTTTTGCACAGGGAATCACAGCATTGTTACCACCACTTCTTCAAAGCTGCAAAATGGAGCCAGTGATGGAGGCTTGCTGTAAAAACCCTAAGTGCCCACTTGCCATGCGTATCCAGACCATCATCAGGATTCAGCCAAGTCTGGGGAGCTCACCACACCCCACATGCTTTTCTTGGGGTCCAAGGAAACACCGTTCTAACACGCCACTCTGATCTTCTGCCGGGCCCCTCAGGAAGCCACTGTGTGGGAGATGTTCTGTAGGACATGCTCTCTGCTAAAGTAGCTCTAGTCATCGTCAGCAATAACTCTTAAGAGGCCCAAATTGGACACTTGAACAAAAGGGCAAATAAGCATTTTTTAAGGTTAGTTTTTTCATTATTTTTATTTTTTAATTAATTATGCTTTTTAAGTTGGATGTTTTTTATTTACATTTCAAATGTTTTCTCCTTTCTCCCACTCAACCACCCATACCTTCCTGCCTATATTACCCTATCCCTGGGGGTGGAGTGGGGCAGTCCAGCCTTGGCAGGACCAAGGGCTTCTCCTTTTGGATTTGATACTCTTAAAAACAACAATAACAAATAAACATTTTTACTATTGTTTTTAAGAGTATCAAGTTGCTTTATTTGGTTTAAATATTTCTTTACTCTCTCTCTCTCTCTCTCTCTCTCTCTCTCTCTCTCTGTGCCTGAGTGCATGCGTGCATGTGTGCATGTGCATATGTGTACGTGTGTGTATGTATGTATGTTTTTGAAAGGTAGAAAATTTAAGGTTGCCCCCTAGACAAAACAGCAAGGACGGTCTTATGTGAGTTCTTGGGAGGTCATGTCATCCTGAGACTTGAGTGAGGGTGTCCCCACTCCGGGGGTCTTTCATTTTCTACATTACCTGGCACACTTGCAGAGATTAAAGGATAATTTTGAGGAGTTGTTTACTTCTCTCACTACATAGGTTCACACACACACACACACACACACACACACACACACACACACACACACCCGACTCGTGTCTGGGAATTAAATTCAGGTTCTCAGGCTTGTCAGAAGCCTACTGAGCCACCTTGCTAGCCCTCACTACTTTATTTGAGACATGGACTGATTGTGTTTTATGTTAGTATTTTAGAATCTACTTCTCCCTTAATGGTTTACTTATAAAAAATTAATTATGTTTAACCAAGCAAGTCACAATTTTCGTTCCCATTTTTAAACTTACAAGTTTCATGAAAATATTTTAAAATTGTTTTATAAGTACTGTCATATTTGGATTTTACTGCTGTGAACAGACACTTTGATTAAAGCAACTCCTATAAAATACAGCATAATTGGGGCTGGCTTATCAGTTCAGAGTTTCAGTTCATTATCATCATGGAAAGAAGCACAGCAGTATCCAAGCAGATCTGGCACTGGAAGAGCTGAAAGTTATGTCTTCATGCAAAGGCAGCCAGCAGCAGAGTGTACTCAGGCAGCTAGAAGGAGGGCCTAATAGCCTACCCAATAATGACAAACTTCCTCCAAAAAGACCAGCCCTCCTCAAACAAGGCAAAGCTCCTAATACTGCCACTCCCTGGGCCAAACCATCGCATTCCATTCCTTGGTCCCCATAGGCTTGTTCAAACATACAACTCTATGGGGCATACCTGAGCATTGCATAAATCAAAATATGTTTAATACAACTTCAAAAGTCCCTTAGTCTATAACAGTCTCAACAATGTTAAAATACCACGGTTCAAAGTCTCTTCTGTTACATAGGCAGCTAGAGCCATGGGTCCTTCTATGTCTACTTTTTAATTGGTGGTTTAGTTCCTGGGAGCTCTGGTGGTGGTGGTAGGGATCGGGTTGGTTGACATAGTTTTTCTTCTTATGGGTTGCAAACCCCTTCTGCTCCTTCAGTCCTTTCTCTAACTCCTACATTGGGGTTCCCATGCTCAGTCTGATGGTTGGATGTGAGCATCCACACCTGTATTGGTCAAGCTCTGTCAGAACCTCTCAGAGGACAGCCATACCAGGTGCCTGTCAGCCAGCACTTTATGGCATCAGCAGTAGTGTCTGGGTTTGTTGTCCGTAGATGGGATGGATCCCTAGGTGGGGCAATGTTTGGATTGCCTTTCCTTCAGTCTCTGCTCCACCCTTTGTCCCTACATTTCCTTTGGACAGAAACAATTCTGGGTTAATGCTTTTGAGATGGGTGGGTGGCCCTATCCCTCAACTGGGGGCCATGCCTAACCTCTGGATATGGTCTCTACGGATTCTCTCTTCCCTTTGTTGGGTATTTCAGTAAACATCATCCCTGTGTGTCCTGGGAACCTCTTGCTTTCCTGGCATCAGAGACTATCTAATGACTACCCCCAGTACTTCATCTCCCACTGCTACACACCTTTGTTCAGTTTCCTGACCCTCTGTACTTCTCTGGTCTCCTCCACACCTGATACTGTCCCTGTTTTTCCCTTCTTCTCCCTTTTCCTCCAAAGTCCCTCCACCTCCCGTGATGATTATTTTGTTTCCCCTTCTAAGTAGGACTAAAGCATCCACACTTTGATCTTCCTTCTTCTTGAGCTTCATATGGTCTGTAATTTGTATCCTGGTATTCCCAGCTTTTTTTCCTAATATCCGCTCATCAGTGAGTACATACCATGTTTGTTCTTTTGTAACTGTGTTACCTCACTTAGGATTATATTTTCTAGTTCCACACATTTGCCTGCAAATTTTACGAAGTCATTGTTTAACAGGAGGGAAGGGCCTTGGTCCTTTGGAGACTTAATGCCCCAGTGTAGGGGAATGCTTGGGCAGTGAGGTGGGAGTGGGTAGGTGGGTGGGGGAAGCACCCTCATAGAAGCAGGGGAATGGGGAATAGAACAGAAAATAGCAGGGGATTGTGGAGGGGAAACAAGAAAGGGGAATAACATTTTAAATGTAAATAAATAAAATAACCAGTAAGAAAATAAAGGCAAATAAATAACAAAAAGCAGTCTCTTCTGAGAGTCACACAATATTTTGACTGTAATCCCTGATAAAATCAATATGAAAATATAGATCACATACTTCAAACATCATGCAGGATAAACATTACCATTCCAAAATGACATAGTGAGAAAATCATGGTCAAGCAAAACCAAAAGCCAGCTGAGCAAGCTCCAAACTCTGTATCTTCATGTCCGATGTTTCAATCCTTTCGTTTTTGCTGACTGAAACACGACTATGTCTCTTGGGTTGGGTTGGTTCCGTTCCCGGTTAGGAGCCTTCCTTGGAAGGTATCCAATGGTTCTGGCATCTCTAACACCTTGGGGCCTCCAGAGCAACTACAGCTTTACAGCTTTCTGCTTCATTGTCTGAGATTTGCCCACGATATACTAGACTTCTCAAAAGTGCTTCGGTCACGTCTCCAGCTCTGCCTTATGTGCACTGTGAACTCTAAGCTCTGGCTGATTTCTACTCCTTTGCTGTTGATGTTCTTGGTGGTCATCCTGTGTGACTGGCATCTCTAATAACCTGGGGTCTTCAGTTATATCTAGGCTTTAACCCTCTCATAGACTCCCCCTATGTTGTCAAATTCTTTGCATGATACCTTTAGTCCTGGGCCAGCAGCTGCAACTGAAGCTGTACTTTTTACCAAAGGCCTTCCCTGGCTTCTAACAATACCAAGCCTCAGCTGCTCTCCACAACCCCTTCATACCTTCAAACCAGTACTACCTGGGTGACGCTTATACATTACCAAGTCCAGATACTAGCATGAGGTGCCACGTTGGTTATGTCTGGCACACAGCTTATTTGTGCTCTCAGAATATACCTCCCAGAAGATTTCACCTCAGTGATGCTGGTCTTTCCTTTATCACCACTAATTTCTTAGCTCCAGCTAACCAGCATCAATTCTCCCACTAATCTCCTCTATTCTTGATTCTAAAGCCAGAGTCACGTATCCAAACCTGCAGAGGTATGCTGCTTGCTGGGGCTGGAATGTAACTTTCTTGTTTTATTACATTGTCACCATCTTTCTGTCTTCCCACCCTTTTCCTGCCTAAGCATGCTAGTCTTGGATATTACTTTGTAGATTGACCCTGAACTCAGAAATCTGCATGCCTTTGTCTCCTGAGTTCTGCAATTAAAGGCATGAACCATCATGTATGGACCTAAGCTTTTTTCTACTTGGAATTTGCTCTGTCCCAGATCTTGAATTTAGATCTGCTAGCCTCTCTCTCTTAGGATGAAAGGTGTGTACCGTGCCTAGGGATACACTTTTCATTGCCACTGTTCCTCAAGATTCCGATCAAAAGGCTGTGCCTTCCAGCCTCAAGATCTAGTCCACAAGTGTGCCTTACATTTCTGGATTGTACTTAATTCCACATTAAAAGTCCACATGAAAACAATATACATGTCCAAATAATGCTTAAATATAAGTAGCCCTTCTACAACTGAAAAAGCATAAAATTAGCTGGGTGGGATCTTACCCCAATGTCACCATTCCCTTAATTACATTTAATAGCCTTCAAAAGCTATTTAACTCCATTCTATTTCCTAGTGCCCCTTTACTCTTTGAACCATACAGTTTGTGTTTCTATGTTTGCTAGTTTTCATCAAAATTCTCATAAGAGTGAACTTTAGTAACCACAGAACAGAATTTATAGCAGGCTGTTTTGAGATTTTCTTTGTCAAAGCAATTAATCTAAATTTCTTCACCTTAGCCTCAGGCCAGCTGTTCCAAACAATGGCAAAAGCAGCCACATTCTTTACCAAAATATCACAAGAACAGTCTTTAGGCCATATATGAAAAGTCATATCCTCCCTTCCAGTTTGAACCTGAACCCAGAGAAGACATGGGACACTGGCTCCCCACCCACTCCCACAAGACCCAGAGGAAGCTCAACTCCCAAGTGGTATGACATGCCCAGGATCACAGCTGAGGCCACAACATCTACCGCAACACCCAGAGTAATTGGGACCCCCAGGATCAAGGGATATTGAAAACCCCTGCCCAGCCAGTGGCACAGGCTCCTTTGGGTTTGAACCAGCACCTGAAGCAGACCTAGGGCACTGTCTCTGTACCCATTCCTACAACATCCAGAGAACTCCCAAGTGCTCTGACATGCCCAGCATAACAGGTACTCTGACATGCCCAGGCTCACAGGATCACAGGATTACAAAGGAAGCTCTACTCCCAGGAGATGAGAAACACTCAGAGTCACTGGAGCTCTGACACACTCAAGATCACAGTTGAGGCCATAACATCAATACCAACCCCCAGCATATCTGAGACATCCCACAGGAAACAGTGAAGACAAGTGCCCACCTAGCCCCAGACATGGGATTCTTCCACATTGTACCTATGCCAAGAGCAGACCCAGAGTTCTGGCTCCCCACTCACTCCTGCAACACTCAGGAGTGGACTCAGCTACACCACTCCTGGGCATATACTCAAAAGATGCTCCAACATATATCAAGGGAATATTCTTCATTCTGCTCATAATATCCTTATTTCTAATAGCCATAAGATGGAAAGAACTTAGATGTCCCTCAACAGAGGAATAGATACAGAAATGTGGTACATTTGCACTATGGAGTACTACTAAGCTATTAAAAACAATGACTTCATGAAATCACAGACAAATGGATGGAACTTGAAAATATCATGTTGAGTAAGATAACCCAGTCTGAAAAGAACCCACATAGTTGGTACTGACTTATAAGTGGATATTAGCCAAAAAGATCAGAATACACATGATACAACTCACCAACTATACGAAACCCAAAAAGAAAGATGGTTACTCCAAAGCATGGATGCTAGAGTCCTAGTCATAAGGGGAAAGAAAATAATAGCCAGGAAGTATAGGGAGTGAGGGATCTGGGAGGGTAAGAGGAGGGGGGGGGAAAGGGGGCAGTTCAGATATTGGAGGAGGTGGGAGAGTAGTACAGAGGGTCAGGAAAGTGTGTGTGTATCAGTGTGGGAGGGAGAACTGAGGGTAGTCACTAGAAAGTCCCAGATGCTAGAAACCCAAGAGGTTCCCAGGACCCAACAGGGAGGACATTAGCAGAAATGTTAAACAAAGGGGAGACAGAAACTATAGAGACCATATACAGTAGATAGGAATGGCCCTCAGTTGAGGGATGGGGCCGTCTACCCACCTCAAAAATATTAATCCAGAATTCCTCCTGTCAAAAGGAAATGCAGGTACAAGGAGTGGAGCAGAAACTGAAGGCCATCCAGAGACTATCCACCTGGGGATCCATCCCATATACAGCCACCAAACCCAGACACTTGCTGATGCCAAGAAATGCTTGCTGATAGGAGTCTGATATGAATGTTTCCTGAGAGGTTCTGCCAGAGCCAGACCAATACACATGAGGGTGTACAGGCCAATCACTGGACCAAGCATGAAGACCCCAATGGAGAAGTTAGGGCAAGGACTGTAGGAGCTGAAGGGGTTTGTAACTCTATAGGAAGAACAACAGTACCAACCAACCAGACCCCTAGGCTCCCAGGGACTAAACACCAACCAAAGTATACACATGGAGGGGGATCCATGGCTCTAGCTGGATATGTAGCAGAGGACTGCATTATCTGGTATCACTGGGAAGGGAGACTCTTGGTCCTGTCGAGGCTTGATGACTTAAGATAGAGGAATGCTAGGGCACTGAGGCAGGAGTAGGTGAGTGGGTGGGGGAGCACCCTCATAAGACAGGGGTAGAGGGGAGGAGATAGGGGGCTTGTCGAGGGGAAACTTGGAACGGGGATAACATTTGAAATGTAAATAAATAAAATAACCAATAAAAATTTTAAAAAATCATATACTTTGAAACCTCTTGAGCTAGGTCCCCACAATTCAAAGTACACTTAGGAATATTGTCTTGATTCTTCTAATAAGACAGCCCTTTAAGCACCACTTAAAGTAGTCTGCTGCTTTACAAAGTCCCCAAATTTCACATTCCTCCAAATAAAAGCATGGTCAGGCCGATCATACCAGTATCCCAGTCCCTGGTACCAACTTCTCTATTGCAGAAACACCATGACTAAAGGATCTTATATAAGGGACATCATTTAATTGAGGCAGGCTTATAGGTTCAGAGTTTCAGTCCATTATTCCTGTGGAAGAAAGCACGGCAGCCTCCAGCTACGCAAGGCATTGGAGAATGAGATGAGTATTCTACTCTTCACTGAAAGGAAGCCAGGAGCTGTCCTCAGACAGCTAGGAGGAGAGCTTCAAAGTCCACTCTCTCCAACAAGACCACACCTCCTTCAACAAGGCCACACCTTCTAATAATGCCTCATAATGACACTGGGGCAAATATATTCAAACTATCTCAAGTACTAAGGATATTAATAGCAACTATAGCATGGTAGGCTCTGTGTGGAAATAAGTTTAAGAAATGCTCGCTGTAACCAAATCACTGTTTATTTTGATTTTTAATGAGCTGCGTTGTGAATCCTAAACGTTGTCATAGCATATCATAAATTTTGGAATTATTTTCCAGAGAATTTATTCATCTGATGATTCAAAATCCAGTAGGAAAATAGAACCATATAACTTTCAATGTGTAAAACTACTCCCTTTTGAAAAAATAAAAAATGCACTTTTTATTTTACTGGACTTTCTCTCATTAAATAATCACATAGGAAGTCAGATATTTGAAAAAATAGTTTATTGTGTCAAGAAGGAAATGATAAGTACATGCACCTGCCAGTTTCACCACTATTCATCATCCAAGATTAACAATGGAAAATAACCGCTGGACACCAGGGCACCTTAGGTAAGATCGCCTGTGTTAATTCTCCCAACCTGACTCAGTATGAAAGAAGAGTAAATGTTGTCGAGCAATTATCTTGTTGGTCTCCTCATACTTATTAGAAATAACTGAAGAATTGTGTCGGTAATAAACATTAGAAAATAAGATAGGAGAACTGAGAGTTTAAAATCAAAGGCAATTTTAATGTGGCTGGTAAGATGGTTCAGCCGTCAGAGTTCTTGATGCTCTTTCAGAGAACTGGAATAATTCAGTTCCCAGCTTCTGTGTAATGCAACTCACATCTAGCTGTATCTCCAGTTCCTGGGGACACAACAACATCTTCTGGACTCTTCAGGCACTCTCCTGTACACACACACACACACACACACAAACACACAGAGAGAGAGAGAGAGAGAGAGAGAGAGACAGAGACAGAGACAGAGACAGAGACAGAGACAGATAGAGAGAGACAGAGAGAAAGAAACAGAGACAGAGAAACATACGATACATGAGAGAGACAGACAAAAAGAGATCTCTTTGATTGCTTATTTTAAGAGTATATATTCTTCATAAAAGTTCTACATGCAAAGAGGGCACTTGCAGAATGTTGGTTTTAAGGCAATACTCAGTTATGTGTTTTAAGATACAAAATACTCAGCCCTATTTAAAGTTATCCTTTATATTCTTGGTTGAAAATGATCCTTTGTGTATTTTCTGCTACTTAAATTTCAGTTAGTGACTTGTCTAACTGGTTGTATGCCATAGTAAATGGAGCAAACGTTTCCCTGAGGTAAAATAACTCAACTCATTATATATAGGCATATATATATATATGTATATATATATATATATGCGTGTGTGTGTGAATGTATGTATATGTGTAATCACAAACTGTTATGATGTTATATACATACTATATATGAATATATGTTTAGTATGGCATGCACATATATAAATATATATGTATATATGCATTATACAAATTATATGTGTATATATAGTGTGTGTACATTACATATACATATATACTCATGTATATGCCATAGATACATATAAATATATATATGTGCATAAACATATATACATTTATATTCTTAAAAAATTTCCTAATAGTTTCAAATACTCACATCCTAGGAGGCATCTAATTATTTTGTATTTTAAGTGCAGATATGTTGTGCTTTGCTTTTTATGAAATACTCTTCAAAACCCCTTAGGAAATTAAGGTTTCCTTAGCTTGCAGACTACAGGCCATCATGAAGTGAGTCCAAAGTAGGAATAGGAAATCAAGGAAGAAAACTAGAAGCAGGAGTTTATGCAGTCTAGGGCCACCACCACCTGTCATTGTGGGTTTGGCACTCAGATAACAATTCAAATTAAGTAAACACATGACAGATATGCCCACTGGCCACTCCAAGGGAGGAGGTTCCTCTGAGGTTCTCTTTTTCCAAGCATATCAACTGGGGCTAAGCATAACAAGGTAGAGCTTTTCAACAATTTTGTTGAGCATTTTCATTGTAGAATCATGCGCAGTTTCATTTGGATCAATTAACAAAGTGCTGAAATTATAGATATTTTTTCACTAAGTAGTAATATACTGGAAATGTAACATATTTGGTGTGTTCTCTTAAACTAGCATTTCAGTGAAATATGTCAGAGTTTTCAGGTTGAGCATAAAACTATCTTATAATATAAACAAACAGAATATAAACAAAGACAAAAAACAAAATACACACACGCAAAAAGAGAATCCAGAAAACAGAAATTGTGACAAATGGAGACACGAAAGATAATCTATTCCTCAAGTTCCATTGGTGAGGTGATAGAGGGAAGCACACATAATTAATTAACAACATGTGAACTTCAGCTCTGTCTGCACTCCATTCTGTCAAGTTTCAAAGCTCCACCTGTTTCCTAAATGCTTCTCAAGGGAAAAGAGGCTACATCTGGCATAGAGTAGAGGGAGGGGGAGAGAGAGAGAGAGAGAGAGAGAGAGAGAGAGAGAGAGAGAGAGAGAGAGAGAGAGAGAGAGAGAGAGACTGGATTACTTGTCAAGCAATACCTTGTTGACAATTTTTGTAGCTTCAAATGGAATGAATATAATTTCCAAATCTCAATAGATCAGAAAAGTGCTAATGAGAATAGACATTGACTTTCCTATGCCACCTCCTGTGTTAGCAGGTCTTCCAGCTGTTTCATTTTTATCTCCATTTCTTTTTCTGAGCTAAATACGGTATGCAAAAAAAAAAAACCCTACAGAAGTGTGCTTAGAACTATGGAACTGGATCTAGCGAACCAGAACTATTGAACTCGAACAAGTGAAAGCTGTGGTGATGAAAACGACACCTTATCTTTACTGGCTAACCATTTATCCTTCATTTTAAGAGTGTACGATAAAATTTGAGAGCAAGCTACTACATATATAAAGCTTTCTAAGTGGGTCATTATAACCTAACAATGAGAAACATTAAAATGTCAAACCGTCTTCTTTTAATAATCTTGATAATCATGTCAAGCTTTGATACTGTGTTGTATTTTAAAGAACTCTGCAAATGTGCTTAATATTCTGCTAGCTTTGTTCTTTTTTAGCTCACTATGTTATATGTTCCAGTTGCAGAGTCTGAACCAAGAGCCTGCTATACCTTTAGTTTGTATCTAGTCATAAAAATTGCAAGTGTGACTTGAGAAGGAGGGCAAGAGAACAATTTCAGGGAAACCAGATATGCATTATTGGGAGTCTTCGGTTGATATTCACTCAATATTTTTTGCCAAATCCTGGAATTCCATCTTTGACCATGTACATATTTTAAAATCACATGAATAATTTATTTGCTGGAAGAGCAATGAATAGTTAATAATTAGCTTGAAAAAACGTGATTATGAGTATTTTACTTGGGTAGTTATATGACCTGAGAGGCAGGGTGAGGCATTGGTGAAGAAAGTGACTAAGGTTTGTAATCCCTATGGTAACTAGCTACAGCATTGGATACCGATTCTGATCTCCCTAAACAAATTAAATTCTCAAATGACGATTGAAGACAGATTGGAGAAACACAGTGAAATATCCTCATAGTAACTGGGAAGTACTTTCTCTTCCTGTTTCTCCAAGGTAGGCAGGGTTGAGAACCAAGTTTAAAGGCTATGGTAAAAGATGCTGTGATCCAGTAAAAGCCAGAAAAACAAAACAAAAATAAAATACCATAACAGAATAATGGATCCACTGTAACAATTGTCTCCTGCTCTTCCAGAAGACCAGAATTAAGTTCCTAGTAGTCATCAGATAGCTCACATCCATCAACTGTAGCTCTGTGGGTTCAAACACCCTCTAAAGCTCTCCAGATAGACCTGAACAAATGTGTACAAACTTACACAGACAAACAAACACACACACACACACACACACACACACACACACACTAACAAAAAGTTTACACCATTTTTAAAAATCACAAGAATAAATAATAAAATAAAACCAGAATAAAACTTGTTCACCTACATCAATTGCCTCTCTATGGCCCTTAAACTGCTGCCATAATTGTGAGGAGGGTGTCTTGGGAATTCGGAATGGGTATGGCAGAAGCCAAAGAAAGCCCCTAGCAACCAGAGACAGTGAGGTCTATAGTAAATGCATATTATGTTAATTCCTTTCCAGCTTTAGATCACTACAGGAGACTAAAGCTGAGATTCTGAATGATTTGATGATTTGCTTTTAGAACACCTTGCTTCCTCCTTAAGTTCAGCATGAACATCTTTTTATCTAAGCCAAGGAGACAGGTAGATGCTGAGAGACAATGATAACAAGCCTTGCTCCTGCATGTCTTGTCTCTACACGTGCACTAAATGATGTGCCCTGGAATAAATAATTTTCCAGATGAAAATATACCAAGTAGCTTTGGATTATATTGAGCACATGAGACTCATTAGCAGAACAGAATGCTAAAACAGCAGGGATTATTTTCCCCATCCATTTCCTTCCATGGTGAACCTACTGTTGGTAGGTAAAATATTTATATGTGAGAGTTCAGTGTCTGCTGAACATCACCATTCACAGTTCATATGGCTCCTCTCTAAGTATGGGTAACTTGACTTCTTTTCATATTCATTGTGAAGTAGGGAAGTGCTATCTCCCTTCTGGCTTCTGGGATGTTTCTCCATCATTGGATGATTTTATTTAACTCAGTTTGCTTTTTCCCTTTATCCCTTCGTTCAGCTTTCCTGATATCTTTGCTTGAGTAAATCTCATGTCATTTTGAAGCAGCTTGTTGTTTTATTTTTACTTGTATCATGCATTCTTGCAAAGAACAAATTGCTGTCACTTAATGTTCACAAGGCTCAGTTTTTATTCCAGTGAAGTTCTTCAGAACAGTTTTACTTAGCTAATCTTCAATGATGGTAGATAAAATTCATTTCTTTGGGCATATATAGGTTACAACTGTAAAACCATTTCCTTTAGCAAACATGAAAAAGCAAAAACTATCACTTTTTCTTTGTTCCTTTATAAAATTGATTGTTAGTCAGCATACTGAGTGATGGGTTTTATTATGACATTTTGCATACATCTACGTCATTATACATTGTTCTTTTTCACCCCCTACACCTCTGCCCACCTTGTCCCAGAGCAGTGAGTTCCTCATCATTAGTAAGTGATTTGTTCTTTTTAAAGCATACTAACTTGTAACCTTTAAGTAGGACACATTTAATACAGAAAACCATGAATTTCCAATGGCTACTTAATTAAGAGAAATTTATTAAATTTGTTTAAACGTCCCAGTGTTTAGAAACTGACTGTAATAATATGTGAGGAGGTGGGATTCTACATGAGACTTCTGACCCCACCTGCCAGTTGACCATTTGATTTTCCTACTATTAATATATCATTTGCATATTTTCTAAAACACTTTTAAATCCATTGCTGAATCTTGTGATATGGATTCTATTTTTATCATTTTGTAGGTAAATATACTGAAGCCAAACTGCAAAAGTGTTTGTCCACAAAAATAGAGTGATTGTTGAAACAGAAAATTATAAGCCATCTTTTCTTTCATAAATGTCTTGATGGTAAGGTTTAATGAACTAAAATCTGTATGGAAAAATTAGAGAGTCCAGGCTCTAGGGCATTGTTTGCAACCTGTGGGTCATGACCCATTTGGTGTCACATATTAGACATTCTGCATATCAAATATTTACTTTTTGATTATAGTAGCAAAATTAGATTTATGAAATAGCAATGAAATAATGTTATCATTGGGGGTCACCACAACATGAAGCAATGTTTTAATGTATCACAGCCTTAGGAAGGTGAGAACCACTGCTCGAGGGGATTCAGACAGTACTGTGCCCACCATGCAGAATGGTAGTAAGATGAGAAGCGGTCAATGAATATGTACATGATTGTTATTGTAATTTATATGTGTATATATAATTTATAAATATATATTTACTATCAACATGAAACTGGAGATATCACAACATCATTCTTCACTTTGCAAAGAAAATAAACAGGGAGAAATCATGCCCTTTCATGTATTATTACACTGACATGAGACTATTCACAGAAATGCAGTTTCTTGTACATATCAGATGTTCAAAGAATCCTCCCTCATCACTGGGCCAGGGAATTATCTTTATTCTTCTCTGTGTTACCGACTGCAGTAGACACAGAAATGTTGCATTGGTCTAGGGTCTATTGATAAAGAAGAAATACAACTCAGAACTGTAATAATACAAAGTGAAAGCAAAGGCTGAGGGGTGAGCCCCTGGGGAAGTCCAGGAGGACCCTGTGTGAGAGGCGGTTGATCAATGGGATGTGAAGTTGTTTTTTGAGTTCCCATGTGTTTATTCTGTAACTAGGTCATCAGTGCTTGCTAACAATTGTACATATTGAATTTGGACTCCAATCCTCCCAGGGACCAGGTGAAATCTTTGCTCATGATTGCTCTTCTAAAAGGTAATGTCCAAATTCTTGAGAAAGAAATTCTTTGATTGTAATATTAGGAAGAGTTTGTGGAGTTCGTTTACATTTTAAAGGAGCAGAGTAATAAAAGAAAAGGGAAGACATTAGGGAACTGGCCACAAATATTTAGTTATTAAAGCTGAGGCTTTTGCCAGGCATTTTGAGTCAGTAATATTAAAGTCATGCAATCAAAGAAGCTTTTCTCACCTAAAGTTGAAACTATTAATTGAGAGTGGAATAGCTTTCAGGTGCATGTCTGTGAAAGGTTACAGAGAGGCAAGGCTCTTTGAATAAGACTTTTCCAAACAGGAGGTGGGTCCATTGCTTACCTTTTGTAGCTCAAATCACAGCTATGGCTTGTGACTCTGTATACTGTGTACCTAGAAGCACTAATGCAGAAGATAAGCAGAACTTGTTTTCCTTCATAAAGTTTCCCTCTTTCATTGATAATAAAGATATCCCATTTACTTTTTTCCCCTGGCTCCTTTCACCTTATTTTATTATCTGACTGAGAGAGAAAGCACTCTGTCAGAGGGCAGAGCTACTCTTACAATCATCAGTGTCAGAGTTTCTCTAAACACAGACATATTTTCTTCCCTGTGTATGAGTATAAGCTGTTACCCCAACATCAATCAAAGCACACCATTCAGATGCAGTTCCAAGGAAGCTACAGACTCTCCACTTCAGTTTCAAGACCTAAACTGCTATCCGTCTCTGTGAAGCTACTTAACCACTGCCCAAGATGAGACAACATTTCCCCATCCAAGCTCTAGGTAAGCCCTCCCTATAGTGGTGAGATGAGTATCACCTTTTCTGCTTCCCACATTGTGCTCCTCAATTCATACTCCTTTCCGTGACTCTCCTCTGAAATTATACAAATTGCCACACCTCTTCCTTTATGTAACTGTTCTAAGTCACACTCTTTTCTGTGGGCCTTCTATTTCTTTTCTATGACACATCTAAATACTTCAGATGCCTCACCCCATCCTTTGCTTAGGCAGTAAGTGAGTACGAGGGCTTAACTCATTGGAATGAGAAGCCTTAAGAATTATTCTAAGACAATAGTTGTCACCTATTTTACACGGGAAACTTTCCTTCATAAGACTCAACCTCCTTGGCAAATGTATGTATTCTTATATGCTAGCACTTTGTCAGTGCCATTCATGATACTCAGATCTTATGTAATAGCTGACTTTTATACACAGCCCCATTTGCCTTCTCCTTCTGTTCTTCCTTTGTCTGTCAAATAACACAAAGTGCAAGCCCACTCTACCTCAACCCTGTGCACCCTACACACCATGATTGCTTCCTCCATAGTCATAAAGCAGTGCCACACCTCAAATATTCAGATGTAAACTCGTGTGAAATGGGCATGACTTAAAGTGACCACATGCCGGCAGACAACTGAGTCAATGAATAGGATGTTCAGAAACACTAAGGGAAAATATAATCCTCAGGTTTATTCAACTCAATTTGCAACATGGCAGAGGAAATTCTATTATGATTTTGCTTCAGTGAGGTGAAAATACTTTAAGGCAGAAAAGGGATTGTTCTTTAGTTGCACCCAATTCAATGTACTGGTGTCCTGCACCAAAGACAGAGTAGGTGTTACACAGAAAAAGCTATTGTTCACTCTGTGGAATTATAACTTAGAAAATAGAGAGAAAATCTTCTTGTGTTCATTTTAAAGTATCCAGCCTTTTATAAGTTGAACTGCCCACTTATGCTTATGAGAAAGGTGACTATTTTCCTAGCCCAAATTACAGGGTACGTGGAAATCAGAAGCATTAAGTCATTATCACTGGTGACATCAATTGTACTTACTTGCTAGTTATTGCAACACAGCAATAGAATACCAGATTGTACATGTAGTTATGTATTAATCTTGAATAAGCTATTGAAAAACAATCCTAGAAACCAAACTCTAGATCTCTTTCAACAACCTATAGGCACATACCATTGCTTTCTTCTGAAGAAGAAGCTTTCTCTATATTATTCCCCTTTTTCCTCAGAAATGTGATCTCTTCATCAGACTCTTCCCCTTACAGGGACCTATGTGGTCTAGGCAGAAAAATATTGAGAGCCAGAGGTTTTTTTGGATGACTTCAAGGAAACAGTACCTTCTAGGCATGACAGGACTGATAGACATAGAATCTCAGAGACTGTGGCAGTGTGCATTGAGAGGGGGAGTACAGGTAGAGTCCTACTTATCACTCTGAAGATAGTGGGTCTGTCTGTAGAGGCAGGGTTTGTACAGCCTCTAAGATGCAAAGAAAACTGGACAGGTACTTATAACATGCCAGTGAAAAATGTGACTCATATTTCATGATCCAAATGTTATGTATTCTAACTGTGCTGTATATATGCAGTGTAGCCACTGCTATATATTGTCTTATATCATACAAACAGCATTCATTTGATAAACCTGCTAGCTTCAGCATGTATGATTTCTATTTGGGAAAATAATGATTGCAGGGATATGCATTATGTTCCTGTAGTTTTTCTTCTTTTGGGTGGTTACACAGAGAATACTTCAGAATCTAGTAAAATACACAGTGCTAGGCTATGTTTAATGGCGTTAACAAAATCAGATTAGCCTTACTAGTACATAGCAAGTGGTGAAATTACTTTGGCCATTGTGTGAGGTTCCTTTGCTGTTGATTGATCCTACTGATTTTTTTTTAATGATTTGTCTTTAGTGGTAATCTTGGAACCACAATTAAATGAAAAGTTCTCCTTTCCCTATTTACGACTCCACTGAGACAGAGATTCAAGATAAGAAATGGACACTGGCCAATAAATTAATGTTATTAAGGAATACAATTGCAACTTTGCAATAGAACTTTATATATCAGTAAGTCACAGGTTCATGTATTGTAGCGCCATTCTGATGCTAAGATCCTGTTCCCCAAATGGTTCTTGATCTATCAGTAAAGACATCATGATGTCATGGGTCAATTACTGGGCAGAAGGATAGGCAGGAGTTCTGTGACACCTTAGGCAAGTGGGCAAATGGAGGAGAGAGAGAGAGAGAGAGAGAGAGAGAGAGAGAGAGAGAGAGAGAGAGAGAGTGTTTGCCATGGTTTTGAGAGAAAAACAGCCAGCCATGTGAGATTTCAGGCAGACCAGCCACAGGATTCTCCTATAGGTGGGACGTACGGGATGTTGAGCTGGGACTAAAGGTAACTGAGCAACTAAAGTTGAGGACAGATTTAGGGTGCTGAGCTAAAAGTATTGGGGAGGACATGCTAGCTAAGGTAGATTGGGGTCACCCAGCTGTTGTGTCAATAAGGCCAGTTGAAAATAAACAACTTTGTGTGTCTGTTTTCACCTGTGGATCCAATATTCTCTGGGTGGGGACTGGTAGTATGGTCCATTACCAGAGCTTAGGTGGGGTAGCAAAACTACACACAACAGGGTATGGGTAGATTTCCTCTCCTCAGACAAAGAGTGCATGAACTACATGTGAAGAGAAAGATGTCAGCAATGGAACTCCATATGCCTAAAAGCACTGTAAACAAAGTCTGTTATGGGACAACAATGGGATTGTAAGAGTCAGGTAAGAAACTGAACATACTATTTAGGGGTTTTAAACACAAGGGATTTGCTTTATTTAGTCAAGTGAGTTTTCTCTTCCATTTTCCTTTCCTTAGCAGATATGACATGTTCCTTCTAATCATTATGAGCTTCATATATCCCTGGTCCATGATGCTTTACACACACTTGATGCCAAAATGTGCATTATTTCATTTGTCTGAAAGGCATTCAAGTTAGATGATTTTGTGTTTGAGACTGTGCAACTTACTGATTCTTCTTACATGACAGGGGAGGAAGGTAGGACAGAGCAGCAAGGGAAGAAATAAGAGGAGATTGATTTTATTTACTTATTTGATTAAGGTAATATTTTCCCACTAGTAGGATTGAAGAATATAGACATTTGTTAGCAACCACAGTGAAGATGGCAGACTAGAAAGCTCAGGGGCATGTCCTCGGTGTGTCGTGTATAATAGGAACTGTACTATAGGGATCTCCTCTGTTTGCTCAGAAATTGCAATCTTCAAAGTCACTGCATCTCGTCCTCTTGTTAGATATATGTATACCGAGGTCTGCCTCATTTCTAAGAAGTTGCTTATGAACTGGAAAATTAGGATCTTGGGATTCTGGGAGAATCCTGGGACCCAGGAACAGAAGTTCACAGTAAGAGGCAGTTTTTCAGGTAGGACAGATAGACAATAGCATAATGAAATTATATGTCTCTTAAGCTAATTGTATTTTAAAATCATGGGGAAATTTTAAACCAAATTTATAAGGCTGATTCTTCAAAATATTTCATTAGTTCAGATACTAATTGGGTGTTTCCATTTGACAAAAATTAAATACACACACACACACACACACACACTCTCTCATACAATGACATACACACAATACACACACATAGCAAACCATGTTACACATGCACCCTCACGCATGCATGTGCACACACAAACACACACACATACACACAAACTTACCAAATACACACACACACACACACACACACACACACACACACACACACACATTCCCAAAGATCACAGAAATCACTTATTATGAAGGCTTCTGTTATCTGATGCTGATGTTTCACAACAAAGTAGGAGTTGAGCCAGAAACACACACACACACACACACACACACACACACACACACACACACACACACACACGAATGGTGCTTGCAAAGATGTGTTGTTTATTTGTTTATTTTAGCACTTCTCTTTCTAGAGCACTGGGGAACAAAACACACCTGTGTTTTTAATTTTCTTCCTGCATAGTAATTCGCTTTCATCCTTGAAACTCTAAGCTCAGATAAGCCTGCCTTTGCACGTGCATATATTGGTGACAGAGGCATGCAGTCTGCTCTATACCTACACTGGAAAGGATACAGGCTCTTCTGAAATGACAGTTTGCTAAGTTTCTAGAGAGCAACACTTCGCAGGGTACAGGTGGACCCTTGGAGAAGCTAGGCCCACTGTAAACTCATATGCTTAGCCCCAGGGAAGAAAGGTGCAAGACTGAATGAAGAATGAATGATGCTAACTTAACCTAATTGTTACCAAGGGTCCATTCCAAACAACTGTAGACCTTGCCTGGTGAACCTTGTGTGATACTTACCAGTCATGATTGCCTTTTGACAAGTTTGTTCTAGAATGAACAACACAGAAACTTTAGAAAGACGACCTACAGTGCATCACCCTACTGGAAACCCAGCTCCACATCTTCAAAATGAGAAGGGCAACCCAGAATGATTTATTTTAAAGGGGAACCCTCTCATCTCTGAAGTCACAATTGCCCATTCAAATCTCATTTCATTACTAATGGCTTTACAAGTGTCTAGAATCTAATGCTTTCAAATCATTTAATATTATTAATTTTTTACTCCATTAGTGAGATATTATTCCATCACCTCTTATATTTTCCTTTTAATCTAACCAAACAGATCAACACATACATGGTTATAAAAAATTATAAGACAAAAGACCCAGTAACAATGAGTCAAGCGTCACAGAGGGTTAACACATTGGTCAAGGCCAGTCCTGTCAACATGGCTGTCAGCCTTGTCTACAGTAAATGGCAGCAGTCATAAGAGGAAAAGGAAGCCATAAGCAGGAAAGACACACTTTTCCCTAACTCCACACTCTTCCATTATGTTCCCCTAGATATTTTAAATCTCACTGATAATGCAGTACTGCTAAAAACTGTATTCAGAGTCTTTACTTCTTAAAAAAAGAGTAAAAATGGATGATGGGCTTTCAAATAGAGTGTTCTGTCCTACACATGGAAATTCTCAGCAGGCTGACCTTCCTGAAGGCACGCTGAACACACAGGGGTGGGGGAAAGTGGACTTGCTCACAAATGTTCTATGGTGCTTTCCCCATAATGCCACCTTTCTGCACTCTGTGATCACAGGGGATCAGGGAAGATTTTTTTTAATGTTATCAGAGCTTAAAATCACCCTTAAATACAGGTCTAATAGGGTACACATGGGAGTTCTAGGATGTGTTTACTGTTTAAACATATGATTCTGGGACAGCCTTAAAGTGAGAATCAATAACTTTTATGTCCCTTGTTTATTCCTCTTAGGTAAAGTGCCTCTTTGCTCTGAGAACATTTTCTGCCCAGCACTCTAGTTAACACAACAGGGATCTGCATGGGTTCTTGCTTCTTTGCAGTGGCTGTCAATATGCCATCTTTTGTTTTGTCCCCCAAATTCTAAAAGGCTTTACCATTCTTTCCAGAAGTATGGATAAGAGTTTTTCCTATGCATCTTTAAGTGACCACTGTCTTGGTGTTTACATTTAATAAAATAAAAAATCATCTTGAAGAACAGAAAATCTAAAATCAATGGTTGTCATACTACTTAATAATATAAAATGTTAATCTTTTTATTAGTTTTTTAAGTTAATCCATGTGTGTTTATAATATATTGTGTTTATATTCAGCCCTCTGATTTTTTTCTTACTCCTTATATATGATTGCTTTTACCTGCCTATATGGTTTAGCAGTAAATCTTTTTATAGGCAGCTCAGAGGGAGTTAGGCTTAAAGAAGCAATTTTGACAAGCATAGAACATAAATAAGCAAAAAGAACCATTTATTCCTTTAAATGTCTGTACAATCTCTGAAACCCCTCAGTCTCAGTGAGAGGGCTAGATCTGTAGAACTCACCTTCTTAGTTCACTTGCCCCTTGGATCACCCATGGCTGGACATCATCCCCTTTACCTAACTTTCCACTTGTCCTTGTTCATATTTCATTTCAATCCTTTTCTCATCTGGCATTATTCTTATCCCATCTGATCTTTCATTCTTATTTACCCTCTGAAATGAAAGCTGCCATTTTTCTCCTCCCCAAATACTTTGGCTATGATCATTGGATGATATGTTACAGTTCTCTCTCCTAGTATTTTCATAACATAAATAAAATTACTGTGAGAGCTGCCTGTCTTATTTCTTCAATTCTCATGAGCTATGTGTTCATTCAGGGTTTTCACTCATTCAGTTGCAACTTTTTCTCCATTACCCTATAGCTTTCTGCAGGGTTTCTCATCTCCCAGGTGTCTGAATTCCTCATTTAGTCAAGTATACAGTGTGATATAATTTTTAATGGAAGATATTTTTAATTAAAAGATAAAGTCGTAAGATTGCTTGAAATTTTAATATCTTATTTTAGCATTGGAGAGTTCAAAGTAGTATCACCATTGATATAAGACTGAGCAATAACAATAATCATATGTTTTTCTTAGTATATATTAATAATACATAATTGTGAATTCCATTATTGTTTGACTTACTTGAACATAACCTACATGCATGTAACTTATATTTACCTCCCATTACTCTCTTTTGTCCTACTTTAGCTAAAGGCCTACTTCTCAGCTACCCTCATTTCCATTTTCATGTGTGTATGTGTGTGTGCACGTGTGTGTGTGTGTGTGTGTGTGTGTGTGTGTGAGTATGTGAGTGTGTGTGTCTGTGCACATGCCCATGCACACACATGAGCACATGTCTGAGATTCAATGAGATCCATTAGGATTACTTATAGATGAGTAGATGAGTTTCTTTACAGAAATATAGACACCATTAACAGTGGTTACAACAGTGAAGAAATGGTTCTCTTTCCCCTGTCAAAGGAGAAATGTCTAAAAAGCTTCAGGTAGGAATGGAGTCCCATGAATCCTCCATGGCATGGTGTTGAAATGTTTGATCCTGTGGAGATCTTCTTCAAGTAGTTACAGGTGAGTTCAAGAATGGGACAGGCATGCCATGCACGGAGGTCAGTGCTTCCCAACTCTCCTCCTCCCACTGCTGCAAGTCCTCCTCTTGTGTTCTCTACAGTCCCTCTTCTGTAAAGTTTCCTAAACTCTAGACGAGGTGATATAAAAGTCCTAACTATGGATGGGCTCAGGAAACCATGGAGTCATCCTGGCCTAATTGCCTTCATAGGCATGTATCATAGGTTTCTCAGTTAGAGTGTGTGGCTTCTGGGGCACAATGCACCTTCTAGTTCCTGAGAAGCTGAGTTCCTGGGTTCCTGCACTCCCTCAGGCAGTGAAGCTTTCAGGCCTCTTTGAGTATCTTAATAGTCAAGGAAGCATGGAAACTTGAGAGGACAATTTGTCTTAGATGTTAATCTTGTGTACCCTGTTTAGATTGACAATGTCATTGTATCCTGGCAACTACAGTTGTATTGATCCTGAAAATTGCTATTATATTCTCTCACTGAAAAAAAGTATAAAAAGTCTAATTGCTCTCAATAAACTTGTCACCTGCTCAGTCTTCCTGTGACCCCTCCAACCTGAGTCTGACTTCATTCCTCATGGCCATATCAGATAATCTTGGCCCAATAAGTAGGCATAGGCATTGACAGTCAATTTTTCTATGATCTTTAACAAGTTATGAGTCTGTGCAGTCAACACTGACAATTGTAAAAAGAAGTTTCTCTATCCCAAACTGGCAGTGGCATAATCTTTTGGACAGCAACATAATTATTTAGAATGGAATTTTAAAGGCACATCATATCTATATGGGAGAAGAGGAGGAGTTTCCACATTAGGACCTTCTGAGCCATGAGCAGCTCAGTGAGTTGACACTACCATGTGTGAATTTGATTCTGTAGTGAAGACATCAGATTCAGTCAAAAAGTGACTATTACTGCTGTCATGGAGTAGCCAATATCGTATCGGTGGCTCATCTTGCCTGGATGGTCAGTTTGTTGCACACTGTGTGAACAACAGAGTAATATTGTTTGTTCCATTTCTCCCCGTAGCACATCCTGACTCTTGCTAGTTCAGAAGAGAAAGCTTCCAGGGAGTTGCGGCTTGACTTCTCTATTTTACAACCAAGGTGAATGACGGCTTTAACAATAAGATCTTTTGATATAGTTCTGGTGGGCAACCCTGATCACTGAAAATTGTCTGTATTGTTTGCCAGAATGCAGGAGTTGGGCTTCTTTACACAATAATTCATAAGCAGACAACCACCCTGTCCATGGAATATCCATTTATTGACTTACGGCTTCCTGGAAGAGCTTTATCTGTCTGTGAAGGGTTCCTCCATTCAGAAACAACAATTCTTTTAGACTTTGTTGTTCTTATTTTACAATGTTAGGATTACTTAATTTTGTGTGTATAACAATTAAAAGATAGCAGTTATACATTAAATTTGGAGGCCTTACAGCAAAAGTACCAACATGTTATTTTATGTCATTCCATTGTCTTCATTATTTTCGTGTAGCTTGTCACAAGGCCTGCTTGTTCCCACTCCCAACTTCACCAAGCACTTACATGTGGGCTTTGTGTTCTCTCCCTAATGATGAGATCCTCACTATGATATCCATGCTTTTCATTCCCCTCCGAAACTCAGAACACCATATACCTCTCTTTGAATAGAATATTTTATCTTAGAATATTCCTCCTTTAAGCCGAAAGAAACACAGCATTTCTTTTGATCTTCAGAAACATTCCAGAAATGACCTTATTTATTTCCAATGATCCAAGGCAGTCAGAATGGCCCATATTAGTAGAAAATGGGCGCTTGTTCTCATCATTTTATACATTCTAGAATTTAATTAGAATTAGAATTAGAATTTAAATAGAATTCTGTACATGGGAAATAGTAAAAAAATGTCATTTATTCAAATAGTGGTGTGTAGTACTTAAATATTTAGGGTCATCTATGTTGTGTGGTAATAACAAATAATGAGTATTTTGTGCTAGTTTATGTTAACTTCTTGTACGTGCTAGATGGCTTCTGTTCTCTTTCAACTACTAGGGAAATAGATTGATAGAAGCTGTAATCTGGAACATGCTTCCAAAATTGCCAAGGCCTTTAAAAAGCTAGAGATATAGAAAAATGTTAAAATCACAGTTAAAAATCTAAAGGTGTAGAAAAAAATTTAAGTCCATACTTAAATAAGCAGGTCCATCTTTGCACATGGTAAGCCACAGGTAAAAAGGCATGTATGTGACTGAGGTGAAGAAGGGAAGATGCATTTGGTCTTCATCCCTTCGGTTAGTTTACATAACCCAAGCTGCCTTTTCATAAAGGTGAGGTAATTACCTAGTCGTGTAATTTCTTCCTACAGAGAATATATTAACTCAGGAGGGCATATTACTAATATTAAAAGGAATAACAAATTTCAGACAATGGTTATTATCTGGAGATAACACTCATATGTGCAAACTTGACTAATGCCTTTCAAAGTGACTGACACCAACAGAAATTTATATTGCTTATTAATAAATAAACAAGAGCCAAACAATTCTGTGCATATTCTCTCATTGCAGAGAAAGAGAAAGCTGAAAAGAGGCTGGTGTAGCTTATCTGACTCATAGAGGTGAAAGCCTGTGTATCTGTGAGCATTACTGTTCTGTTGCAAGTATATTCAGAAAAGACTGGGGAGAACTTGGGTCATGCTATGAGAGGGTAGAGCATCTTCTGAGAGAACTTACAAGAGAATTTCTCACTGGCCATTGTAAATGCACATAAGGTAACACTTCCTTGTCTTTTGCCTGAAGAATAAGGTCTGCATTCCATTTCTCATTTATTGACAGATTTAAAAATAAATCTCCATAAAAATTCCATCTGACTATTGCACTGTAGTGAAAATAATTCCACAGCTGTGAAGATAGGCTTACGAAAGTGTCCATCCTAGACCATCTTTGCCCAGAAATAATATTTAGTCTGGTTTATAGACTGTTGTTTATAAATATAAATACCTTGATCATTAATGGGTCACAAATAGCATTCATTTATTAAAGGAATGATTTTATGAGATGAGAGGCCAGTTTTAGACTTTATGAATAAACTCATTTGCTAATCAAATGAGTGAATCACTTGGTATATTAGCCAGTTATCTCAATAACATTCTATAACAAGAGTATCTACTCAAAAATTATGCTTTAAGCGCTGTACTTTAAATCTTTTTGATTTTGAAATTAAAGATTTAACCAAGTGTTAAAGGAAAGATATGCTTGTCCTCTTTCATTGTCATGCCACTATAAATAAATCATAACAATAAAAATTTCCACATGTTTAAATATTCAGTGGATCTTCGGTATTTTGGTTACACAAATAATACTTATTATGTAGGATATAAAATATCATCGCTATGGAGACTCTATAGAATGGGGAGATTTGTGAAAACATTTCTCTGAAGAGAGTGGTTACTAAGCAGTAAGTTCTCACTCAAAAAAAGGTGGAAGCCAATTTCAGTGGGTAGGGAAGTATGAATTATGAGCCCTGAAGTTGGAAAACTAAGACCAGTCAGAAATTAGGGTGATATGGCCCGAATCAACAGTGGTCAGGAAAATGCATGGACATCAGAGGGTAGATTGACGGATTAAACATTTTAATTTCTGAATTAGGTCTATGTTTGAAACTACAAAGGTCACATTCAGAACTTAAAAGTGAACAGTGTCATGATGAGCTTATTGGAATTTTCATTCAAGTGCTAATGGAGATTAATACTTAAAAACCATTCTTATTTGGTAGTGAGTGACAAGCACCACCACTAGATCAATGAAATATGTATTGTCTACATACCTTTTTTACATAAAGTCATCATGAGCCACCTTCTTGACTGTGTAGTTGACAACACTCATTGGAAACATAAACACCATTTTTACTTGATCAATTTAATAAAAATCAAATCTTAGTTATTAACTGACAACATTTGAAGCTGTGTTATTTCTTTCTATGGTTCATTGTCAGAGTAATCATTTTTTAATCCAAATATGTTATCTTAATATTACATCAGAATTTATTTGCCTTTAAAAATGAGAAGATACAGTGAAAAAAGGATGGATTCTTCTCTAACCAGACACTGGGAAGAGCTCGTGTCCATGGCCTACAAATTATAATCAATTATTTCTGTGGCTTAAAACCAAGTTAGATAATGTGTGAAGTCGGAAAACTCCCTCTTCCATCCCCCTTCCCCTTCTTCCATTCCTCCTCTTCTCCCTCTGCTCCTATCTTCCTCTTCCCCCTTTCTTCCTCGTCCTTTCTCCCTCTTTGTCACCATAATTAACTACATGTTTGTGTGTTTTTATTATATATTTATTTGTTTATGTTATGTTGTTATATAACATAAACATTAATACATTATATGATATATTTAAATATATATATATATATATATATTTGTGGCATGTGTTTTTGTTTTTGGCTAGCATTTTGGCATTTTAAAGTCCCTTTCTGATTCATAGTTTTCTAAACCTTCCAGAAATTCTGCAGAATTACCAGTTCACTGTGTTTTAAGCTCCATCTCACCAAAGAACACTTCATGACTGTTCCTCATCCAATTGCAGCTACAATATCGATTTTTTCCACAGTTTTATATCTGAAGTAGTCCTGCTGTTGACTCTTATATCTCCAACTCCTATAACTTCCATCTCATACTATGCTCTCTCCTTTTCCTCCTCTCCCCACTTAAATTTTATAACTCAAACACTTATAAATCACTTACAACTCTGTGAATCATATAATATCCCCAGAATACCTCACATAACACAGTCTCTAAGCAATGGGGATGGTCAGATAATGCAGAAGTGTTTCTGATAGTAATGGAAAAGAGAACTGCTGATAAATTAGTGGATTTACTTCTGCATGTATCCCTTAAATAGTAGCAGGAAACACACTTCTTAGTAAAGATACCCTTTTAGGAGGACCTGTCCTGAACAAGACAGACAGAGAAGAGAATTGGAAGAAAGAAAAGAATTGAAGCTAATGTTTTCTTATTATATACCTGCCTACCTAGAAAGAACGTGAGCCTTGATTCTTACAAAGATCATTCTAACATTTTTAAGCAAACATGTAAGGATTGAACAAGCACACAGGCAACAGGGGACCAAGCTTTCCCATAAACATGAGAGATGACAGAAAAACAAGTGAAGAATTTCCACAGTGAGATTGGATCAAATCCTGCCAAATATTTCCCAGCAGTAACTATTTATCTAGAAGATAATGCTAGAATTGTTATTTGTGATTTATACACTTTAAAATAGACCATACTTCTCAAAATTCTTCCTATATTTACATTTTTAAAAATTTTGTTATTGGATAATTTTTATATGCATTTCAAATGTCATCTCCTTCCCCACGTTCCCCTCCAGCAAGCCCCCCCATTTCATCCTCCTCCCCGCTGCTTCTATGAGAGTGCTCTCCCACCTACCCACCTACTCCTTCCCTCCTCCCTGCCCTGGTATTCCCCTGACACTGGGGCATCAAGTTTCACAGGACCAAGGGACTCTCCTTTCCTTGATGCCTGACAAGGTCATCCTCTGTTACATTTGCAACCAGAGCCATGGGTCGTTCCATGTGTACTCTTTTGTTGATGGGTTAGTCCCTGGGAGATCTGGAAGGTCTAGTTGGTTGATATTGTTGTTCTTCCTATGGGGTTGCAAACGCCTTCAGCTACTTCAGTCCTTTCTCTAATTCCTCCTTTGGAGACCCTGATCCAATAATTGGCTGCAAGCATCTGCTTTTGTATTCATCAGGCTCTGGCAGAGCCTCTCAGGAGACAGCTATATCAGGCTCCTATCAGCATGCACTTCTTGGCATCAGCAATAGTGTCTGGGTTTGATGACCGTATATGGGATGGATCCCCAGGTAGGGCAATCTCTGGATGGCCCTTCCTTCAGTTTCTGCTTTTGTCTCTGTGTTTCATCCTGTGAGTATTTTGTTCCCCCTTCTAAGAAGGACTGAAGCTTCCAAACTTTGGTCTTTCTTCTTCTCGAGTTTAATGTGATCTATACATTGTATCTTGGGTATTCCAAGCTTTTGAGCTAATATCCACATATCAGTGAGTGCATACTGTGTATGCTCTTTGGTGACTGTGTTACCTCACTCAGGATGATATTTTCTAGTTCCATCCATTTGCCTAGGAATTTCATGAAGTCATTGTTTTTAATATAATAGCTGAGTAGTAATCCATTGTGTAGATGTAGCACATTTTCTGTATCCATTCCTCTGGTGAAGAACATCTGGGTTCTTTTCAGCTTCTGGCTATTATAAATAAGGCTGCTATGAACAAAGTGGAGCATGTGTCATTGCTATATGTTGGAGCACCTTTTGGGTATATGCCCAGGAGAGGTATAGCTGGGTCTTCAATAGTACTATGTCCAATTTTCTGAGGAACCACTAGACTGATTTTCAGAGAGTTTGTACCAGCTTGTAAACCCACCAGCAATAAAGGAGTTTAACCAAGAGTCTAACACAATTATTTAGGCAAAGTAAGCAAGTCTTAAGTGTGCCGAGTTTCAGTGGGAAGACTAGTTACTCAGGTGAAGCGTCCTATATTTTGTATAGCAGAAGTGACAAAGAAGCTGTGGGGTTTGCCCACTTTGTGGTTGTTTTTTGTTTGCTTGATCTGTTTGTGAATTAGACACTGACTCAAGGATGTATATTTGATGTTTTAGCTGAGCTGTTTCTCTCAGGCTTGCAAATATCATTTCTTCACAAAATAACTTTTATTTAACACTGTGGACCTTACAAATGAGGCAGAAGAACCTAGCACTTTGAGTTCTGTAGGTTTTGGCTTTAGGGTTTTTGTGGCAGAACTTCTCCTTAATGAATAAAGATTACAAGGGACCAATCACTGGGTGAGTAGGCAGGACTTCCAGGTCAGGAAGAAAAAGAGGGAAGGCAGGGAAAGGAATGGTGGGATCAAGGGAGGCGGGCAGAATGTAAGAAGTCAGAGGTTGTCAGTTTGAGTGGCGTATTCGCCACTTGAGAATTTTTAACATAGATTAGTTTACAAAGTCAGGATGCTATATTCTGTGCCCAGTGATTGTGTTACCTGTTGATTCTAAACTAAACTTGTGGGGTGTTTTCATTCATGTGGCAATTCAACTGGGTTCTAGAAAAAGGAATGGCTGCAGACCGTGGTGTGCAAGAGTACACCCCAGCCAGCCACGGGAATTTGGAAGCACTGGGCATGCCTGGCCAGTCATGGGAACTTAGTGAGCCAGGAGGAAAGAGCAACTTCAGAGCTCCAGAAGGCAGAGTCAGTGGTTCCGTGAAATATAAAATAGGCACCCATGCTAGCACTGGTTATCTCTAGTAACATGGTTTTCCTGTCCTCAAGTTCTTCTGCTCCCATTCCCAGTCATCCTCCACTGTGGTTAGTTGTCACAAATTCTTGTAACCCAGTAAAATCAACACTCTAGAGGCCTGTAACTTATCAATCAGGTTTATATCAGTAAATTCTCGACCCACAAAACTCCCACACAATGAACTCAGAACCAGTTGATACTGATATAAGCTGCCTACCTAGATTGGATGAATTGTCCCATATTAATAAATCCCTTCTATAATATTCATAGCTACTTGTGGCTATTTAAAGCCATGCTTATCTGATTCGTCCTTCTCTTCCTTTTTCTCCCTGGGAGTTTCTATCTTTCCAGTCTCTAAAAATCTCAGCCTGGCTTTCTTATCCACTTCCCAATCACAGGCTCTGGCCTTATCTTGTGCCTGTCCTAACCTGCATATAGACAGCAGTCCACATCTTCCCTCTTCCTCTTCCTGACCAGGAAGTCCTACCTACTCACCCAGTGGTTGGTCTCTTGTAATCTTTATTCACAAAAGGAAAGTTCCACCACAGGTTTTTCCTTCAAATAATCATGGCATGTGAATTCCAGGATGTCGCTGCCTTATATACATGTCATGGATATGTAGCATATTCCAAAGAATCTACACTCAAAATGATGCCTACGCTTACAACAAATCACTGAGTCTAGTAACGTCAAGGAATACACTGTTAATATATAAAAATCCTTTTCTTTGTTACATTGTAGCAGCCAGTAGATGAATTTGTACATGTAAAAGAAAAATTTCATTTACAAATAAAATACTTGAAATAAATCTTGCAAAACCATGACAGTATCGTGGAAAATATTAAATTATTCTATTTAAAATTAAAGTCGTCTAAATAAATAGACACTTCCTGGGTCCACATATTCAATATTGTTAAAGCATCATTTGTCCCAAACATGATCACTAGATTAAACTCTAAGAAAACTACTGGTAACCCATTACATAAATATAACAATTAATTTTTAACACATTGTGATGGTTTTGAATGCCAGTGTGACATATCTTAGAATCACCTAAGGAGGGTAACACCAATTAAGGAATTTTGTATGTCAGGTTGACCTGTGGACATATTTTTGAGGGAATATATTGAATGCCTCAAGTGAAGTATGGCACCTTCTGGGAGTGGCACAAATAAAAACAGCATGGAAGAAGGCAGCTTGCTCACTTTGTATGGTCTCCATTCTCAACTCTCAGTTAATTTATCCTATTGCTTCTGCAGCTACTTCCTTCCCTGGTGTATGAACCTACTTTTCTAGGTTCAAATGCAGACTGAGGAATAGTGGCTCTCCAGTAACTCCCATCCCCAAGCCTTTAGGGGTTAAGGCTTCATTAGAAATGTGTCATGGACTGTGTAGGTACTGCGTTCACTGTGATTTGATCATTTTGTGTAAGTCAATTTAATAAATTCTTTAAAATATTCTTTTCTATCAGAGAAAATATTCTTCTAGAGAACCCTCAATAATACAATCATCAACATGATTTGAAAATAGAATCAATTCTTACTATGAAATTTCACTCTTCCATAGACAGGAGCATTGATGAAAGAATAAACATAAATCAACATAGTTTGCTCAGAGACAGAACCAACAACTAAAGTTTCCAAAATGCAAAGGGAATTGATCATAAAAGAATAATCTTTTCATCGACAATGCTGAAACTATCTGGTGTCTACTGACAAATACTTCTACACTAAGATATTATACTTTGGTAAAAATTAATTCAAACTGAATAATCAAACTAGTAATAAGCTGTAAAAAAACTCCTTGATTGATTTAGGAGAAAGTATGTGGTCTTGGGAAAACTGATTAGCACAATGGATCATTCATAAAATAAATACTACTCACCTATATAAAGGAATGAGCATCAATGTCCAACAAACAGACATGTGAATAATGGTGATTTAAGATACCAGGTTAAAAATGCTACATATTTTCTGATTCCATATTTATGAATGAAGAAAAACAAAGTTATAGATGTTGTAAATAAATAAGCTATTGCTATAGAGTGAGCAGCAGTGAGGCCTGGGGAGAGCTGGATGCCTGGAACACAGAAGGTGATTTAGTGTAATGAAACTGTAGAATATGAGCTGTGGAAAGAGGCACAGAATGAGGAAGAGACATTCTCTCCTGTCAGGAGGAAACAGAACAGCTGGAAGAGCCTTTCCTCCAGTGATAAGGGTGTGTCAGAGGTGTTGTTTATTACTTGGAGAGCAGCTTTGTTGGTAGTGTTGATGCAGTTAATCACTTCTAACTAGAAAGCATTCTCCTTGGCTAAAATTAGAAATACTTAAATAATAAAATAATTAAAGTATTTAATTTTAGCACTCAGAAAAATAAGCAGGTGGATCTCTGAGTTTGAGGTCACCCTGGTCTACAGAGCTACTTCAAGGCAATTAGGACGATATAGAGGAACCATGTAAAAAATAAATAAAACAAAACAAGAAATATTGGACTATTACTCATAAGGTCATAAGGAGTATATTTTAATATATATGATATATATTTTATATATATATGATTACAAATAGATTAATACATATAATTTTGACCTTCCTGATAAAATCTATTAGCAATATTTTTAAAGGGATTCAGAAAATAACATTGCAGAAATCTGGCAAATTTCCATCCAGATAGACAGAGGTAACATGAACAGTGACAACTAACATTAGCACATGTTCCTTTGACGTGTAGTTCAACTGTGTGATCTCCCCCAACACCACCCCACACAATGCATGGGAAAACCATCAGACAGCTCTAATGATGAATATTTTGCAAGATACTGGAGAGGACCAGATTCCTAAAGACTATGTTGATCATAACAGATATGGAAAATTTTCACAGTTTAGAAAAGCCACTGGAGAAAAAAGATGTCTGCATGTGTTATGTCCATCCTGGAGAGAAGATGGGTTTAAAGAAAACTAAGAAATCAAAATGAGTCAGCACACAAACAATGCTGACACCAGACCAATGTTAAAACTAAAATATACAAATAAGTGGGAGTGGGTCTCTGGTATTCTACTCGCATAGAAAATTTTTCTAGAAATATATAACTTCTTTAAATTAAAATTACATTAAAGGCAGGCAATCAAACTCATAGGAAAGATATGCTTCCCAGAGTAAAAGTATTTGCTAGTTATGTGTTCATATAAAGTTTATATAATTCACATTTCTAATTTGTAAAGTATAGATAATAGACTACAAATAGTTATTTAATAGAAGTGATCAAGAAACATGAACACACATGCAGACACACACACACACACACACAGAGAGAGAGAGAGAGAGAGAGAGAGAGAGAGAGAGAGAGAGAGAGAGCATAGCAGTTAACAGTCTCTGGGAATCGTTTGGGACATCAAACAATGATAGAAAAATATAGTCAAGAAGTGCAGAATACACCTTCAACAATGCCCTCAGAACGTATCATAAACGACTTTCACAAATGTCAGTCCTATGAGGCTGAGATACTCTGACTAGGCTTTGTATTGCCAGAGTGGTATTTATAATAGATAAAGAAAATTGAAAGACCGTAACTTAATTTGGTATTCACTACCTACCTAAAGGTATTGATATGATGAAAATACAAAAGATTCTGTCAAGCTTGACAGGATAAATCGCACACTAAATGTAGCTGTTTATAGGAAGCCAAGGATGGTGATTATTTAGCATTTTACCAACATATAAATGTGCAATTTGTTTATTTCTAATTAAATATTCATGTAAACATATTTTGACTAGTTCTTATTCTTTAGATCTCTAAAATTAACTACATTATTCTGTTGTTTCAAAATGTATATTTATTGAAAAACATAAAACACATGTAAATGTGTATAAAATTTTCAAGAATAAAAGCTTGCTACAAAGTTTTCATTATTATTGTAATGACTAATATTAAAGATTGATAATATATGCCAAAACTTTAGTGACATATATCTTAACTGTATTCTGTTGCTCATGTTACTCTGGAGAATTCTGAGGAAAAAATTCTAAAGTACATTAAAATTTATAAACTATTTTTAATGATTTTATTCGCTTACATTCAATCTGTTTCCCTCCTCCCAGTCCCCTCACAGTTCTTCATCCCAATCTCTCCTCCTTTTCCCCCTTACCTCCAAGACAGTAGGCCCCAACCTCATCGCCCATCCCCATGGTACTCCCTCCTCCCTCCCCAGGAATCCCCCTTCCCTCTGTTCTCAAGTTTCTGGAGGATTAGTTGTGTCTTCTCCCACTGAGGTCAAACCAGACAGTCCTCTGATCTATGTGCTGTGGTGAAGAATTTTTAAATCAGTTTTTAGGGTGCTTTAGGGGTCTGTAAATTCTCTACCTAATACAGAGGGGTATGTTTCTCCAGTTCCCTGAAATTTTCACAACAGCATTAGTACTTTGAAATCTGGGCCTTTTATTTTGCATGTTATTAGATACCCAGAAATGAGGTCCTTCATTTAATATATACTTCTGAAGAATTAATTGACTGGGGGTCTCTTAGTGACTGAAAAACTGGCTCAGTAAAGTTAAAAATCATAGGAAGTCGTAAAGAACTATAGATAGATATTGGACAATATCCATTCCCAGCTTTCATATTCAAGGGAATAAAAAATACTAAGAGAGCAGTTATTAATATCATCCTTCTCTGTGGGTTAATTTTCTAAATTGTAGTGAAAAAAAAGGGATGCTGTTCAGGTAAATGAAGTAAACTTATCTCGAGATTGACAAGGCAGCAACCAAAGATAAGGTTAAGAACCAGGAGTGGAAGGCACATAAAGAACAGGCAGCCTGGGAACCTCTGTCACAACCTTGGCTGTTCAAAACTGCACTTGGAAACTTGAAGGCAATTTGAATAATGGGAAGGGATAGATGATAGGGGTGAGACAAAAAAGTAACAAAGACAGAAATGAAAGGAGTTAGAGAGGGAGAAGGAAGAGACAGAAAGACAGACAGACAGACAGAGACACACACACAGGGGTGGGAGGGAGGCTGATCATATATTTCAAAGATAACTAAGTGTTGGCAAAAAACTTAAAGTTGATCTGACAAAGAAGCCCTGGCACGGTGGTGGAAATTGACGGCATGTCTTGGCCATTGATTTGATATCCAAGATCATATACCTGAGCTGTGAAGATCAATGCCATTGGAAAAGTGGAGAAGATGGACGCTGTGCTGTAGCCAAGTCTTAAAAACTATATTTTAGCAAGATCAGGATGGGCATGCCCTTTAGTCTAAAAAATAAATGAATTTTACCATGCTTAAAAGAAACTAACATGTCTTTGACATTCATTGTATTTTATGACTCAAAAATTGCTAGATATGTTAAGAAGCACAAAATTTCTATAGGTAAAGAAAAATCAAAGCAGCTTCTGAGGCAAATCCAGACATAATGTTGATAGTGTATTTAGCAACAAAAATATTGCACTTAATGTATTGAGTGTAAATAAATTGGATCAAGCAATTATTTGCATTGCAAACCATAATGTTTCTTGGAAAAAACAACCAATCTGTCTAGAGCTACAATAATGAGCAGATAAAGAAAATATTGTATGGTTTTATTAATACTGTAAATAACACCAATGTTTTTAGTAGAATTTTTCTCAAAAGAAAAATAATAGATTATAAAAATCATAAGAAATATATTTATTAATTTAAGAAAAACATTGCCTAAATAGAAAGACTGGAGTGATTATCAGAATCACATTAATTTTTTTCTAAAGATTAATGAAAATAAAAGTACACAGTGTCTTTCACCTAAATAGATCCTGGCAACATTTCAGCATTGAGAAAGTCAAGAAGCAATTTTACAAGTTTATATGCAAAAAAGATTTATCAATGAAGAAATAAATCTTTTGTTGAATTCCAAGGTTGATTGTAGAGGTTAGAGAACCAAGAAAATACAAAGAAAAAAAAGAATTAAATAATTAAAAAGATTTTTTAATGTGGACAACAGAAAGACACTTGGTAATTTTAAAGTATTACTACAACAAAATGAAAATCAAAGAACAAATAATGAAAAGTATTTTCTTACATTCATAATAAAAATTAACAACCAAGAAAGCCTCTATTATTGACCTATTTCTTCAAATAAAGACGTTAAATTAAGTTTTCCAATCTAATAAACAGAGTATGTCAGGCAGAATTAACATCTACTAAAATTTTATGCCAAGTATAAAGGAAGTTGTGGTGAATTGAAAAGAAAGAACACATACAAACATATTGGTCATTAGAATAAACAGAATGGACGCCTTAAAGGGCACTATGACCAAGGCAACCCTTATAAAGAACAGCATTCACTTGAGGCTGGCTTAAAGTTTCATTCGTTCAGGCCACTATTATCATGGTGGGAAGCTGGCAGGCAGACATGGTGCTGGAGGAGCCGAGACTTCTACATCGTGACTGAGGGCGTCCAGGAGGAGGCTTTCTTTCACACTGGGTCAGGCTTGAGCACAAGTCTTTAAAGTCTAGTGGATATTAGCCCAAATGCTTGAATTACCCTAGATGCACAGAACACATGAAACGCAAGAAGGATGATCAAAATGTGGATGCTTCACTCCTTTTTAAAAAAGGGGAACAAGAGTACCCTTGTGAAGGGATAGGGAGGCAACGTTTAGAACAGAGACAGAAGGAACACCCATTCAGAGCCTGCCCCACATGTGGCCTATACAGCCACCAAACTAGATAAATGGATGAAGCAAAGAAGTGCAGGCTGACAGGAACCAGATATAGATCTCTCCTGAGAGACACAGCCAGAATACAGCAAATACAGAGGCGAATGCCATCATTAAACCACTGAACTGAGAACGGGACCCCCGTTGAAGGAATCAGAGAAAGAACTGCAAGAGCTTGAAGGGGCTCAAGACCCCATATGAACAACAATGCCAAGCAACCAGAGCTTCCAGGGACTAAGCCACTACCTAAAGACTATACATGGACTGACCCTGGGCTCCAACTGCATAGGTAGCAATGAATAGTCTAGTAAGAGCACCAGTGGAAAGGGAAGCCCTGGGTCCTGACAAGGCTGGACCCCCCAGGGAACAGTATTCTTGGGGGGAGGGAGGTAATGGGGGAGGATTGGGAGGGGAACACCCATAGAGAAGGGGAGGGAGAGGGGTTAGGGGGATGTTGTGCAGGAAACCGGGAAAGGGAATAACATTGAAATGTAAATAAGAAATACCCAATTTAATAAAGATGGAAAAAAATTAAGAAAAAAAAAGTCTAACCCTACAGTGACCCACTTTCTCCAGCAAAGCCACACTTACTCCAACAATACCATACCTCCTAATGCCACGTTTCTTGGGCCAAGCATATTCAAACCACCACAGTGGATTTTCCCGTATGAAAGCTAGATCGGTACGTAGAGACAGTGTGAGCTTTCTGTAAATATGTGATTATACAGTTCCTTCAATATGCCAGGAAAATGTAAATAGTGAGGGAGAGGCCAATAGCACTATTTTCAATATCATTGTGCAAATCTGAATTGTCATATCACAAATAATGTATAAAATTAGAACCAGGGTGTGACTCAATGTTAACTTGTTTGTCTCCCAATCTGGTTTCCTGGATTTGATTTTCAGCATTAATAATGATTAAACAAATATATTATTTGACACAATGAAGATAATAGTTTACAAATAATGAGTTGTGACTTTTAAGAAATAATGTAAACATGAGCCTCAAAGATAAACACACTGAAACAAGATTGTCTAAAATAGAAGATAAAACAGCACAATAGAGAATAACAACTATAGCAACAAACACATTGAAATACTAATAAAATTGAAATACACATGTTTAAAGTTTAGTAAACTAAGCAGGGCACATATAGACTCAGAGACTAAAGTGGCAAGCACAGGGCATGCATGGGTCTGCACCAGGTTCTCTGTGTATATGTTATAGCTGTTAGCTGGGTGTTTCAGTGGTATTCCTAACAGTAAAAATGTAAAAAAAATGTAAAAAAATTGGTTTTAACTCTGACTCTTTTGCTTGTTCTTTTTTTTTTTCTTTTTTCGGAGCTGGGGACTGAACCCAGGGCCTTGCACTTGCTAGGCAAGCGCTCTACCACTGAGCTAAATCCCCAACCCCTCTTTTGCTTGTTCTTGAGACTTTCCCAGCTATTGTATTTTCTTGTCCAAGCTTGATATGAAGGATTATGTCTCATTTTATTGTATCTGGTTTTGTCTTTGTCTATAGATAGATAGATAGATAGATAGATAGATAGATAGATAGATAGATAGATAGGGAGGGAGAGAGATTGCTATATACAATGTATATATAATAACTTGTATACTGTTGGTGGTCTAATGAAGTAAGTTATTAAATTTCACTGGGATTGTGTCCTATGGTAATTGACTGTACTCCTTGGGTTATTGTTTTTGTTTGCTTTTTGATTACTTTGTTTGCTTGTTTGTTCGATTGATTGATTGGCCAGTCCAGTGTGATTGGTAGCTCCCCAAGACAGATGATCCTAATTATATAAAAACAGGTTGAACATTCTGGAGGAGCAAGTCATTGAGCAGCACACTTCCATGGTTCTGTGGATTGTGACCTGAGAATTAGTACCAGAAACAAGCCATTTCCTTCCCAAGTTGCTTTTGGTCATCATGTTTTAACACAGTAATAGAAAAACCTAACTAAGACAAAATCTCACATAATGTCAAGCAGTAGTAATACTCAAAATAAGAATTTTCAAAAGTATTTGGGACTATTTTTACTCTACTTTAACTGTTAAATATGTAATTAATTTTAGTAGATATTTGAAATTAAAAGAATCTAACCCCCAGTGAGATTCACTACCAATCAGGAAATAGCAATAGCCCCAGGGGATTAAGTTTGGTTTCCAAACTTAAAGATTATAAAATTATAACTGTTAAAAACAAGCATAATCTTCAATGAAGGACAGGAAGTTGTGAAGAACTTTATGGCCTGATGTTTCCAATAGATGAAATAGAGTATTTAATATTATAATTTTTCTGTAACATGAAGTAGTGATTTAGTCTGGAATTGTATGAATTTGAAGACATTTTCTCTTCTTGTACATTCATGTCACAGCAAGGGTTCATGCAGCTAAAATGACAAATTACAGCAGACTGCACAGGGACTATTTAAATAGAGTCGCTAAGCTATTTTGGAGCCGGAACAGATGTTCTGGAAGGCAAGAAACTAATAACTTTTTGCATGAGTAGACATTTCTTCTCTTAGGCGTAGGCCAAGTGGTGAGGAAGTGAAAAGGAAGAATGAGTAAGACCTTCAAAAGCTCAAGCCCATGCTTGGCACCATGACTCTGCCCAGTCTCTATAGCACTCACCTCCCAACTAAACTAATTGGGAAATGATCAAATGAATCAACTAAGATTATATTGTGTTATCTAAGTTCATGATCCCTCATTACATGTCTATGTGTTTTTTCATTTCTGTTCATTTTCCATCTTCTTATATTTTGCATTTTATTAGACATATACCTAACATTTGCATTATTAGAATTGGAAGTAAACAGGAAATCATATTATAAAAATATTAGCCATAAAAATGCTCCAATCAGGGTAATATTTATTTTATTTTATTTTCCACTTTATATTGGTTATTTTCTCCTCCACAAGCACACTATTCCCCCCTCCCTCTGCCTCTATGAGGGTGTTTCCCCAACTGTTCCCCGATTCCTGGCTCAGCACCAAGCATTCCCCTATCCTGGGTCATCGACCCACCATGTGACCAAGTGGCTCCACTCCTACAGATGCCCAATAAGGCCATCCTCTGCTACATATCCATCCGGAGCCATCGGTCCCCCATGTGTACTCTTTTTGGTGGCTGTGTACATCAACATCTGTTTTGGTGTGGCTGTGGCAGAGCCTCTCAGGGGACAGCTATACCAGGCTCCTGTCGGTAAGACTCTTGGCATAGACAATAGCGTCTGGATTGGTGTCAGCAGATGGGATGGATCCCTAGGTGGGACAGTCTCTGGATGTCCTTTTCTTCAGTTTCTGCTCCACTTTTTGTCTCTGCATTTCTTTTTGATAGGAGGAATCTGGATTAATACTTTTGATGTGGGTAGGTGTCCCCATATTTTAACTGGGGGCCATGCCTATCCACTGGATATGGTCTCTACAGGTTCTATCTCCCCTTCGTTGGATATTTTGGCTAGTGTCCTCCCCGTTGGGTCCTTGGAACTTCTTGGATTTCTGGCTTCTAGTACTTTCTAGTGGATACCCACGTACCCCCTCCCCCACTCCTACACACTTACTTTCAAATTCCTGATCCTCTGTATTTCTCCCCCATCTCCCCTCATAGCTGTGCTTCCCCCCTTTCTCTCCTCCTCTTCTTTCCCTCCAAGATGCCTTTCTCCCTCTACTTCCCAGAGCTTATTTTCTTCCCTTTTCTGAGTAGGACTGTAGCATCCACACTTTGGTGTGAACTTCCTTCTTCCTGGGTTTCAAAACAGGAAAATAATTTTTAAAACCTTAATTATATCATTTCCCCTTTTCTCTTTTCATGGTATTTCTACACCATCTCTCTATATGTGTACCTACAATTCAAATTATTTGTGTTTCATATATTATAAATCTATCTTTAATTTGTTAAGTATGTTACTTAGACTTTTTTGGTCTGTGGATTGCAGAATGGTTATCCTGTGTTTAATGCCTAATGTCCACTAATAAGTAAGTATCTTTCCACATCTGGGATACATCACTAAGGATGATATTTCTAATTCCATCCACTTATTAGCCTGCATATTTGATGATGTCTGTTTTTAATGGATAGGTAGTATTGCATTGTGTAGATGTACTACATTATCTTTATCCATTCTTTGGTTGAGGGATATCTAGGTTATTACCAGTTTCCCAAATATTACAAATAAAGCTGCTAGGAACATAGCTGAGCATTTTTTTGGGTATAAAACCAGAAGTAGTATAGCTGAGTCTTGAAGGAGATTTATTCCCAATTTTCTGAGAAACTACCAAACTGATTTCCAGAGTGGTTGCATTACTGTGCATTTTTACCAGAAGTGGAGGAGTGTGCCTCCTGTCCCATATCCTCACCAGCATGTGCTGTTTCTTGAGTTTTTGATCTTAGATATTCTGGAATCTCAACGTTGTTTTGATTTACATTTCCCCAATGACTAAGGATATTGAACATTTCTTTACATGTTTCTTAGTCATTAGATATTCCTCTGTTGAGAATTCTCTATTTAGAACATGGATGGAGATTGGGGTAAGGGAGGCCTAGGAAAGAGAATGGAAATTGGGAGCCCACTCTTGCACTAGCTGGAGACCTAGGAATGTGGTGGCTTCCAGAAGTCTATGGGGATTACCCTAGCTGAGACTCTTGGCAGTTAGGGATATGGACACTGAAGTGACCACAACCTATACCCAGGTGGGACTTCCAGTAGAGGGAAGGGAACATAAAACCAGCCATAAAATCCTTGATAGAAAATTTGTCCTGCTAATAAGATGCATAAGGCATACAGATGGAGCATAACGTGAGACCCATCCCATGGAAGAGAGGCAACACCTGACGTGCGTGCGTGCGTGCGTGCGTGCGTGTGTGTGGTATATATACCATACGTATATTGTATATATTTGTGCGTGATTTTTTTAAAAATCTAAGCAACAGCAAAATGGTTTTAGAATATTAAGTTTGGCGACATGAAAATGAAATCTTTTGTAAAAATATTCCCTTTTTCTTAATGCTATACATAAAAATTACCTAAACTTTTGAATGTCATACAGCCTTCCTGTTTCACAGTGGGGTATATAAGAGTGGAGAAACTCTCCTCTTCATGGAAAGCTTAGCAAATTGTATGCAATTTCCCATCAACATATGTGGATCTGTTGGGGCCCAGTCTAGATGGAGAGAACCTGCCCAATTTCACTAAAATTCCAGAAAGAAGACAAGGTTTGCAGAAAAGAAATGAGGCAGAGGCTGACACACACCTACTCATCTGCTCCCTTTGCCACCTCTCTGGCAGAACTCATGGACTTGGGAACAGAACAGATTTAAATAAGTCACCATATGATCTGTTTTAATCATATCGTAGAAATACCAAGTTATTATTACATCTATGAATCATGCAGTTAAATATGTTGCTTAAAATGCACTCTTAATAAAGTTAGATAATTTTTATAATATGTAGAGTCGTTTGACCTCGAGGCTAGTATATAGTTATATGTTAAAAAATAGACCAGGGCTGAAGAATTGGTTTAGATGTTAAAAACACTTACTGCTTTTGCAGGGGCCCTGAGTTGTAAAAGTAACTTTTATTTCCACATATTTTTGTCATTTCAGAGGCTTGGATGCTGAATTAGCTCACCCCTTCTAGTTCTTTCTAAACTCTGGCTGGATAGTTCAACTCAGCTCTCCCAGCCTAAACTCCTCTTCAAGCTAATTCAAATTCAGCTTCTGACTTAAGTGCTCTGGTTCTCCTCAAACTGACTATGGTAATCTGTTTTCATCTGGCTCCTTCTCATTCTCTGGCTCACTCTGTCTTCACCCAATGAGTTGCTGTAAAATCACCGTGGTAAAACTGACACACGTACACACACCATCACAACCTGTGTCTACCCTCTCCTTCAAGTCTCTGCTTGGGAAAGTTTGGTGTATCCCGTCTCTCACTCATTCTGTCAAATCATTCTCTGAGTTCTCACTTTGTCTGTCATTCAATTAGATGACACTTGCAAACATAGATGTTGAAAGAATAGATGGCTGCTGCATTCTACAAATTTTATCTTCATTGTTTATGAATATAGGTATGTACTAAGGGCATGTCTGTATTCCAGCCAGAGGGAATAAATGTGTATCATTCCAGTCACCATCCTTTTCATGTGATTTCTTGCTAAAGATTAAAATTCCTCTACATTGAGTTCTGTTTCCAACAATCTCCTTGGAGGTCTCACAACTATCTACCACTTTGACTCTACTGGGTTGGATGCCTGTGACCAACCACTGGAATGTACATGAGCGCTCATGTGCGCTAACACACACACACACACACACACACACACACACACACACACACACATACACACAGATGTATGCACAAAAGTACATACATGTGAACACACATGTGTTTGCATAGTTTTACACACAGATATACATATACATAAGTGTTTAAAAGTGAAGATTTAAAAATAGTTAGGGGTTAAGTTTTGTTCATGTAAGAACTTTCCCAATAAAGTTTCTTTTCCCCAAAGTTATCGAGGTGTCTGGTGAACTGTAGCTATAAAATCAAAAGTCATTTTAATGAGTTTATGAAACTGGACAAAACAGGAGACAACACTGGCACACAGCCCAACAGCATGGTAATGGAAGGCCTCACCTCTTCTCTATGGTTTATGTTTATGAGAAAATGAACCATAGATATTTAATTCAGACAGTAAAGCTACCTCTCAACATTTCTCCATTGTAAAGAAGATTTAGTTTTACTGTATCCTAGGAAATCTCACCTAATGCCCTATTCTACCATTTTCTCTTTGGAAAAGTAGGTATTCCAATTTGTCTTCCCACAAAAACAAATAACAACATGGGAATTTATAGGAAATAACATGTGACCAAATTTCAGTTTCCTTTCACGGTTTCCTCAAATACAAATATCATATTTAATTCTCTTTATTTTAGTACTTCAGCATCCTGTATTTGATATACTGGAGTCCTACTAGATGCTATGAAACTTGAATTATAGCCTGTGGTCTAAGATTGTCTTGTAGTGAAAGTCAAAATATTACCTGTAAGAACCTGAGTTTTGTGTGAGGGTTAAGTGTGTGACGAGTGTATGTGTGTGTGTGTGTGTGTGTGTGTGTGTGTGTGTGTGTACCATCTTTTAGAGTTCAGTGTGGTGGTAGACAAAATGCTCATTGTGTTGTAAATATTATAAAAGACAAACTATCTGTAGAATGGAAAGTTTTTTCAAGAATAATTAAAGATTATATCAAAAGCTGTCTGATTTGACTCTTTGGGAGAATTTAATATTAGTGACATTTTATTTAAAGCTTTATAACCTAAAGTAATGACATTTTTCTAAACCATATAAGTAATATCTTGTAGACATCCTACTCCCTATTACAAATAAGCATATACATGTGTTTATATGTTTTTAAAGAGAGATGAAGATTGATACTGTGGGATCATGAAAGGTACCCTGGTTCCAGGTTGAGGAGTCTTGAAACCCTGGTGACACTGAAAGGAATGGACAGCATTTCGCCTAACTCTGAGGAAACCAGGCCGGTCACTAGCCACAACCCTCCATAGATTTGTGGCCATCAGTTATGTAAGGGCAATGCCCCAAGCCCCTCACAGTAGAGGACCTATGGTCTCAGGCCATGTAGGCTCAAGACAGAGAGACCTCCATTATAATGAAGGATCTAAAGACCTGGAGGCTTAGCCAATGAATTTCCCTTCCCAGACACTCCTCCCTGCAAAAAGTGTTTAATCTCAGGTCCACTCTAAGAAGGGGGGTATGGTTTTACTCGTCCATTTTCCACCATGACAATAAACGCCTTGAAACTATGGGCTGCCTTTTCATCAGGATCTGCTGTGGGGAGCCACACAGAAGGCCTTCATCTACCAAGCTGCCGTCTAATCTCCCTTAGATGGCCTCCCTGTGCTCCCAGCCATCTCCACCACCAAGCCTGAAGCCATCCATCGTCAAGCCAAAGACTATGCCCGGAGGGACCAGCCAGAGTTTCCCCTTCTTTCCCCTGAGCCCCGGGCTAGATCCTACCCTGTGGGACCCACTCCGTTCTCAGCTCATGCCTGCCATCCTAGCGGCTCCTCGGTGCCCAGGAGCCTGAGAACCAGGTGGGCTCGGCCTCAGCTCTGTCCTCCACCACACACCTTGCTTCTCCACCCCTGTAGAAGTGTCCCGCGGCTACTCACAGCCTGACACCTCTCAGACAGGCAGCAGCTGGGGTAAGCAAGGCCAAATTTCTTGCATCCTGCCTCCCCAAGCGGCTGAGTCCTGTGGCAGAGCAGACACGGGACCCTACAGATACAAATACAAGTTCAACACACACTGGCACAAAGTAACTTGAAAGAGGTTTGCCATAATATATCCATACTTCTGAAAAAAATCATTCTTGCAATGTAATACATTGACTCCTTTTCCCAGAAGCCTTTCAAAAGATTACCAGACCCATGAAAATGCAATGTTTAATTTCTGGGACAGTATGGACCACTTCACTTGACCTACTGACCTTCTACAAAAGGCATCAGAGCAAAGAAAGCCGTCTAGAAATATAATAAACACAGAGAAAGACTTGAACCTTAAAGAAAAGGAGTGTGAGATAGGAACCAAGTTAGGGGAGGTTTTTTTTTTCTTAGATATTTCAGGAAATTAATAGCCATGAATTTAAGCATTTTAGGGTGAGAAATATGATTCTAGCTTAGTGAGAAAATGCTGCATTGTAAGCGTAGGAACACACTGGCTTTTCATTAAAATGAATAATGAAGACTATCATAAGAAAAATAATAGCAATCTATATAGATAGTAAGGTATGCTTAACAACATGAACCAAGTAAACTAAACACCAAGAAAAAGACAGACTTGAAAGAACAGCATAGTTAAGAATGGAAAACATTTAGGATCAGTGTGGATCCTCAGGAAAGAACTAAAACTGCAAACTACTATTTAGGAAAAAATATTAAAATTAGAAAGAAAGTGACTATGCATGTAATCCTATAAAATGCACATATACGAGTGCAAGATCTCAAGAGAGTTAAAAGTAAGGAAAAGGTGACTCACGTTGAAGATGGGGGAAAACAGTCCAGATTAAAGTGTTCTGAAAATAAACAGCAAAGCAAGGTAACTGTGCCTGAGACAGTTGTCAGAGCGAGATTGTTAGCTCCATATTCCCACATTTGAGAGCCTATAAGTATCACTCCTGCTGAAGTTTTAAAAAGTTGGGAAATAAAACCTTTTTCATGTGGATAACAGTGCTTTTGATTTGTCCAGAAAGATTTTTATTAGCAATTTAAGAGAAAGAATGAGCAAAAGACAGATACAAAAATGTGTGTACACTCAGAGAATGTATTAGCCAATGATATCACAGTTAAGTAAAGCAACTTCCAGCTACAAAAGGACACAAGAAAGCAGCTATGAACAGGTAAGAACTTTAAAGAGTATTTGCCTCTGGGAATTTTTATGAGATATCTACCAGGAGCCAAGCTATAGACAAAAAAGTCACCCACAGAGTTGTGGACAGTAGCTATGTCCTGTGATTTTAATCACATGGATTTAAGACAAAACTGGGCTAAATAATAAACAGAAGCAGTAAGTAGCAGTAATGCTCACTGCCAATTTTTATATAAAAGGATAGTGGTATATGATGTGAGGAAGTAAAGGAAATGTAGTCAGAAGCATTGTAAGTGATGCCATGTAGAGGAATAAATTGTGATAATTCATGTAAAGAAAAACCATACACCAATATGTTAACTACCAATGTATAGTATTGCATGGTATATTTCAAGACCACAGAGGAAAGGAAGGTGTACAAATGCTGTTTAGACTCGATATACAAAAATTTACAAATAAGCAGAATAAACTACAGTATTAGACATGGGTAAACGTCCTCAAGATGGAAATCAGGTTAGTGACTATGTAGAATATTTGGTATTTTAGTTCTTCATATTAAACTTTTTCAAAGACATGGAAGTAGTGTGGATATGATCTTTATGTAATAGCTCCCCATTTATTAACACATACATATACTTGTACACTGTTCTCTGCATAGGTAAGTGGAATTCTGGTCAACCTTACATGCGAGCTCCAGAGAGTGACTGCTGCTGATAGTAACAGTTGAATCCCCTTTTTACTATTCCCTTTTACTAGAATAAGCTCTCTTTAAAAATGCATTGGCCTCTTTTCTAAATAGAGTACTCCTAGTCATTGAAAGATGCAATGATATGAATGCCCAGGCCATTTATCTCATGCCAAGAGAGTTTGGAAGGGATACCACAGCTCTAAGGCTCTAATGAAACTACTTTATGGTTGACTTTCTTTCTGATCCAGTTTTCCTCAGTTCCTGATAGATGCTTTTTCATAGTCACTAACTACTAAACCTGAATTGAACTACTTCAGAATCGATGTCTAGGCAACTCGGCTTAATTCCATGAATATCAAAAAAGGCCTCTGAAAACAGATTCTAAAACACAATCTTCAGGCAAGTCTTACTGTACTAATGCCATCGGATGATGAAGATTTCATTGATGGTGGTAGGAAGACAATACATAGTCCTTGATAAGCAACAATTGTGAGAACTGCCACTAGGATGTCTGGAGTGGTGGAAAGGACACAATTTCTATGAACATGCTTCTTGACTTTAGCGATATGTGGGAACCAGTTAAGTATGAGAAGATACCATGGAGGTTGTAAAAGGTCCTGGCATATGTATCAAACACAAACAAAGTAACAAACAGTATGAGTATGAGTGAGAAACTTTCTACCAAGTGCATCCACTAAAAGGAATTATTACAGATGTGATCACAGATGCCCAAAGTAAAGGCTCACGTAACATGCAGTGAAATCCTATGCTGAGATTTCTTATGAAAAATCACAGGCTTAGCATCTGCCTTTCACACAAAGGATGTCATGTTGTTATAATTCTCATGGTCCAGGTTTGTTATTTTAGAAACATGTTAGTGACAGAAAGAGACAATGGTGTATCTTCTTGCCTTGTCAAGTTCTGACTTTCTTGGCTGCCTGGTTTTGGCTGTCATGGCCCCCCACAGTGCCAGAGATTTTGAATAACTTTTGTTCATTCATGACTTGAGCTAATGTATTCTCTTTCCTGGAGAGCCCATCTAAGTTTCCCATCCGGCTGACAAATGCAAAAAGAAATACAGTGAGACACAATTAATAAAAAAAATCTAAAGGGCATTCCTACTCAACTCAGTCATAGCACTAATAGGAATAAATTTGACAAAATGTGCAAATATTACTTTATCCTCCTGTCTTCCTCTTCATAACTTCATAACTTCATTGTCACAATGCAAACATCATCACAAGCATCTAACTCCAGTACTTATATCTGATTGACTTTAAAATTAAGGGTGCACACCAACTTTCATCTTTAAAATAATAATTTCTGAAGGATAGTCCTCAAAGTGCCTACAAAGATCATGAAAATATGACAGTCTGAGAAACTCTGTAGGCAAAAGCGTGAGAGAGCATGATTGGTTAAAAATGGTACAATGTACAACAAGAAAGCGTGGGGATAATTAGAACCAGGCAACAAGCAGAGACAGAGGAGTAGAACTTTAACCTTAGGAAACAGTAACATGTTAATATTAGTACATTAATTGTGGCAAACATACCAGTAACATGAGATGTCAACAACACATTAATAAATCTGCTGTGATGTGTTTAGCAAGTCTGTATAGATTTTGTTATTCTTCATCCTGGAACTACTCTAAATGAACAGCCATTTCGAAAGGATACTCTTCAAACAAACCGAAGATCTTACATACACCTTTGTCTTAACTCCAGTTCTTGCATCTGATTGACTTTGAAATTAAGGGTGCACACCAATTTTCATCTTTAAAATAATAATTTCTCTCCTTTGGAAGAAGGGCTTTGTAGTTCAATCACACTGACTCAGAAAAGCTGTAGAGATATTGTATTTGCATGATTTCAGAACAGAAACAGGAGATAGTAAAGTCTCCTTCTATGACTTATTATTTACATGTAGAGATATTGTATTTGCATGATTTCAGAACAGAAACTAGAGAGTAAAGTCTCCTTCTATGACTTATTATTTACACAATTCTCATCAAGCCTTGGAAGACTGCTCCCCTAGTTTCTTCTACACTACTTCACAGTTCCTTTCATAAACGTTATCTGTAAATACAAAAGGAAAGTGGTTTTCCGTTTAACACAAACATGAAGAGCATTGTATTTGGTTTCATTCTTCTTGACATTGTCCTATTGTAATAGAGGTTGGAAATAGTTCTCTATTGTCAATTACAGCCATATTTTTCTCAACTTGACATTTTCCCATTGTGGGCATGTGCCCTACATCTTCAACTAGTTCCTTACTATTGTCCTCCAGGAAAGTTTTCAATATTTTATTTTAGTAAATAATTATTTAATGTACTTGTTAAAGTTTGTCTTTGTGGGAATGCAGCTGTTGAATGGAGCTGCAGAGAACTCTGCAAAGTACATGGGGATAATCACCTTCACTTTTTAATATTGGTTATTTTATTTATTTACATTTCAGATCTTATCTCCCTTCTAAGTTTCTCCTCCACAAGCCCCTATCTCCTTCTCCCTCCGCCTGCCTCAATGAGGATACTCCCCCACCCACCCTCCCACTCCTCACTCCTACTCCTCCCTCTCACTCCTTCTCCTATCCTGAGTCATCAAGCATCCACAGGAACAAGGAGCCCTCCTCCTAGTGATGCCAGAATCTGGACACAGCCTAGATGTCCCTCAACAGAGGAATGGATACAGAAAATGTGGTACATTTTTTTACACAATGGAGTACTACTCAGCTATTAAAAACAATTATTTCATGAAATTCCCAGGCAAATGGATGAAACTTCAAAATATCATCCTGAGTGAGGTAACCCAGTCACAAAAGAACACACATGGTATGTACTCAATGATAACTGGGTATTAGCCAAGAAGAAGCTCAGAATACCCAAGATACAACTCACAGCTCATAGGAAACTCAAGAAGAAAGAAGATCACACCAAAGTGCGGATGCTACAGTACTACTCAGTAGTGGGAAGAGAATAATCTCTGGGAAGTAGAGTTAGAGAGGAATCTGGGAGTGAGAAGGAGAGGGAGGGAAAAGAAGGGCAGCTCAGATATGGGAGGAAATGGGGAGAGGTACAGAGGGGCAGGAATCTGATAGTAGGTGTGTGGCAGTGCGGAAGAGGGAACTGGGAGAACAGTCACTTTCAAATTTCCTTCTGTACTGCGAATGTGGGTGAAAACTCTCAACAACAAGAAAGGACAGCACTTGATGCATCAGACTTCACAGAGTTGTTCTACTGACAGGGATTGACGGATAAAGCGCATTACTGTACATTTTTTTTCCATTTTGAACAATGGTTTATGTCTCCCACAGAGACCATTTGTGTTGCTTCTTTGCAACTCCTACTCACATACTTTGCCTATTTGTCTATCAGATTTCTGGTATGAGCATTTGCTGTACTCGAAAACTCAGTACATAGCGACACTGCTTGGTCTTGTAATAAAATTACAAGTACTTTTCATAAAATAAACCCCCTCAAAAATCAGTTCACTAATGTTGGTAAAATGGAACTTTTTTTTGAATGAATTCAGAATTTTAAGAGATATTTAGAAACACTTTATTATAAGGACATTTTCTGGTAGCTTCACACGATGTTTTTATTTTTCACAGATTATTTATTATTATTATTACTATTATTATTATTATCTAAGCTTTATTCTTCAAAACTATACTTCAAGAATGGCTCATGAACACTGTATGCCTTTTTGCTTTGTGAATTCTTAAATACATCTGTTCTCTGTTCCTGACCTAGAATGACATTTTATACACATCTTGGGTTGCACTTTGATTGATTCAGCTAATTGTACACAGAAGTATTTTGTTTTCTGAACTTTTTTGTAATGCTGAGGAAATCTCCTTCCCATCATGCTCAGTGCCTACTTTTGCTCTTTGCAAAATAGAACAGTTGTGTTATATGTTATTGTAAACATTATTATGTTAACAACTAACCTTAAAGGAACAACTTTCCTTCTTTCTTCCTTTCTCTCTCTCTCTCTCTTTCTTTCTTTCTTTCTTTCTTTCTTTCATCCTTCCTTCCTTCCTTCCTTCTTTCCTTCTTCCTTTTGTTTGTTTTCTTTTCTTCTGTTTGTTTGTTTGCTTGTTTGTTTGTTTTTGAGACGGAATCCATTATGTAGCCCTGAATGATACGAGACTCACTATGTCAGGATGTAGACAAAGCCATTCTGGAGCCCTTAGAAATCCACCTGACTTTTTTTTTTCTTTTTTTTTTTGGTGCTCGGAAGAAAGGGCTTGCCCACCAAGCCCAACTTGTTAGGTCTTGTAATAAAATCCCAATGTTGTAAAGTAATATTATTTAAGAGCAGCAATATCCAGAAGGCATCGTGAGCTGTGAAGAAAATTTTCACTGTGAAAATAGTGAGGGAAAAGGCTTATTTCTTTATTACATAGAGTAAGGACTTCTAGATAAAATTTTGACAGAGAAATAATTAAATGTATATCAGTTTGTATGTGTTTTATAATACTTCAACCAAATTACTATATTTTACATATTAATATATAATATGTTTATTAATAATTTAAGATCTTAATATATAAATATAATTTCATATAAGGTAAAGTCCATTAAATTTAAATTTTACTTTATCTCTATCCTATGCTCATATATGTTGCTATAAAAAAGTCCTGAAAAAAAAGTGACTTGGGCATTCCATTTCAAGTTGTATTTATTTAAAGTTAATCCATTACTGTATTTTTTAATGTTTTAAGTACCTAGAGTTAAATTAACAATGATACCTATTAGTAGATCATTTTCTATTCCTTTTCTTTGTATCATCCATAGACAATATGTGGGGAGCCAGGCTGACCCAATGTTTTCATAAGCTCTGATTAAGGGACAAAGGGAAAGTTCTGAGTCTTTGCCCAGAGTCAGTTTTAGCAAAGTAGTCTGGGGCCAGAGACAGAGATTGAAGACGGCTATGGTTTCAGATCTTGGGAAATTTTCCTTACCTCAAGGGCTGTAGTTATTAGTCCCAAGGGTGCTGTGTGCTTCTCTGTGAGGCACTCCGGGTATACTGTGTTCCACTTTATGCAATACTGCTTGACTAGCTCAAGCTGACTATTTTGAGATAATTTCTGCTGACTTTGTGTCAGTTTTCTGTTGCAAACTATATATAAGATGTTGTGCTTCCTAATGAACTTGCTTGGCATGAGCCTTCACATGATGCAAGACAAACTGACCCTAACTTCTCTGTTTTTTTTTATTTCATTCCCAGTCACCCCCCTTAGTAATTTGACAATGAAGAATGGCCTGCTGGCCCCCACCATCAATGTATCCTTTGTATGTTTTATATTATCATTTAGAAAATATATAAATGTAGAATATAATATAAATATAAAATAGTATAAATGCATATGTGATGTAATACAATAATATTAATATAACATAAATGCATAAAATATAAATGTAAAAATAAAAAATTCAAAAATGTAAAAGTTTCTTATCCTATTCTTGGAGCACTCTATTTCTAAGATATAAATATCCATGTTTTATATCACATACAATGGTTTGCCATTTAATATTTTCATCTTCAATAGACTGTATATACATGGATTGCCTATGTTGGATTTTGCTGCTATAAACAGACAACATGAACGTGCCAAGTCTGATGAAATATAAAATTTAATTGGGGCTGGCATATAACACTATCATCATGGCAGGAAGCTTAACAGCATCCGGGTAGGATCCTGAAGGAATTGAGTGTTCTATACCTTCATCCAAAGGAAGCCAGGAGCAGACTGTCTTCAGACAGCTACGATGAAGGCCTCAAAGTCTACCCCTGTGGGACAGTGGACCTTGAGAGATAACTTGGTCCTTGGTTGAGCTAAAGGCATGGAAGCCCTGGAAACCTTGAAGGGATGGTCAGAGTTTGCCTGCTCCTTGGACCAGGCCTGGGTCATAACCCAGCCCCCCATTAGATTTTTGGTCATCAGTCACATAAGGATAACCTCAAAGCTCTTCCACGTATTGATGAGGCATCCCTAATATCTTAGACCAAGACAATAGGAAAAGAGACATGACTTGTGGTCACACAGGCTCAAGACATAGATGTCCATGGTAATGAGCTACCTAGAGGTCCTCAGGAGGTCTAGAGGGTGTGCCAATAAGACTCCCTTCCCAGACAGTCCTCCCTAAAAAAAGGTATCTATTTGTATTCTCAAGGCCCAACTTAAAAAGTAGGGGTAGGGTATTATGCATCCACTTTCTACCATGGTAATAAATGATTCAGAACCACGGAATGTCTTTTTTCATAAGGATTTGCGATGGGGAGTCATGGAGAAGGCCTTTGCCTATAGAGCCACTGTCTAATCTCCCATAGAAGGCACTCCCAGCCACAACCACCACCAAACTCACCATCAAGCAAAGGACAATCACCATGGGACTAGCCAAAGCTCCCCTACTCTCCAACTCCCACCCCTCCCTGGACACCTTGACTCAGCCCACAACTCCCAGTAGATTCTTTCTCCTGGTCCTCAGGGCTTCAGTCCTGTCCATCCCCCAATACCTCATTATGTTCCCCTTCCTGGCCGCTCTCCCTTCCTTCTTCTGCCACCCATAGTTGCTTTCAGGATGAAACTCTCTTCCATTGTTGGTGGGATTGCAAACTGGTACAACCACTCTGTAAATTAATGTGGAGGTCTCTCAGAAAACTGCAAATACACCTATCTGAATACCCAGCTGTACCACTCTTGGGCATATACGGAAAATATGCCCCCCATGCCACAGTGGAAGTATTCCACTATGCTCATAGTGGCCTTACTTATCTTGTGATAGCCAAAAGCTGGAAACAGCCCAGATGTCCCACAACAGAAGAAGGGATATAGAAAATGTGGTTCATTTATACAATGGAATACTACTCAGCTATTAAGAACCAGGACATCATGAGTTTTGCAGGCAACTAGAAATGGAATGAACTAGAAAATATCATCCTGAGTGAGGTAACTCAGACCAAAAAGGACATGCATGGTATGTACTCATTATTAAGTAGATATTAGTTAAAAAGTACAAAATACCCAGGATACAATCCACAAAACTCAAGAAGGTTAACAAGGACCCAAGTTAGAATGCCTCAATCCCACATGGGAAGGAGAAGGGAATCACAGGGCAGGGGGTCGGGGAGTGAGAGGGGATCTAGTGGGAGAGAGGACAGGGAGCAGAAAAGGCAAACATGATCAGGTATTGTGGTGGGACACAGGAGTGAAGCCCTGAGGGCCAGCAGAAGAAATGGAAACAGGCAGTCTTGGGAGGTAGGAGGTAGGGTGACCCTCTAGGATCTACCAGAGACCTGGGAGGTGAGAGACCCTTGGGACTCAAAGGTATGGACCTTAGATGAAATGTCTACAGTGGGGAGAGGGAGCTTATAGAGTCCATCTCCACTAGAAAGGTAGGGCATTAAGTGGAGGGATGGGGTTGTTACCTCACAGTCAAACACTCTGACCTAAAATTGTTCTGGTCTAAAAGAACTGCAGGGACAAAAATGGACCGAGGGAAAGGAAGTTCAGTGATTGGCCCAAAATGGGATCCAGATCAAAGGGATGCTCCAACACCTGACACTATTACTGATGCTGTGGTATGCTCACAGACAGGAGCCTAGCATGGCTGCCATCCGAGAGGTCCAACAAGCAGCTGGAAGATTCAGATGCACATACTTACATCCAGCCACTGGTCAGAAGCTGGGAACCCCTGTGGTCGAATTAGGGAAAAGCTGAAAGAAGATGAGGAGAAGGGTGACCCCATAAGAAGATCAACAGTATCAACTAACATGGATCCCCAAGATCTCTGAAACACTGAGTCACCAACCAGACAGCATACACTAGTTGATAAGAGACTCCCTGATGCATATTCAGCAGAGGACTACCTGGTCTGTGCCTAAACCTTGAGATTCTTGAATCCCCAGGGAGTGGGGAGGTTTGGTGGGTTGGGGGTGGAGGGTAGGGACATCCTTTTGCAGACAGAGAAGGAATAATGGTATGAGGAACTGTTGGAGGGCGAGCCAGGAGGGGGATTAAGATGGGACTGTAAAGAAAGATTAAAGATAATTTTAAAAAATAAATAAATAAAATGTGTTTGTGACTAAAGATTGACCACTTTGCAGAATAAAATTTATATTATTTTTTTATCAGAACACAACATAAAGTAGAAGAGGTAAAATGTATTTAATATTTACAATGTTGTAGGCTCTTTGTCCCTTAGTCAAATAGTAACCACAATGTACAAAGTAGACACTCATATCTCCATATCTGAGGATATATGAGATTATCATTAATTAATTTCCCTGAGTCCATAATCTTGTCTATAGTGGAAACTTAGTTTACTTTACATCATGATCTGCCTAAATGAAAGCCAGGTTTCTGCTTCACTACATGAGTGGTGTAAGTTTGTCCATCTTCAAACTCAGTCGCAATGTGGGAAGCTTTGTGCATGGAGTGTATAACTGAAGAAAGTGGATCCTTTCTTAAGCAGTTAGTCTCTAAATTGGGATTTTGGAAATTGATGGAAATTTAGAGGCTGTGGCTTGATTGGAGTCTTCTGGTAATTCAAAGTGAAAATAGGTTTCACTCTCAACTCTCAATCTTTTATTTACTGGCTAATAGGTGAAAAGCCCTTCTCTGTCACATGTCCCACTCTGTATGACACCACAGGCCCCAAGCAATGGCTTCAGTGAGTTTATCTGATGCCTTAAAACTGTGTGTCTGAGTTAGTCACTATAAAATCAAAAGGCTGTCAGTCCACTCTATCTTACCCATAATTTTGATTATGTAAATTTTAAAAAGACAACTTTATTCTTTGTTTCTTTTGTTATCACGGGAACTAAAGTTACTTTTGGAAGAGTTTTATGCTTCATTCTTTCAGAGAATGCACCTTCGCTTGTCCCAGGGTGGTTGTCATTTTTCAAGGCTACATTTCCATTCAGTTATGTGACTCTCTGGAGAAAGAATTGGCTGAGTGGAGGTACTTCATGAGATCATGTGCTCGACAACTGGATACACTCTTTAGGATTTAAGGATGGAATCACACTCCAGAGGCCCAAGTAAGATTCTCTAGTACACTAAGACCTACCTTCTGGTGAAAGGATAGGCTAGTTGTTCAGTAAGCTTATGTAAAATACAATTTAAAGTATTGTCTTAATAGAAAGTGAAATTTTTATGCTGACAAAGACTTTAGAATTGAAACGACAGGTTATTTTCATAATGAAATTTCTCAAGAGGTATTAAGTGTTCAAGAACTATGAACAAGTATATGTGTATATAGTGATAACAAGTCCCAAGAAACTCATAAATCTACCATCTTGACAATACATGGGACTTTGGTTAAAACCTCATTTTCAGAGTAAAGGAAAAACTAGATGTAAGCAACTTCTTCACTCAAAGATGTTTTTAATTGTAGCTTATAGTTTTTATTCATTCCTGGGAAAACAATCTTCCGGATATACATGAAGACCTCTGTTTTCTTGTTCCTGATTCCCTCCTTTGGACTCTGACCTTGACAGAATGTGAGACATAACAAGTTTTCAAGTCTCCTATTTGTGAAGGCACTGTACACAAATGTAAGAGAAATAAGTTTGAAGTTTGCTTTGCAACTTGAAGTTGGCTATGTGAGTAAGGAAACCTGTTCTGTATCATGTGTATGGTTTATTTTCTAGGATTCAATTGGAATTCTTAATCTTTCTGATTATAGAGATTGTGGGTCAGTACCCTTGAACTTGATTTGTGGACTGCTCCTTTGTATTGCAATCATCTTCTTAAGTATATTAATCAACAAATTATATTTCTTGAAAGCTAGTCTTTTCTACCCCATTTTCTTTTCCTTTTTCTTTTTATAACTAATCATTGTATTCATTTACACTTCAAATGATATCCCCCTTCCTGGTTGCCCCTCTACCAAACCCCCATCCCATCTCCTCTCAATTCCTCCTCTTTACCTCCACATGAGGTGGCTCCTCCGCCCATTCACCCACTCCTGCCTCACCCCTATAGCATCCCCTATGCTGGGGAATCAAGCCTCCCTCCTCACCCATTGATGTCAGATAAGACCATATATATATATATATATATATATATATATATATATATATATATATGTGTGTGTGTGTGTGTGTGTGTGTGTGTGTGTGTGTGTGTGTGTGTATGTGTGTGTGTGTGTCTGTCTGTGTGTGTGTGTGTGTGTGTGTGTGTGTGTGTGTGCGTGTGTGTGTGTGTATGTATTAGTTTTGGCTCCTTCCATGTATACTCTTTGGTTGATGGTTTAATCCCTGGGAGCTCTGGGTGGTCCAGTTAGTCAATATTGTTCTTCCTATGGGGTTGCAATCCCCTTCAGCTCCTTCATTCCTTCTCCTAGCTCTTCTGTTGGGGTCCCCCGGACTCAGTCTGATGGTTGGCTGTGAGTATCTACATCTGTATTGGTCAGGTGCTGGCAGAACCTCTCAGGGAACAGCCATACCAAGCTCCTGTCAGCAAGCACTTTTAGCATCAGCAATAGTGTGGGGCTTTGGTGTCTACAAATGGGATGGATTCCTAGGTGGGGCAGTCTCTGGATGGCCTTTCTTTCAGCCTCTGTTTCATTTTTTGTCCCTGTCTTTCCTTTGGACAGGAACACTTCTGGGTTAAAATTTTTCAGGCATGTGGATGGTCCCATCCTTTAATGGGGGCTGTGCCTATGTACTTGAGGGAAACTCTACTGATAGCCAGCATTTCCAGTAATATTTAATTCTTGCTCTAGAAACATATCTGCTTTCCATAAACAAATTACTGCAGTGTTACCTGCATTAATACATGCACAAGCATTATTCATGGAGAAAATATTAAATATATATAAAGCAAATAAATAGAAGAAAATTATTGAATTAATATATAGTAGGCTACAATAAATAAATCTTGCCAGTAAACCAATCAATGAAAATAACCTAAGTGTCATAAAAATTATAATTTACAATGACTGTCTAGACATTTATCTTTTAGAAAAACTTATATTTATAAATTCTTAGCTTTTCCGGTTTAAATTTTCTGAAACAATTCAGCAATATATAAGAAAAAAATAGTAATCTTTCACCGTCTAAGCCCCTAATGTTATTTGACAGATTGAGATTTGGTATTTGGATACAAAATGATTATTTTAAAACATAGTTTAGATAACTGTTTACTTAATCCTTCTATGAGGTTTTAACATTTAAATTTATATCACATAACTTTTAAGTCCTCATTAAATGTGGGCATAGGTGCATTTATTCATTTGTCCTTTCTTACTGTTTTAAAGAAACTGCTGAACGAGGGCTTCCACTGCCCTTCCACTCTCTCTCCATTTACTTTCTCCCCATTTACTTCCCTCTACCACTTAGCTCCTGTTTATTCTTCAATTCTCGGAAATACATCCTTCTCTTTAGAGATCTTAGACTCTTTACTCTCTGTCCATAATGTCCTTCCTTACAGCCTGTACATAGCTTAATTATGCTCTTCAAAGGCATTTTCTACCACCACCTCATAGGAAAGGTCCTCCCTGAACAGATGCACATCTACATGTAACCATCCATCTCCTTGCTCTTATTCCATTCAGTTGGGTGAGATGGTCTTACTCTGTGAATCAGACTGGCTATAAAGTCACTGTGCAAACAATGGTAGTCTTAAACTCACAATCCTTATCCCTTAGCCTCTGGAATGCTGGGATGTACCACAACATCCCATTACATTTTATCTGTTGATATTGTGTGGTTTAGCATGCTGTCTAGACATAACTCCATATTCACAGGTTCACAGTCATTGGTTGAACACACTGTTGTTAGAAACATTTGAAAATAAATCATTTTTATACTGAACAGACACAGAATCTTCATGGTGTCATAGTGTTGTAAATAATATAGTGTAAGAGCTATTTGACAACACTGCATTATATTAAGATTAATAAGTATATTGCAGATAATTCAAAGCATATAGGAATTTGTGAATAAATTATATTCAAATATTATAGTTTATAAAGAATTTATGTGATATTCTCTATATGATGTGACTACTTGCATATTTCAGCAGTCAGGGATAAGAGAGACAATTCCTGAAACTAGTCCTTTAAAGTTTTCAAAAACTGAACTTACCTGTGATATATCCTTATTTTCTTTTGTCTGTTTTGTCTTTTTCTTGTATATATGCACACGTGTGCTGTTCTCATTCACAAACACACACACACACATAGAAACTCATACATTTTCCACTGATCAAAAATATATGACAATATGATATTCATTTTGGAGGTCATTACCAATCAAATTATGTAACTTAGTATATAATATGTAATATTTTTCTTGAATAAATAATATAATTTTTTGGTTCTAAGTAATTTTTGGTAGAGATACCTTCTGCTCTAATAATAAAATAAATTTTATTTTGTTGTAAAATCAACTTCTTAACATAAAAGTGAAATTTATATAACCACCTCACAGGTGTCTTGGTTAAGTTCATTCCCAACTGGCTTGCATTAATTAATGCCTAAGAGTTCAATGTGAATTTTTGAATGTGTTTGTAAGAATGATTACATAATGTAAAATAGATCACGTGGTCTCTGAGGCAATTATTGTATTAAGTACCTGATGGAGTCACAATTTGATGTCACTATTAGGGTGACAGGTAGGATGTTGGGCAGCTGAAGGAAGTAAGTCATTGGAATATGACCCTGAGAACTAAAATTTGCCCTGAACTCTTCCACTCTTCCCCTCCTCTGCTTTTTTATGCTAAGAATTGAGTACTATCTATTATATCCTTCTGTGTATATGATTTTCTGCTTATGAGTTAGGAACCGAGCAACTGGTTTGCTGGAACTCCTGGGTCATAATAAATAGCTCCTCCCTTGCTATTTTTCTCAGGGATTTTGTCAAAATGATGAGAAAAGTAATTATGGGCTTGTCAAAGCAACTTTTGGAATCTGTGTCTCATTTCATGCACTCTGTTTCACTTGATGTAAAATTGACAAGTGAATCAATTAGTCCTTAATTTTATTTGTGGTGTTTTCAATAAATGGGATTTTATATTATAATGTAATTCAAGATTAAACATACAAGATAACCAGTGACCAGTGTTTGACCAGTTTTGACATATGGAAACAAAATTTTTATATGAACTAACCTATATAGTGTAATTTAAGACTTTTGACCCAAGAATTTAGAAATGTCTCCAAATAGATTATATTTAATATTATTCAATAAAATTTCATGATTTAAGATTGTGCTTTTGAATCTACTTGAATAGTGAAGGGAGAGGGGAACATGATCTGGTATTGGGTGGGGAAAAGGACTGAATCCCTGAGGGTCAGCAGAAAGAATGAAAACAAGTGACCTCAGTAGGAAGGAAGTGGGGGAAGATTCTCAGAATGCACCAGAGAATTGGGAAGTGAAAGACTCTCGGAACTCAAAGTGGGGGATAGGAGGTGGCTAGACAAAGGGCCCTGCAGTGGGGAGAAGGAACTTATTGAATCCACCTCCAGCAGAAAGACAGAGCATCAAGTGAGGGATGGGGTTGCTATCCCACAGCCAAAGCTCTGACCCATAATTCTTCCTGTATGAAAGAACTGCAGGGATGGAAATGGAGAAGAACCTAAGGAAAAGAAGGTCCAGCAACAGGCCCAAAGTGGGTTCCAGCTTAAGGGAAGGTTCCAAGACCTGTCACCATTACTGAAGCTATGGGGCATTCACATAAAGGGACATACCGTGACTGCTTTCCACAAGACCCAACAAACAGTTGAAAGAGTCAGATGCAGATATGTGCACCCTACCAATGAATAGAAGAAGCTGACCCCTCTGGTTGAATTAGGGAAAAGCTGGAGGAAGCTGAAGAGAATGGCAACCCTGTAGGAAGACCAGCACTTTCAATTAACCTGGAAACCCTGAGATCTCTCAGACACTGGATCACCAACCAGGCAGCGTACACCAGCTGAGATGAGGCCTCCAAAATGTATATGGCAGAGGACTCCCAGGACTGAGTTCAGTCAGAGTAGTTCCACCTAATCCTCAGGAGACTGGAAGTTTAGAGGTGTGGTGGGGTGGGTGAGATGGAGACATCATAGTGGAGACTGAGGAGAGGAGGGGAGGTGTGAGTTTAGGAGGGGAGGTATGGGATGTGGAACCCTGGGGAGGGGTGGACAGGGAGGAGAATAAAATCTGGAGTGTAAAAGTAAATAAATAAAAAATTAATAAAAAAGATTGTGCTTTTGAGTCTTCTTGAATATATTTTTAATTAATGCACTACTTCAGAAATATTTATAATCTTTATAGATAAACTTTATTTTGAACTTTATTTATATGAATATTTGACATTATTCTTTTGTATTTTAAATTGAGTATGTACAAGTAAAATAGATACACACTAATATAAACTATGTAGACCAAATATATTATATGTATACATATCCATATATTTGCATATGATATATGCTAACAAATACACACACACACAGGTACACACACAGACACACACACGGGCACACACAGACACACACACACACACACACACACACACACGGGAGCACATGCACATATACTCTGAAAGCTGTAAATGTGCTTAAGTACTAAGCTATCCCACAGCCTACCTACATAAATAGATTTTTTTTAAAAAACAATCTTGGGGTCTTATAAATTTGGCAACCATGTTTACAGATTTTTAACTTTCTTATTTTTATTGGATATTTTATGTATTTACATTTCAGATGTTATCCCCTTTTCTGGTTCCCCTGTCTCCCATCCCCCATCCTCCTGCTTCTATGAGGATGCTCCCCCTCCCACCCACCCACTCCCACCTCACTATCCTGGCATTCCCCTACACTGGGGAATCGCGCCTTCACAGGACCAAGGGTTTCTTCACTTATTGATGCCAGACAATGCCATCCATATGGGGCTGGAACCATTAGTCCCTCCATGTGTACTTTTTGGCTGGTAGTTTTCTGTTAGGACACTAACATATCTTTTGCAGAGGCCATAGTTTACACCCAATCACAAAGAAGCAAAAAGTGAAACTCATAAAACAAACACAGATCCTCAGATAGGAATATTTCCAATTTTCTGAGAACTTCCAGACTGTTTTCAAGAGAGGTTGTACGAGCTGGTAATCGCACCAGCAATGGAGGAGTGTTTCTCTTTATTCACATCCTTGCTGGCATCTGCTATCACCTGAGTTTCTGATCTTAACTATTCTGATGGAATCTCAAGGTCCTTTTGATCTGTATTCCCTGATAACTAAGTATGTTGAAATTTTCTTTTAGTGCTTCTCAGCTATTCAAAATTTCTCAATTGAGAATTCTCCGTTTAGCTCTGTACTCCATTTTTAATAGGGTTATTTGGTTCTCTGGAATCTAATTTTTTGAGTTCTTTGTATATTTGGATGTTACCCCTCTATTAGATGTAGGGATAGTAAAGATCTTTTTCCCGATCAGTTGGTTGCTGTTTTGTCCTATTTATATTGTCCTTTGCCTTACAAATGCTTTTCAATTTTGTGAGGTCCCATTTGTCAATTGTTGATCTTAGAGCATGAGTCATTGGTGTTCTGTTCAGGAAATTTTCCCCTGTGCCAATGTGTTCCAGGTCCTTTCCCACTTTCTTTTCTATTAGATTCATCGACCTTTGTACAAAGAGATAATAATGGATCAGTTTGCATTCTTTTACATGCAGACCACCAGTTGAACAAGCACCATTTGTTTAAAATGCTATCTTTTCTTCACTGGATGCTTTTGACTCCTTTGTCAAAGATACATTTACCATAGGTGTGTGGACTCATTTCTGGGTCTTCAATTCTATTCCACTGATCTACGTGCCTGTCTCTGAACCAATGCCATGAGGTATTATTTTTATCACTATTGCTCTGTAGTATAGCTTGAGGTCAGGGATGGTTATTCCCCCAGAAGTTCTTTTATTGTTGAGAATTGTTTTTGACATTTTGGGATTTTTGTTATTGCAGATGAATTTGAGAATTTCTCTTTCTATCTCCGTGAAGAACTGAGTTGGAAATTTTGATGAGGATTGCATTGAATCTATAGATTGCTTTGAGTAAGATGGACATTTTTACTATGTTAATCCTGTCAGTCTATGATCATGGAAGATCTTTCCATCTTCTGAGTTCATCTTCATTTTCTTTCTTCAGAGACTTTTAGTTCTTGTCATACAGATCTTTCACTTGCATGGTTAGAATTGGACATATATCCATTAGGTGTTCCAACATATAACAAGGATACATGCTCCACTATGTTCCTAGCAGCCTTATTTATAAAATCCATAAGCTGGAAACAACAAAGATATACCTCAATAGAGGAATGGACACAGAAAAATGTGTTACATTTACACAATGGAATACTACTCAGGTATTAAAAACAATGAGTTTATGAAATTCACAGGCAAATGTATGCAACTTCAAAATATCATTCTGAGTGAGGTAACCCAGTCAGAAAAAGGCACACATGGTATGCACTCACTAATAAGGGAATTTTAATGAAAAAGAAGTTCAGAATACCCATGATACAACTCACAGATTATATGAAATCCAAGAAGAAAGCCCACACCAAAGTGTGAATGCTGCAGTCATACTCAGAATGGGGAAGAAAATAATCTCAGAAAGTAGAGGGAATGAAGGATCTGGGAGGGAGAGAAAAGGGGAGGGGAAAGAAGTATGCTAGTTCAGATATAGGAGGAGATGGGGGAGAAGTAGAGAGGGTCAGGATTTTGAAAGAAGTTGTGTAGCAGTGGAAGAGGGGAACTGGGGGTAACCACTAGAAATTAACATATGCCAGGGATCCGAGAGGACATTATCCAAAATACCTATTAAAGGGAAGATTGAACCTATGGAGAACATATCCAGTAAATAGACAAAGCTCTTGGTTTAAGGGATGGGGCCACTAACATACCTCAAAAATATTAATCCAGAATTCTTCCTATCAAAAGGAAATGTAAGGACAAAGAGTAGAACAGATCTGAAGGAAAGACCATCCAGAGACTGTGCCACCTAGGAATCCATCCCATCAGTAGACACGAAACCCAGAAACTATTGCTAATGCCAAGAAGCCCATCCTGATAGGAGCCTGGTCTATCTCTTTCCTAAGAGGCTATGCCATATCCTGACCAATACAGATACAGATGCAGGCAGCCAAATACCAGACTGAGTGTGGGGACCACAATGGAGAAGTTAGGGCAAGGACTGAAGGCAATGAAGGGGTTTTCAACCCCACAGGAAAATCAGCAGTATCAACCAACCACATCCCCCAAAGCTCTGGTTATGATCGAGTCCCAGCATTGATACACTGTAGTACAGGAGACTAAACTACCAACTAAAGAGTACACAGGGAGCATCCATCGCTCCAGATATATACATATCAGAGAATGGCCTTATCTGGCATCAACAGGAAGAGACCCCCTTGGTCCTATGGAGGCTTAATGATCCAGGATAGGGTAATGTTAGGACGCTGAGCTGGGAGTAGGTGGGCAGGTTGGGGAGCACCCTCATAGACACAGGGAAGAAGGAGGTGTGATAAGGGGTTTTTGAGGGAAAACTGGAAAGGGGGATAGCATTTGAAATGTACATAAATAAAATAACATAAAAAACAGACACAGGAACAGACTGTAACACAGAACATTTGAGGAAACACACCTAATCACCAGTGCAAATAATTGGAATAAAGTTATCACTATTATGTCACTAATTCTAGTTGTTCTCAAAGTCCTCTCTGGGTTGGTAATACCTCAGTAATTGTTTGAGTAACAGAGGAAATTACTAACTCTAATACCTGTAAAATAAGCATCCCAAAGGGAGGGGAAAAGATTATAAAGGAAAACACATTACACTAAATAATAGAAGAGCGGACTCCCGTGGTTAGAACACAGAGAATTAGAGTACTCAGACATACTCGCAGATGTGAACATGTATCAGAACACAGATCTGGGGAGCCAGGAAAGGGAACTATGAATGAGGCAATTTAAGTTCAGTTTAATCTCAAGTAGCATCCATACTTAGGATAATGTTCAGTTTTATCAGGATAATACTCATTAAATATGTATTGTAATTTTTTGCTGTAATCTGATATTCTTTAATAGTTGTAAGTCTCTGCTCTATTGATAATGTAGTGATGACTTTTACAGAAATAATTTATTTCAAATTACCCAGTCACCTTAACCACTAGTATTAGCACACTGATTCATGTCATAATTGTAAAACTCATTTAAATTTGTTCCTTGTCTCAAACATCTTCTTGTTTTATTATTTTCTATCTGGGTTAATAAATTAAATCTTTATATTAAAATTAATAGATTCAATGACAAACGTGTCCCTATATTTTCATAGAATTTCTCTAATATAATGGAAATAAGCTGAAAGTAATTGATTTTGATGGAATAAGCAGAATTTCTGAAGGTCACTTTTGTTTTATGGAGTCATAACTTTTAACCAAAGGTCAACTTTTCACATACATTATTCTTTGTGGTGCGATTGACAGAATGTTGTTTAAAGAATTCAGTTGTGGAGGAGCATATGACATAATATTGTCACAGGAACAAAATGCCATTAAAACATAAAGGGCCTCCCTCTGGTTGCTTACAATTCTCCTTTCCATGGAATTCTTATGGTATAATGATGTTTTACCTACCAATCCCCTTTTTTACAAAATGTAAATAACCTATCAGGGTAATATATTAAGTCTTGAATGTGTCATTACTTAATGTGAGATAATCAAGCTAGTCAAATTGTATGTTCCTATCACTGTTGCAAATGAGAACTTCTTGGTAGAAGCTGGTGGAAAGCTTGTCCGGTTTGAATGATACTAACATGCTTGCACAGACATGAATTTTGATTACTTCAAATAAGACATTCCTTCTCCAGTTTCCCAATGGTCTTGTGTTATACATGAAGGCTCAAAACATCTATTCATGTGAGCGTTAGCATTTCAGATTGAGGAGACTCGAAAGTCAAAATGTTGATGACATGAGATGAGACATCCATCTGAGTAGTGAATGTGAGTTGCTGCAGAACACAGATAATGATGAGTGTCTTTAAGCTAGAGGCTGTTTCATAATCTCGCCCTGGGCAGAGGTCCCACTTACCTAAGGCTGTATGGTCATTGTCTCTTCTGATTTTTAGTTTTGTGCAAATCATGCCTATAGTTACATTTAGATTTCTGCTGGCATCTTCACATTCCTCTCTCACGCTTGCCTCTCATCTTTTGCTCTTGGTTTATGGTTGAGTCCAGCCTTAATACTTTGTAATATAGGAGACTAATCTTGGTCAGAACAGATGTTCCATGTTTTTTTTTGATTTAAAGATAATTTAATCAACAAAAGTTTCAAAATAATGGCTGTAACATGTAGTGTACTACATCTTTTACCAATGTTAATGATTTATAAAGAATGCCTCCTATTTGCTTTAACTATAATATTTCTTTGAATTGTATAGGAAACCATTGGAAATTCATAAAGAATAAAAATATATGGCCTGACTAATGCTAGTGCATTCACTGAATTGTGGTGAATAAGAAAATAAGAGAAGCCAGAAGACTAGTAGAGAATTACAATTGTTCAGATGAGAGTTAATAGATAATTTGAGTTCTGATAGTGAAAATAATATAAGAAATTGTATCAGGGATATATATTTAAGACAGCACCAATAATTACTGTTAATAAGTCCTGTCGAATATTTAGCAACAATACTGTCAAATATTTAGCAACAGTGATTGGCTTACTCAACATTTATTTTATAGTATTATGTTATTGAGACATAAAATTTAATTAGATTTAATTAATTATTACACAGTAGTGTGACATTACAGTATTTTAATCGCAATTGTAAACTGACATTAACCTAATCATTCTAAAATTTTCCTATAGCTAATATTCATTCAAGACAAGTACTCCATTGATTATTTTTTTTTATATTTTTTTTTATTAACTTGAGTATTTCTTATATACATTTCGAGTGTTATTCCCTTTCCCGGTTTCCGGGCAAACATCCCCCTTCCCCCTCCCCTTCCTTATGGGTGTTCCCCTCCCAACCCTCCCCCCATTGCCGCCCTCCCCCCATAGACTAGTTCACTGGGGGTTCAGTCTTAGCAGGACCCAGGGCTTCCCCTTCCACTGGTGCTCTTACTAGGATATTCATTGCTACCTATGGGGTCAGAGTCCAGGGTCAGTCCATGTATAGTCTTTAGGTAGTGGCTTAGTCCCTGGAAGCTCTGGTTGCTTGACATTGTTGTACTTTTGGGGTCTCGAGCCCCTTCAAGCTCTTCCAGTTCTTTCTCTGATTCCTTCAACGGGGGTCCTATTCTCAGTTCAGTGGTTTGCTGCTGGCATTCGCCTCTGTATTTGCTGTATTCTGGCTGTGTCTCTCAGGAGCGATCTACATCCGGCTCCTGTCGGTCTGCACTTCTTTGCTTCATCCATCTTGTCTAATTGGGTGGCTGTATATGTATGGGCCACATGTGGGGCAGGCTCTGAATGGGTGTTCCTTCAGTCTCTGTTTTAATCTTTGCCTCTCCCTTCCCTGCCAAGGGTATTCTTTTTCCTCATTTAAAGAAGGAGTGAAGCATTCACATTTTGATCATCCGTCTTGAGTTTCATTTGTTCTAGGGATCTAGGGTAATTCAAGCATTTGGGCTAATAGCCACTTATCAATGAGTGCATACCATGTATGTCTTTCTGTGATTGGGTTAGCTCACTCAGGATGATATTTTCCAGTTCCAACCATTTGCCTACGAATTTCATAAACTCGTTGTTTTTGATAGCTGAGTAATATTCCATTGTGTAGATGTACCACATTTTCTGTATCCATTCCTCTGTTGAAGGGCATCTGGGTTCTTTCCATTTTCTGGCTATTATAAATAAGGCTGCGATGAACATAGTGGAGCACGTGTCTCTTTTATATGTTGAGGCATCTTTTGGGTATATGCCCAAGAGAGGTATAGCTGGATCCTCAGGCAGTTCAATGTCCAATTTTCTGAGGAACCTCCAGGATTATTTTTAAGTCAGTAAGGTTCTTTGGCATTAAGATTAGAGAAGTAAAAGAATTACACTGTATTATTTGTAGATAAAAAACTATTACATTAATTATGTCTATGTTACCTGAGTTAGTACTATACAGTTTAGAAAATGGATGTGTGAGTAATTTCTGTGAATATATGCAAAAAACTATTTACACTTATTGAAATTTAAGATTGGACTAAGTAATCATTTTAATAGCATCCTCATGAATGAGTCTCTTTGTAGAGATTCCTACACTTGTCTAAGTAATATCTTAGCAGGATTTCAAAAATATAAATGTCTAATCTTAAACCCAAGAGAATTAAGTCCACATTACTAATAGTATTTTGTGTCAGTGTTTAAATTGTTTGACTGATTCTAATATACAAGCACTAGGTTGAGGCAGTGCTTCTCGTTGATCCACTGATAGCACACTTGAAGTTTCAATTAACTCAGATTGACTTTCCTGGAGGTTCTTATTTAACTGATTTTGGATGTATCCATAGTAAGAGTGTATAAGCATCTGATTTAGAACAACATGATTTGGTAAACTGCTGTTTCTGACTTCTGCTAAGCTCTTTTGCTGTAGGTGAGTGAAGAGATCTCACCTAGTTGAAACTAATTGTCTTGGCAACAAAACAAAGAAAAGAAAAGCACACAAACTTAACCTCACATCCAAATATGAATATAACAGGAAGCAATAATCACTATTCCTTAATATCTCTCAACATCAATGGCCTCAACTCCCCAATAAAAAGACATAGATTAACAAACTGGATACGCAACGAGGACCCTGCATTCTGCTGCCTACAGGAAACACACCTCAGAGACAAAGACAGACACTACCTTAGAGTGAAAGGCTGGAAAACAAATTTCCAAGCAAATGGTCAGAAGAAGCAAGCTGGAGTAGCCATTCTAATATCAAATAAAATCAATTTTCAACTAAAAGTCATCAAAAAAGATAAGGAAGGACACTTCATATTCATCAAAGGAAAAATCCACCAAGATGAACTCTCAATCCTAAATATCTATGCCCCAAATACAAGGGCATCTACATACGTAAAAGAAACCTTACTAAAGCTCAAAACACACATTGCACCTCACACAATAATAGTAGGAGATTTCAACACCCCACTCTCATCAATGGACAGATCATGGAAACAGAAATTAAACAGAGACATAGACAGACTAAGAGAAGTCATGAGCCAAAAGGACTTAACAGATATTTATAGAACATTCTATCCTAAAGCAAAAGGATATAACTTCTTCTCAGCTCCTCATGGTACTTTCTCCAAAATTGACCATATAATTGGTCAAAAAACGGGCCTCAACAGGTACAGAAAGATAGAAATAATCCCATGCGTGTTATCGGACCACCACGGCCTAAAGCTGGTCTTCAATAACAATAAGGGAAGAATGCCCACATATACGTGGAAATTGAACAATGCTCTACTCAATGATAACCTGGTCAAGGAAGAAATAAAGAAAGAAATTAAAGACTTTTTAGAATTTAATGAAAATGAAGGTACAACATACCCAAACTTATGGGACACAATGAAAGCTGTGCTAAGAGGAAAACTCATAGCACTGAGTGCCTGCAGAAAGAAATAGGAAAGAGCATATGTCAGCAGCTTGACAGCACACCTAAAAGCATTAGAACAAAAAGAAGCAAATACACCCAGGAGGAATAGACGGCAGGAAATAATCAAACTCAGAGCTGAAATCAACCAAGTAGAAACAAAAAGGACCATAGAAAGAATCAACAGAACCAAAAGTTGGTTCTTTGAGAAAAGCAACAAGATAGATAAACCCTTAGCCAGACTAACGAGAGGACACAGAGAGTGTGTCCAAATTAACAAAATCAGAAATGAAAAGGGAGACATAACTACAGATTCAGAGGAATTTCAAAAAGTCATCAGATCTTACTATAAAAGCCTATATTCAACAAAACTTGAAAATCTGCAGGAAATGGACAATTTCCTAGACAGATACCAGGTACCAAAGTTAAATCAGGAACAGATAAACCAGTTCAACAACCCCATAACTCCTAAGGAAATAGAAGCAGTCATTAAAGGTCTCCCAACCAAAAAGAGCCCAGGTCCAGACGGGTTTGGTGCAGAATTCTATCAGACCTTCATAGAAGACCTCATACCAATATTATCCAAACTATTCCACAAAATTGAAACAGATGGAGCACTCCCGAATTCCTTCTATGAAGCCACAATTACTCTTATACCTAAACCACACAAAGACACAACAAAGAAAGAGAACTTCAGACCAATTTCCCTTATGAATATCGACGCAAAAATACTCAATATAATTCTGGCAAACCGAATCCAAGAGCACATCAAAACAATCATCCACCATGATCAAGTAGGCTTCATCCCAGGCATGCAGGGATGGTTTAACATATGGAAAACCATCAACGTGATCCATTATATAAACAAACTGAAAGAACAAAACCACATGATCATTTCATTAGATGCTGAGAAAGCATTTGACAAAATTCAACACCCCTTCATGATAAAAGTCCTGGAAAGAATAGGAATTCAAGGCCCATACCTAAACATAGTAAAAGCCATATACAGCAAACCAGTTGCTAACATTAAACTAAATGGAGAGAAACTTGACGCAATCCCACTAAAATCAGGGACTAGACAAGGCTGCCAACTCTCTCCCTACTTATTCAATATAGTTCTTGAAGTTCTAGCCAGAGCAATCAGACAACAAAAGGAGGTCAAGGGGATACAGATCGGAAAAGAAGAAGTCAAAATATCACTATTTGCAGATGATATGATAGTATATTTAAGTGATCCCAAAAGTTCCACCAGAGAACTACTAAAGCT